>NC_089988.1:26647283-26949432 GCF_036417845.1 Apteryx mantelli
CCTTTCCGTATGCTGCCTTATTGTCTTGGAGCTCACATGAGAGATCCCAGTTTAGCCATGTTGGGATCCACAGGTCTCTACTAATTTTACAAAGTGTTTGTTATGGAGCATGTTGTGCTTGAAAGGTGTTTAATGACCTGCTGGCTTTCCTGAGCTCCTCTGCCCTTCAGAGAGCCTCCCTTTGTCCATCCCATGGAGGAGCTCCGTACATGCAAGCTACCCCTTCTCACATAGGGCATTTCCCCTCCTCATCTTCCCTGATGGTCTCTCCTGAAGAACTTGTACCCTGCCTTTGAAGGACTCCAGTTGTGCTAGTGATCCCACCACATCTCAGTTATTCCAACCATGTGGCACTCCTCTGACAGCTTGTGCATCTCCATTTGCTCCTGGCTGCACCACAGGCTGCATATCACAGAATCACAGAATCACAGAATCACTGAGGTTGGAAGGGACCTCTGGAGATCATCTAGTCCAACCCCCCTGCTCAAGCAGGGTCACCTAGAGCACGTTGCACAGGATTGCATCCAGGCGCATTTTGAATATCTCCAGAGAAGGAGACTCCACAACCTCTCTGGGCTACCTGTTCCAGTGCTCTGTCACCCTCACAGTGAAAAAGTTTTTCCTCATGTTAAGATGGAAGTGTCTGTGTTTCAGTTTGTGCCCATTGCCTCGCGTCCTGTCGCTCGGCACCACTGAAAAGAGTCTGGCCCCATCCTCTCGACACCCTCCCTTCAGATACTTGTACACATTGATAAGATCTCCTCTCAGCCTTCTCTTCTCCAAGCTAAACAGTCCCAGCTCTCTCAGCCTTTCCTCATAAGAGAGATGCTCCAGTCCCCTAATCATCTTTTGTGGCCCTTCGCTGGACTTGCTCCAGTAGTGCCACATCCCTCTTGTATTGGGGAGCCCAGAACTGGACGCAATACTCCAGATGTGGCCTCAGCAGGGCTGAGTAGAGGGGGAGAATCACCTCCTTCGACCTGCTGGCAACACTCTTTCTGATGCACCCCAGCATACCATTGGCCTTCTTGGCCACAAGGGCACATTGCTGCCTCATACTTAACTTGGTGTCCACCAGCACTCCCAGGTCCTTCTCCGCAGAGCTGCTTTCCAGCAGGTCAACCCCCAACCTGTACTGCTGCATGGGGTTATTCCTCCCCAGGTGCAGGACCCTGCACTTCCCTTTGTTGAATTTCATGAGGTTCCTCTCTGCCCACCTCTCCAGCCTGTCCAAGTCTCTTTGAATGGCAGCACAGCCCTCTGGCGTATCGGCCACTCCTCCCAGTTTTGTATCGTCAGCAAACTTGCTGAGGGTGCACTCTGTGCCTTCATCCAGGTCATTGACGAAGAAGTTGAACAAGACTGGACCCAGGACTGACCCCTGGGGGACACCGCTAGCTCCAGGCCTCCAACTAGACTCTGTGCCACTGAGCACAACTCTCTGAGCTCTGCCAATCAGCCAGTTCTCAATCCACCTCACTGTCCACTCATCTAACCCACACTTCCTGAGCTTGTCTATGAGGATGCTATGGGAGACAGTGTCAAAAGCCTTGCTGAAGTCTAGGTAGACAACATCCACTGCTCTCCCCTCATCTACCCAGCCAGTCATTCCATCATAGAAGGCTATCAGATTGGTTAGGCATGATTTCCCCTTGGTGAAGCCATGCTGACTACTCCTGGTCACCTTCTTTTCCTCCACATGCGTGGAGATGGCTTCCAGGATGAGCTGCTCCATCACCTTTCCAGGGATGCAGGTGAGGCTGACTGGCCTGTAGTTCCCTGGGTCCTCCTTCTTGCCCTTTTTAAAGACTGGGGTGACATTGGCTTTCTTCCAGTCCTCGGGCACCTCTCCTGTTCTCCATGACCTTTCAAAGATGATGGAGAGTGGCTTAGCAATGACATCCGCCAGCTCCCTCAGCACTCGTGGGTGCATCCCATCAGGGCCCATGGATTTGTGGGTGTCAAGTTTGCTTAAATGATCTCTAACCCACTCCTCCTCCACCAAGGGAAAGTCTTCCTCTCTCCAGACTTTCTCTCTTGCCTCCAGGGTCTGGGGTTCCTGAGGGCTGGCCTGACCAGTAAAGACTGAAGCAAAGGCGGCATTCAGTAACTCTGCCTTCTCTGCATCTTTCGTCACCAGGGCACCCACCCCGTTCAGCAAAGGCCCCACATTTTCCCTAGTCTTCCTCTTGCTGCTGATGTATTTGAAGAAGCCCTTCTTGTTGTCCTTGACATCTCTAGCCAGATTTAATTCCAAATGGGCCTTAGCCTTCCTCGTCGCATCCCTGCATACTCTGACAACATTCCTATATTCCTCCCAAGTGGCCTGTCCCCCTTTCCACTTTCTGTAGACTTCCTTCTTCTGGTTGAGTTTTGCCAGGAGCTCCTTGCTCATCCATGCAGGTCTCCTACCTCCTTTGCTTGACTTCCTACTCATAGGGATGCACCGCTCTTGAGCCTGGAGGAGGTGATGTTTGAATATTAACCAGCTCTCTTGAACGCCCCTTCCTTCCAGGGCCCTCACCCATGGGATTCCTCCAAGTAGGTCCCTGAAGAGGACAAAGTTTGCTCTCCTATGTCTGCATACATTTGGGCAGCAGAGCATCAGCTCTGGCACTGACTGAAGATCTATCACAGGGAAACATGTTACCAAGGACCATATGCATGCAAAGGCTTTGATTGGAAGTGGTGACATGCTGGCCTGGATAGCAGGTGGCAATGTAATGGTGAAAGGAGGTTCCCACTAAGAGAGCAAAGCCTGCAGAGCCCAAGGCCAGTGAGAAACAGAGCTGGGCCGTGCAGGAATGGCAGGAGAGGGGTTTGCTGCCTGAGCTGACTCTACATCATCTTGGGGCCTGTGACAGAGGTGAAGTAATCTCCAGGCAGGACAAGGTGCCACTGAAGAGGTCCCTAGTTCTGTGATCCAGCCACCTTGAGGACGTCATTCGCCCTGTCCCTGTTCATATCATCCTGGGGGGTGAGAAGGGATTCAGGAGGAGGAGAGCTAGAAGGATTTGAAAGTGCAGAGGCTGGAGTGGAGCCCTTGGTGTCATGTGCCTCCCATTTGTGCACCATGCTTGGATGTAGACAGTGCAGACTGTGCCTAAAGGCAGTGGTGGGATTCATGTGTTTGGGCACAGGTAGGGAACCCAAGATGCCATGGGGCACTTGCCCAGCAAGCGCTCCAAAAAGGCATGGCTTCCTGTAGGTCCCATGCTGGAACTACTAGAGACATGTGGATGTGCTGGACACCCCAGGCATCCGACATGGCCCTGCAGGCCTATTTCTATGTCATTAAATCAAGTGTCTGCACTGAACTTCATTAGCTGTGTGTAACATTGGGATCTTCCTATGTCTCAGCTTCATAGTGAGTGGAGCCCTAGTAGCAGGAGGCATCTAGTGTCATTTGAGATGGCCAAGGGAATTCCCCACCTGGCCCCCAATTCATGCTCTAGAAGAATGAGGGTGTCATAGTTGCTCCATCAGAGCAAGAAGACTCTGGCACATGCCTTGGTCCACCTCTGTCTCTTTCAATGTCACCAGGTGTTTGTGTGTTGAGCAACTGACTCCCACCCTCCATCTCCAGTGATTACAACGGGAGCTTAGACAAGGAGCTCCCATGCAGACACCTCTGTTGTGCCCACTTCAGTTTTTTCAAGGGGAATCCCACCTCCTGTGTGTTTTTTGTGGAGTTCACAGGAGGGATCTGCATCCCACGGTATCCCAGGGACTTCTAAATGGGCATGCAATGTCCAGACTGACTCATCTAAATGAAAACGTGAACCATGGGTGAATGACCTCCCTTCTTGTCCGCTTCTAGGTGTCCTGCCTAGTTAAGATATGGGAATATGGATTTCCAGGGTGCGATGTTTCCACCTCTCACAGATAACCATCTTCTGATGAAACCATCCTCTGATGAAACAAGTGACAATGCTGTAACTGGTCTCTCTGTATTGTTTCGAGAGGGACCATCAGTGATTATTTTAGTTTGTTGCAGTGAACATTTCCCAGGAGGAGGGAGCACAAGGGACAGAGAAATTCATGAGCTCAGCTGGGCCTCTGCTCCTGAGTGGGGCCAGTGTCTGGGGATGGAGGGAGCTCATGGCAAGTGGGCAGCACTGCCCAGACACAGCTGTGTGCAGGAGCAGCTCCTCTGCAAAGAGCAGCAGGGCTCCGGGCACTGCCTGCTGCTTCTGACATGACAGGAGACAAGGCAGAGAGAAGTGCAAGGCAGTGTGGAGTGGGAGGAGAGAGGAGAGCTGCTTGTGGGAGAAATCTTCACAGCCCTTGACACGGTAAGTCTCTGGCTGCAGGGCAATGCTACTGAGGTTCCTGGAAGGGTCTTCTACACCTATTCCATCCCATGACTGAAAGATTTTTGAAGGATTGCTCTCCTGGCTTCTCCAGTGTGGAGGAGGGGGAGATGCTTCAGAGCAGGCATTCCTTGCCACACCATCACAGAGACAGGGCATGCTGCTACTTTCTCCCAAGGACGGCTGCAGGGATGTGAAGCTGGGATATGTACCCAGGTCTGCGCAGGGCAGTGCTTCAGAGCAGTGTCCCTGCACTGCAGAGGAAGGTGCAAGAAAGTCTACTTGAAAGGGAAGGAGCTTTCCTTCCAGGGCTTTCAATTTCCTAATGCTGGCAGGGAGAAAAAAGGAAAGAGTTTTGTGGTTTGGCAAGGACCTGGGACTCACTAACCTTCCCTCTCAGAGATCAGGAGGTCTGTGAGAAAGCTCAGCAAACCCTTTCAACCCCACCTCCACCTACAACAGCACCAGCAGCACCTTTATGGACTTATCAGGGCTAATGTGACCTGCTCCTTAGGACCTGTGAGCACAGAGATGCCCTGGACAGTGCCCTGATCTGGGAGGTTTCTGTGGGGCAGAACTGCTCCCACAGAGGGTGGGACAGGGTCTGTGAGTATGGACAGGGAAAAGATGTTGGGAGAGAGAAAGCTCCAGGCATCAGGAGCAGCCCCAGGCAGCAGAGCTGGGCAGGGAGTGAGAGGGAACAGCCAACAGAATCATCATGGGCGGATGGATTTGGGCAAGTCATGGTCAGTCCCTCCGATGCAGGCACCTTCCTCTGAGCAAGCTCCCTGTGTCTCCTCTCTCGCCCAGCAGAGCCTCTGCCCTGACAGCCATGGGGTCCAGGGCATGAGCTGCCTTCTCTGCAGCCAGACCTCCAGCTGAGGAGAGGTGCCCGACAAAGGGACTGAGAGTGACTGCCCTGCGATGTCACTGCCTGTGAGGCAGCATGCCTAGCTGGTAAGGTGAAGGCTTTCCTGAGTTCCCATCTGTCTCTCTCTTCTTGCCTCCCCTGACAGCAGGATCATGTAGCTTCTCCTTGTTTCCCCTCCAGTCCATGCTGCTCCTGTTCTTGCTCTCGGGCTCTCTGGGGTGGGAAGTTTCAGCTGCAGTTCGGACATGGATGCTACAAGTTGTGCAGCAGAGGGGTCTGTATTGGAATGAGGCTGCCCCAGCCCCCTTCTGACTTGTGGAGCTCCAGGAAATGCAGTCCGTGGGGCTGGGAAATGAGCTGACTCTCCCTTAGGGAGAGCCCATCTCTAGTCCTAACGGTCCTTTGATTGTTTCCCTGTGGTGTCCTGCCAGGCTGCCACCTGCCCTCTAGAAAGGCACAGCTGTCTCATAGCACCTCTGTGATATCTGAGAGACCCATGAGGAAGGTGCAGAGATGCTGAGAGTATGGAGCTGGTGGTGGGAGGCTGTGTGTGGGCATCTGAAAAGAGCCCTGTGTGTCCTTGGCTAGAAGGGTCGTGTGGAGAGCTCCGTCAGGTGTCCGGAGAAAGGGTGAGAAGTTTGGAGCTGTGCACTTTGAAAGTGGACTCGTGTGCTCTCAGCAGGGACTGGTTTCTTTCTTGGGCAACATATGAGTGTGATCATCCCACAGCTCAAAGAGTGGCAAGCACAAGGCATCTGGGAAAAGTACTACTAGGCAGACTAGCTGTCCTCACTGTGCACCAAGGGACAGTGAATCCATTTTTCTCAGGACTCAGAGTGGAAATGCCAAGGATTTCTACCTTTGAGGAACACTCCCCAGCGGTGACAAGACCATCTAAAATAAAGTAAAAAATCCCTGAAACTCTGTTCCTCAAACCTCATTCTTTAGAATTCAGAGTGAAGATGCTGAAAAGCCCTTCTGCATGATGAGTGGCTTTCACCTGACAGAAAGTGTGACTGTCAGAGATAGTCACCCCCATTCCCCTCTGAGCACTGCTTTACAGCAGGACTGACTCCTGTGGAGCCATGGGCAGAGGTCCCTGCTCCTCACAGCACACCCAGCCAGTGCAAAGCGGAGCTCCAGCACGGGAGCTGCACAAAACTCCTCTCAGGAAAGAGAGAGGCAATGTGGGGGGGTTGTATGAGACCTGCAACATTTGGGGGTTTCCTTGCTTGAAAAGTCTCTGCTAACTTCTCAATGTCTTTTCTTCTTTGTATAGTTCCCCATGCCTGGAGATAGCAAAATGTCCAACAGCAGCTCCTACAACGAGTTCCTCCTCCTGGCATTTGCAGACACACGGGAGCTGCAGCTCTTGCACTTCTCACTCTTCCTGGGCATCTACCAGGCTGCCCTCCTGGGCAATGGCCTCATCATCACAGCCATAGCCTGCGACCACGGCCTCCACACCCCCATGTACTTCTTCCTCCTCAACCTCTCTCTCCTTGACCTTGGCACCATCAACCTCAACCTCTCTCTCCTTGACCTTGGCACCATCTCCACCACTGTCCCTAAATCCATGGCCTAATTCCCTGTGGGACACCACGGCCATTTCCTACTCAGGATGTGCTGCCCAGATATTTTCTTTTGCCTTTTTCATGTCAGCTGAATATTGTCTTCTCACAGTCATGTCGTATGACCGCTTTATTGCCATTTGCAGACCCCTGCACTATGGGAACATCATGGGCACCAGAGCTTGTGTCAAAATGGCAGCAGCTGCCTGGGCCAGTGGTTTTCTCTATTCTCTCTTGCACACTGCTAACACATTTTCAATACCACTCTGCCAAGGCAATGTCGTTGACCAGTTCTTCTGTGAAGTTCCTCAGATCCTCAAGCTCTCCTGCTCAGACTCCTACCTTGGGGAAATTGGGCTTCTTGTGCTTAGTGTCTGTTTAGTCTTTGGGTGTTTTGTTTTCATTGTGCTGTCCTACGTGCAGATCTTCACTGCTGTGCTGAGGAACCCCTCTGAGCAGGGCCGGCGCAAAGCCTTTTCCATGTGCATCCCACACCTGGCCATGGTCTCCCTCTTTGTCAGCACTGATGCATCTACCTACCTGAAGCCCCCTTCCCTCTCCTCCCCAGCTCTGAATCTGGTGGTGGCTGTTCTGTATGCGGTGGTGCCTCCAACAGTGAACCCTCTCATCTACAGCATGAGGAGCAAGGAGCTCAAAGATGCCGTGAGGAAAGTGATTTCATGGACATTTTTCAGCAGTAGAAACATTGCCATTGCTCTCCACAAATGACTCCCCCTGTGTCCCGTACCAGGACTGAGCTTTTTTTTTTCACTTTATTTGTATCATGACTACTATTACTGTTGTTATTATTGTTTGTCACCATGTTGCTACACAAAGGGTTGGATTCATTCCACCTTCACTGACACTGCTCTGTCTCACCCGGTGCCCATATAAAGCTCTGTCTAACAGTGGGTCAGAGCTGACTCCCTCACAGTATCTTTGTAATGAAGTAGATTCTTCCTGGTGCGGTGCCTGAAGGCTGGGCTCTTCCTCCAAAGCTGCTGTCCCTCACACCCTGTCCCCAGCATATTTCTTTCTTTGAGACAATCTCTCCCACCCTGTGTGCTGGTCCTCACCCCAAATGTTACCCCCAGACAAGGCTCCATGCTTAGCTGGAGGACTGGATGTCCAGCTGTGATCCCTGGGAGGACGAGCCCTGTGCCGGGTCCTCTGCAGGGCTGGCAGGGAGCATGCAGAGGAGGTCCTGGGGCCATCTACTGGGCCTGTAGACCATCCTCCTCTCATGGGGGATCCTCAAACAGGGTCTGTCAGAACATAGATCCAGCGCAGCTTGTTGCTGCATGAACAGAGAGGAGAAACTGCCCCAGGAAACTCCTCACACACCCAGCCTTTCACACCAGGTATTTCCAGCACCGGCCATTCCCCATGTTCCTGGAGAGATGTGATCTTTGAATGTGACCTGCTCTGTCTCCCTGCTGGGCTAAAGCACCTGTACGGGGGTAATGGCTGGTCCTGCCTTGGCTCTCCCTTTGGGTTCAGACCCCAGCAGACTGCGGAGCATGGCCTTCTGCTAACCCCAGGGGACAGGATCAGGGCTGAGCAGGACCTGGGGACTGGTGGGAGGCTTCAGGAGGGCTTTGGGGGACAGGGCACTGAGGGCTGCCATGGAGACCATGCCTGGAGGACACTTCCCCACCCCTGAATGCACACTCTCCTCTGCAGTGTCGGTGCAGTGGGGCCATGGGGTGACACGGAGGGCAGCAGGGCTGGGCCAGCACAGGGACAGGAGGCAGATCGGAGCCATGACACTCCAGAAGCTCCCAACAGTCATGGAGGGGACTCACTGCTGCTAGCAGGGTTGGGGGGTTCTCGAGGGCTACAGCCACCAGCACCACCTGTCAGGACTCCCAGACCCAGCACAGATGGTTGGTGCCCAGCACTGCAGCTCACAGTGCCCCCCGTCCTGTGTCACCGTCCTCTCTCAGGAGCACCACTGGGTGCAAAACTCCCTGCCCAGGTGTGGAGAGGAGCTGCTGGAGGTCTGCTCTTCTCATGCCAGCTGCCCCAGCTCTGCCCTGGCATCGGCCCACAGGTTCTGCCCTGGGTCATGTTATGTCTCCATTAGCTCTCCTCTGAGACCATGTGCAGATCTGCAGCACATAGCTCTGCTTGCAGCTGGCCACCACAGACTGCCTGCATGGTCCCAGGAGCTCCCAGCAAGGCTGTGCTTGGAGGTGAGGCTGTGATGGTCCTCAGTCAAAGAAGATGGGCTGGTCTGGCTGGGGTCCAAGTGGAGGAAAGGAGAAGAGACAACAAGGAGAAGATGCAGTAAGGGAAATTTCAAATGAGTTGATGGAAAAAATAAAGAAATAACCATGGTAGTTGAGCAGTACTGGGGCAGGGGACAGGAAATCTTAAAAAAAACTCTCCTGCAGAAAGCACCTACCAACCTCATCTAACTGTCAAGTTAGCCCAGCTCAGAGTAGATCGTGCTCCTGGAGATCTACAGCAGTAGGTCTGAACCCAAATCCTCTAGGAGGAAGGGGCTAGAAGGCAGAGTCCTGGGCAGGGGACACTGTTGTGGGGTTGAGGCCTTGCTGGCATTCGGACTGCCTGGTCAAGCCTGTCCTCAGAGTCACACAGTGAGTGAGTTCATCCTCAGAAGAAGTCTCTGCTCCATGGGCAACAGGAGTCAAAGCAGTGCCGGGAGACTGCAGAAAAGTTCTCAGGAACACACCAGACATTCAGCCCCTTCGACTGCTGAGGTGTCCCCAGACCGGTGCTTTGCATCCTGGGTCTGAAGGGCTGAGAAATCTTTGGAGCCAGAGCAGATCGGAGTCCCATCTCCTGGACTCACAGGTTGCAGGGCATCAGCAGGGCTGTAGCGGCTGCAGGGAGGGAATCACAGCACAGGGCATGAGCAGATGCCCCTCTGCCCTCCCCTCTCTCTTCACACCCTGGAATAGAGCTCATGTTTCCCATGATGGCCCTCTCTGCCGGGCTGTATTCCCAGATGGAAGGGATGCAGGCTTCACCCTGGGGAAATGCAGGAGAGCCCAGTCTCATCTAGAGGAGCAGGGTCCCACCACACCTGCTGGGTGGCCACGGCTGCCGGCTGCAGACCCCACTCTGTTCCCCACACACCTCCTGCCTGGGGCTGCAGGGTGCCCAGCAACAAGGCAGGCACGCCTGGGGATCTGGTGCCATTGGGGTGGTGGCCTTTGGACCAGCCTCCGCCTGTAAGGGGATCAGGATCTTCTCTGGCTCCATGTTAGTGGCAAAGTTCATGTCCCAGCTTCTTCCCTCTGGAGAACTGGGATTTCAATCTCGGGAGAAGGGGAAAAAGGACACCCTTTTGTCCATGGGAATTGTACTACCCTGTCAACCCTCTACTGCCTTTCCTGGCTGTATCATCCCAGAAGTCCTTTGGGAGGAGCATATTTTTGTTTCCGCCCCTCCATCTGACTCTGCTTTGAGCAGCAGGTTGCGCTACAGGCCTCCTGTGGTCCCTTCAGCCTGAATTATCCTGAACACCCATGACCTCAGGCCCCATTTCAAGCACAGAGCAAATGTCTCTGGGACAGGAGTCCTTTGTGCTTTATGTGACCAGCTAAAAGAAGTCAGGTGAACAACTTCTCCTCCCCGTTGACTGTAAGGGCAACCTGGGAGGCACTGCCTCAGGCATAGCTACGTTACTCCGTTAATTCTTTGAATGCACCTTTAACCACCTGAAAGGCCATTGGCTGGATCCCCTCAGGGGTGAGGGGAGAAGAGCAAGCTTTTCTGCGGTGTGATTTCTGTACCTCTGCAGTTTCTGCCTCTAAGTAGATGGTGCCATCCTCCCCTTGGTTTCTTGTCTGAAGCTCAGGCTGGATGGGGATGTGAATGTGGAGGTTGTCTGTCACTGCAGTGACTGTGAGATGGTGGAGAGGTAAGAGGAATAACAGAGTCACCAACCTGGACTGCAGCAGAGAGGATTTCATCTTGTTTGGGATGTAGTTAGGCAAGCTAAAGCTCAGCTGGAGCTGGAGCTGGAGCTGGAGCTGGATCTAGGAAGGGATGGGGAGGGTAACCCGAAGGCCTTCTCTAAGCACATTGGCAGCACAAGGCAGCGACACAAGGAAAATGTGTTCTCCCTGCTCAGTGGGGCAGGGGACATAGTGACAAGACAGGCAAAGGCTGAGGAGCTCACTGACTCCTTTACCTTGTCTTTTCCTGGTCTTGTCTACTGCCAGGCCTCCCTGGCCCCCGAATCCTTTGGCAGCATCCATGTTAGCAAAGCCTCACCCATGATAGAGGATGATGCAGCTGGGGAGGACTTTTACCCAGTGGGCACACACAAGTCCATAGGACCAGACAGGAAGCACCCGAGGGTGCAGGGAGAGGTGCCTGGAGTCACCGCAGTGCTGCTCCCAATTGTCTGTGAAATGTCAGGGTAATCAGGGAGGTTCCTGAAGACTGGGAAAAGGCAGACATCGCAGCCATTTTGCAGAAGGGCAAGAGGGAGGGTCTGGGCAACGACAGGCTGGTCCTCTTCATCTCAGTCCCTCAGAAGGTGATGGAGCAAATCCTCCTGGAAACCATCTCCAAGCATAGGAAGGACAAGGCCTGGAAGAGGCATCATGGGTTGACCAAGGGGAAATGGAAACCATGCCTGACCAACCTGATTGCCTTCTACCATCAGATGAATGTCTTTGTGCACAAGGGGAAAACAGGGGCTTTTGTGAACCTTCACTTTAGCAAGCCTTGGACCCAGTGCCCCAGAATCTTGTTATAGGCAAATTGTTGAGCTTAGCCCTGGATCAATGGACCAGAAGGTAGGTGGGAGACTGGATGGGCCATCAGGCTGAAACGCTCTGATCACTGGTACAAGTTCCAAGTGGCTTGTGGTTACTAGTGGCATCCCTCAGTGATCAACATGTGGGGCAGGACTGCTTAACATCTTGATGAATGGTTTGCACAGTGGATGGAGCGCACTCTCAGCACCCTTGTGGACAATGCATAAGTTGGGGGGGAGCCCCTGGGCAACCTCATCAAGTTCCCTCTGCATTGACCAGGGTGGCTGGGAATAGATGACGTCCAGAGGTCTCATCCACCCTAAGTGCTGGGATTGAGTGAATAATTTCCTGGAGCGTTCTGTAAAGAGAGAAGAGGCCAAGGAAGAAGAAAGGAGAGAGAGGCAGAAGAAGAGAGCTGAAACATGACAGTTTAAATAAAGTAGTTCCTCTGAATGAAGCTTCTCCATGCAAAGTGTTGGTAGCAAATATATTTTGATGAATAATGTGTGTGTATATATATATATATATTCACTGGCATAGACAGGCTAATTCCTGCAGTGCATGAACATGGTGCTGTCAATTAATAAAAAAGAAAGAAAAAATATTTGGCAGTGGTAAAAATTGTGTTTTGAAGTTTTGGAAAAGAGGATTTCTTCTCAATTGTTGCAGTGAGTTATTTTTTGAGAAGATCTCAACCTATGACTAGGATCTGCTTTTGGGGCTTGATTCATTTGACCACAGAGAGAGGCTATTGTTGCCTGAGATGCCCTGGGGTAGCTGTGTTGCCATGTGGTGCTGGAAATTTTGGAGGCGGCTCCTGCAGGACCTTAGCTTGTCATTAGGAAAGGTATCTCAAAACAACTCCATTGAGACAACTTAGTTCCCTCTTTGGACAAGAAAGGGAAGTGCAGAGAACTGCATTTGACAGACATCTGCACTGAGGGGGTCTGGCCTGGGGTGAGATCAGCCTCCTCCTTGTTGTCAATGAGCTCCCTTCTCACTCTGTTCTATGTGTCCTGCCTAGTTAAGAGATGGGAATCGGGGCTTCCAGAGTCGGACGTTTCCACCTCTTGCACATAACCATCCTCTGATGCGGCAATTTGTAATGCTGGAATCAGTCTTCCTTCAGTGCTTAGAGAAGGCCCACTGGTGATTATTTTAGTCTACTTCAATGAACATGATGAAAGAGTGGAAATCTTCAGAAAGGGTATTAATTGTGGGAGAAGAAATCTTGATCTGCCCTTGACCTTGTGTTTCCACTGCTCTGTCTAATAGGCTGTGGATAAAGTCTCAGTGCTCTCTCACATATTTCCACATGTCCTGATTAAACTGGTCATTTCTAAAGGCATCTTTGCATCAGACTCTCCGGACATATGCAATTTTCCATAGTTTCCCAGTTTTCCTTTTCCCTTTGCTCTTTATCCTTTCAGGTACCTCCCAACTCTCCAGTTGCTGCTCTGAGATGCTGGGAGTCTGAAGCTTGCCTCTTCTTTCAGCAGTCTCGTTGTCTCTTCAGCCACCCCCTTTGTTGTGTTTTGGTCTATCCCTTCCAACATATCTGTTGAAAACATTTCAAGGAATTTTATTAATTGTGGACAGTGGACCTCACTGGAGGCAGCTTGGACTTGGCATACAGTTGACATGTGTGTTGTATCTTTTATTAAGCTGTTCCAAATTTTATTTTTGTTCGTTTGCAAATAAGACAAACCCTTCTGTGTCTGCTTGCAGCTAGTTTTCTAAGGAAAGCAGGAGGGAATCAGTGGCGCAGAGCCTAGTTGGAGGCCTGGAGCTAGCAGTGTCCCCCAGGGGTCAGGACTGGGTCCAGTCTTTTTCAACTTCTTCATCAATGACCTGGATGAAGGCACAGAGTGCACCCTCAGCAAGTTTGCTGATGATACAAAACTGGGAGGAGTGGCCGATACGCCAGAGGGCTGTGCTGCCATTCAAAGAGACTTGGACAGGCTGGAGAGGTGGGCAGAGAGGAACCTCATGAAATTCAACAAAGGGAAGTGCAGGGTCCTGCACCTGGGGAGGAATAACCCCATGCAGCAGTACAGGTTGGGGGTTGACCTGCTGGAAAGCAGCTCTGCGGAGAAGGACCTGGGAGTGCTGGTGGACACCAAGTTAAGTATGAGGCAGCAATGTGCCCTTGTGGCCAAGAAGGCCAATGGTATGCTGGGGTGCATCAGGAAGAGTGTTGCCAGCAGGTCGAGGGAGGTGATTCTCCCCCTCTACTCAGCCCTGGTGAGGCCACATCTGGAGTACTGCGTCCAGTTCCGAGCTCCCCAGGACAAGAGGGATGTGGCACTACTGGAGCAAGTCCAGCGAAGGGCTACAAAGATGATTAGGGGACTGGAACATCTCTCTTCTGAGGAAAGGCTGAGAGAGCTGGGCCTGTTCAGCCTGGAGAAGAGAAGGCTGAGAGGAGATCTTATCAACATGTACAAGTATGTGAAGGGAGGGAGTCGAGAGGATGGGACCAGACTCTTTTCAGTGGTGCCCAGTGACAGGACAAGAGGCAACGGGCACAAACTGAAACACAGACACTTCCATCTGAACATGAGGAAAAACTTTTTCACTGTGAGGGTGACAGAGCACTGGAACAGGTAGCCCAGAGAGGTTGTGGAGTCTCCTTCTCTGGAGATATTCAAAACGCGCCTGGATGCAATCCTGTGCAACGTGCTCTAGGTGACCCTGCCTGAGCAGGGGGGATGGACGTAGACGATCTCCAGAGGTCCCTTCCAACCTCAACCATTCTGTGAGTCTGTGATTCTGTGGGAGCTGCCCTCTCCCGACCCAGCCTGGCAGTGCCAGCCCCACCTCAGCCCACTCCTGCATGGCTCCAGCGCAGCCCTCGAGGGAGCTAGAGCTGCCTCGGGCCCAGGGCAGGCTGGCGGTGGGAGGGTTTGACATGGGCACAGCAGCAGCAGTGCTGGGAGCAGGGAGAGGAGCAGGGAAAATGGGGTGAAGACCCCTGCCCTTGGCTACATGGCTGGGGGCGATACCTTTGTGGCCGGTCATGCACCATGTTCAAGGTGGATGCCAGCTCGAGGGTAGGAGCACCGGGATTTTCATGGGCTTCAGTGCAGCCATGACTGTGGTGAAGGCAAGCGGGCAGAGCCAGGCACACGCAGCTGCAAAGACAAGGGGTGGAAAAGGCAGTGTGAGGCTGGTGAAGGCCCTTCTCCTCCTCCCCGTGGGGAAAAGAGTTCCCAGCCAATGATGGCCACTGCTTTGTCTGATGGGAGGGGAGCACAGGGCAGGGTGCAAGGGGCAGACAGAGCTTCTCAGGGTGCGTGAGGGAGTTTTGCAAAGGCTAGGGTTGAGACAGGGACCTTTGCATCATCCCCCGACGCTCTCCTAGACAGACTCATTCTGCCCTGCCCTAGGTGCTCTCATCCCCCTGCCAGCCATGCTGGAGCAGAGGCTGAGGAGCAAGAATTCATGGAATCACAGAGGAATTTTGGTGGGAAGGGACCTCTGGAGGTCTCCAGTCCAAGCTCCCACACAAAGCAGGGCTGGTTGGAGACCTCCAGTCTTGTCTGCCCATCGCTGGACTGTACCTGATCCCAGCTACCACCCCCAAACTGCTCTGCTCTTCTTGTACGGGCACTGTGGGACAGCACCTCTTGATGGTGGATCCCTGCCCTGCCTGCCTTGCCAGCACCCTCAGCTCCCAGCTCTCCTTCCCGAACAGAGCAGTCCCGCTCTTGCTGTTCCCAACAACATCCTCTTTGTAGCAGGAATCAGTCACAAATGATTCATAAACTGTCGAGCTGTGACACAGAAAGACCTGTTGTCATAACTGGGTATCATCAAATCAGACCCCAAGTGACTGCTTTCGCTTCTTCATGCAGCTAAGACTCTGCATGCAGTGTTCCCTGGCTGGAGGGTCCAAATCTGAAGCTCTGCTGACACCTTTAAATTGCCTGTCAGGCAAGAGTTGCTGCTATGGATATAGGGTCACCTTTTGTACCTACAACCTTCTTTGGGATCTCCTTGGATGCCAGCTTCCCTTGCCAAGGCTTTCTTGACTATATTCCAAGGTAGAGATGGGGAGTCAGGTCAGCAGGAGGGGGACAGGGACAGGTCAGGACCTGAGAGGTGCAGGGCCAGGCACAGCCATGTCCGCAGTGTAACTCAGGCACGGCCCAAGGCCTCCAGCAGGGGCGAGAGGCCCCACAATGAGGCCCATCACTCTCTGTCTGCCCTGCTCTGTGCCCAGCACATCCCCCTCCCTGTCTGCCTGCAGCCCCTTCATGCCCACCCTGCTGCCCAGCACAGCATGAGAGCCCTGGCCCTGCAGCCCCTCTGGCAGCTCCTGCTGCCTCGAGGACAGAGTTGCCTACCCTGACCTATTGCATAGGGAAACCTGCTTGTTGTTCTCATTTCCTATCTCTGAACGCTGCCCTGCTTCTCTCCTGGGACATCCCTGCTCCCCAGAGAGCTTTTTCCCAGGTCAGTGTGTCCATGCTGGCCTGGCCGATCCTGAAACCTTGCTCTGTGCTCCCTGCACAGCCCTGGGTTGCAATGCCGCTCAGCAGAGCGAGTGACTGTGGGGTCATGAAGCCATGGGGTGACTCCTGACTTGGCTCTGGCCTTGCTGGCCAGGGAGGGAAGCAGACCCAGCTGGAGAGGGATCACCACCACTGATACTGCTGGCACATGTCTGTGCTCATGGACAGTGCTTAGAGCGACCCCAGGGCATTTGCAATGGCAGGAGATGTGTTTGGGCATGCACTAGCTCCAGCCTGTGGTGTTTCACTCAGGGTGCAGGAATCACTCTCCAGTGCCCCTTCCCTGGGCCTCCTGGGTCCACACTGCCTCTCCGGGGATTGCAGAGACCTCGTTTCCCCATGCGTACCTAAATTTAGTGCTTCACCTTCTGGTCACTCCACCACCGTGGATTGTCACTCATTTAGAGAGGCTCCACTCACTGCCCACACCAGGCACATGCTGTCCCTGGAGATCCCCTGAGCTCTCCCAGTGCTTCAGATTTCCCTCCAGAAGCATGGGCATCTCTCATCAGCACTGTCACCTGTGGGACAGCCCAGGGCAGGCAATTCAGAGACCATTCCCCATCTTCACTGCTCACCGAGAGATGAACCTGGAATCCAGCCCTTAGTCCCTAGCAGATCATCCAGGGACTCTGAGCTCATCCCCTGGATCCCATGGAGCTCACAAGCAGAAGAGCAGGCCTTTTCATGGTGCAATCCCTTGGGCGTATTTTTGACTCCATCTTCTGAAGAAAGGTCAGACTTCAGGCACGTCACAGGGGCCATGTTCTTTTATTACGGAAATGTTAACTCCAGAGGCCAGGTCTGGCATAAGGGTGCCCAGTGCCTGGTCCTGCCTCTGCTCACAGGACACATGAACATAGAAACACAACCCTACCACCACCAGGTCATGAGAACTCCTGGGCCATATCCACAGAACAGAGCACAGAAAGACAGTGTGGAAATGAAGAGAACAACTCTAAAAAGAGAAGGTCCTACTGCTGTGTGGGGACATGTCTCCAGAAAAGCTGCAGCCCCCACAGGAAGGCTGCAGTGAGGAAATGCTTCCTGTGGGAGTGGGGGGATGATACTGTCAAGCACAGGGTCTGTCCCCACAAGCTGCTGCCTGACTCCCCTCCCCTCCCCTCCACTCCCCCTCCACTTGTAGTGTTGGAGCGCTGGAGAGGGAAGGGACCAGCCTGCGGTGACACTTGCCTGCCACCCTCACAGGAGAGGGGTTTGAGATCATATCTGACTGTAGCCAGCGGGAGGTGAGCTCTCCTAATGGACACGGGAACCATGGTCTCACCCTACCTGTACTCGTCTGAGCCTGACTCTGTGCCCCTGAGCTCCCTTGGTGTGAGTGCCGAAAGAGACCCTGCAAAGGGAAACTCTGCTCATTGCCCTGGGGACATCTGAGGGAGCTCAGACTAGATGGTTCTGAGGTTCCCCCATCTCTGCTGATGAAGGGGGAAGCCTGCTTTCCTGCTTCAACAAGGTCTCTGAGTCAGATTCAAATAAGAGATTCCTGAGGAGACGTAATATGAACCTGATTTTTTTTTAAGGGAAAAGAGAAAAATAAGAAAGAAATAAATGCAAAACACACAGCCTTGATTCCAGATATCCTGAGGAGTGGATGCACAATGGACAGTTATTGGTGCTGACATTGGACCCATTGAATCAGGTTCCTCAACGCATCCTTGAGCTCCTTGTTTCTCATGCTGTAGATGAGCGGGTTCACAGCTGGAGGCACCACCGAGTACAGAACAGCCACCACCAGATCCAGAACTTGGGAGGAGATGGAGGGGGGCTTCAGGTAGGCAAACATGCCAGTACTGACAAAAAGGGAGACCACGGCCAGGTGTGGGAGGCACATGGAAAAGGCTTTGTGCCGGCCCTGCTCAGAGGGGATCCTCAGCACAACTGTGAAGATCTGCACGTAGGACAGCACAATGAAAATGAAACACCCAAAGCTTAAACAGCCACTAACCACAAGAAATCCAGCTTCCCTGGGGTAGGAGCCTGAGCAGGAGAGCTTGAGGATCTGGGGAATCTCACAGAAGAACTGGTCCACTGTGTTGCCTTGGCAGAGTGGTATTGAAAATATGTTCCCAGTGTGCAGGAGAGAATTGAGAAAACCACCGGCCCAGGCAGCTGCTGCCATTTTGACACAAGCTCTGCTGCCAATGAGGGTCCCATAGTGCAGGGGTTTGCAGATGGCAACATAGCGGTCATAGGCCATGACTGTGAGAAGAGAATACTCTGCTGAAATTAAGAAAAAGAAGGAAAATAGCTGGGTAGCACATCCTGAGTAGGAAATGGCCCTGGTGTCCCTCAGGGAATTGGCCATGGATTTGGGGACAATGACAGAGATGGAGCCAAGGTCAAGGAGGGAGAGGTTGAGGAGGAAGAAGTACATGGGTGTGTGGAGGTGGTGGTCACAGGCTACAGTTGTAATGATGAGGCCGTTGCCCAGGAGGGCAGCCAGGTAGATGCCGAGGAAGAGCGAGAAGTGCAAGAGCTGCAGCTCCCGTGTGTCCGCAAATGCCAGGAGGAGGAACTCGTTGAGGGAGCTGCTGTTGGACATTTTGCTCCTTCTGGCCTGTGAGGACTGTCCAAGGAACAACAGGTAGAGGCAATTTAGGATATATTTCTCTGAGCAAAGGTTTCTCATAAAACCCTCCCAAACACACACACATTACCTCTCCCCATCTCAGCAGCACCATCACTGAGCTCCATCACGTGAGCTATGGTTTGTGCTGGCTGAGTCTGCTGTGAGGAGCAGGGACCTCTGCCTGTGGGCTCCAGAGGAGTCAGCCCTGACCCACAGCACTGCGTACATGGAAACAGCGGTTACTAAAATTTATATTCCCAGTTCCAGTCAGATTTAATCCACACACAGTGCTGAAGGCATTTTCAGCATCTTCACTCCCACTTTCACATAATGTTGGGTCATTAAGAGTTTTAAGGCTTCTTTTGTTTCCTTTAGCTGACCCTGTCACACCTGAGGAGCATTCCTGCAGGTAGAAATCCTCAGCATTGCTGCTGCACTCAGAGTGAGCAGCTGTGACTCCTCAGAGGCAAAAGGCTTCCTTCTGGCTTTAGTGCAGAGGGAGCAGAGCTGGCCTGTCCATCTGCCTTCTTCCCAGCTGCCCTGTGCTCCCACCTCGGAGGTGGAGGACAGTTGCACTCGTGTTACCCCAAAAAGAAATGACAGCGCGGAGAGCAGAGGAATGCACTTGCAAAGTGCCCATCAGCACTCTTTCTGAGGGGATGTGAGGCAGGTCTCAGACCTCCCCTTCTAACCAGCAACACATTGGGCTCCTTCCAGCTGCCCACATCCAGACTCCCACCAGCATGTCCCAGAGTGGCCTCAGTATCTAGGTGACTTCTCTCTAGGGCACCTAGATAACACGCAGCTACAATGGGAGAGCTGTGTCCTTGTGGAGGGCAGCTTGCAGCTCAGCCAGACACCTCAGGGAAATGGTGGAATGTCCTAAGGATGGGGTGTCCTGGCGAGAGAGTTGGCACATTCCCTGACCCCCACACTGCATTGCCCAAAGCCCCACAGGTGAGAGGGACACTTGGGAACCTCACTGTCAGGGACACGTCTGCATGGCAGGACCTGCAGGGTCTCAGTGTCTGAACTGCATCAGAAACCCCCCTGCCCAGAGAGTTCAAGGGGAAGGATGAGGGCAGCATGGGCAGGTGAGAAACATGGAGCAATACCATGACATTTGTGTGGAGGGAGGCAGGGCCAGGGAGTGACAGAGGGACACTCAGGAGTATCTCCTCTCCAGCTTCCGAGGAAACGTCTCATGTCCTGGAACCCCCAGCCTTGAGAGCAGAGGGCTGTGCTGGCTGGGAGAGGAGAGGAGGCCTTGGAGTTGACAGTTTCCTCTCACACTCTGAACATGACTCTGCTGCCTGGAGCCGTCCCTGCGGGGAACTGTTTCTCTGTCCCCACATCTCTCCCCTCTCAGTGCTCACACACCCCATCCCACCTGCTGAGAGCTCAGCTCTGCCCTGCAGAAACCTCCCGGGGGCAGGACACTGCCCAGGGCACCTCCGTGTTTGCAGGTGCTACGGAGCAGGGGAGAGAAACCTTGCTGAGGCTAGAAAGGTGATGCTGGTTCTGTCCCTAGGCTGAGGGGTGGATGAAGGCATTTGCTGAGTCCCTCCCAGAGCTGCTCCTCTCTCAGTGTCACTGTTTTGGAGCCTCCATCTCCTGTCTAAACCTGACAGATCTGTTCCCATTTTACCCCATCCTAACAGAAAATAACTGAAAGCACAGACTCATGACAGCTCCCTCCCTTTCATGTATCCCCTGCCTTGACATTCCTTTTGGAAAGTCCCCTCTAGAAATATCCTGGGAGTGAGCTGGAGCTGTGGGCAGCCCTGACCCACATAGCATCCTCTTGACAGGAGGCTCAAGCTGCCCTGCCGCGGGTCTCTCCTCCCACCCAGAGCTTCTCCCTATGGAAAGGTCCCCGGGCAGGCTGAGGGCTGACCGTTGTGGGCAGCAGAGTCACTGCGCTGGGCACACAGCACCCTGGGGCACAGGGACACTGCTCTGAATTGCAGTCCTGGACAGATCTGTGAGCACACCCAGGCTTCACCCCCTGCAGTGTCCCTGGGAAAAGGTAGCAGCATGCCCTGTCCCTCTGACCGTGTGACAGGGAATGCCTGCTCTGAAGCATCTCCTCCTACTCTGTAAAGGTGAAACCGATAGAGCAATCCTTAAAAATCCATCGTGTGACTGGATGGGTTTCAAGACATTGCCAGGAACTGCAGTAGCATTGCCCTGCAGCCAGAGACTTACTGTGTCAGGGGCTGTGAAGATTTCTCCCACAAGGAGCTCTCCTCTCTCCTTACACTGCACACTGCCTTTTACTTCTCCCTGTCTTGTCTCATCTTCTGGCAGAAACTGCAGGCAGTGCCTGGAGCCCTGCTGCTCTTTGCAGAGGAGCTGCTCCTGACAGTGCTGTGTCTCAGCAGTGCTGCCTGGTTGCCATGAGCTCCCTCCATCCCTGGAGCCTGGCCCCACTCAGGACCAAAGGCCCAGCTGAAGGCATGCATTTTTCTGTCCCTTCTGCTCCCTCCTCCTGGGAAATGTTCACTGAGGTAGACTAAAATAATCACTGATGGTCCCTCTCTAAGCACTCAAAGAAGACTGATTCCAGCATTACAATTTGTCTCATCAGAGGATGGTTGTCTATGAAAGGTGGAAATGTCCCACTCTGGAAGCCCCGATTCCCATCTCTTAACTAGGCAGCACACCTAGATGGGTATAAGAACAGAGTTCCTTTTCCCATTGTTCAGGTACTGATTCAGATGAATCAGTTTGGGCTTCTCAGGCTGCTTTAGAAGGCCCTGGGCTGGCATAGCATTCAGATCCTTCCCATGAGCTCCACAAAAAACACAGAGGAGGTGGGATTCCCCTGTCCCAGGCAGAAGTGAGCACAGCATGGATGTCTGCATGCGAGATCTTGGTCTGTGCATGACCATGCAGGTCTTCTGCTCCATCTTCCTGGGAAATGTTCACTGAGGTAGACTAAAATAATCAGCTATTGTCCTTTGCTAAAGAGTGGAGGGAGACTGATTCCAGCACTGCAATTTATTTCATCAGAGGATGGCTATCTATGATAGCTGGAACTGTCCCACTCTGAAAGTTCCTATTCCCACCTCTTAACTAGGCAGGACACCTAGGTGGGGACAAGAAGGGAGCTCATTGACACATGGTTCAGGTGTTGATTCAGAGGAGTCAGTTTGGGCTTCTCAGTCTGGTTTAGAAGGCCCTGGGCTGCTGTGGGATTTAGATTCTTCTCGTGAGCTCCATAAAAAAACACAAAGGGGGTGGGATTCCCCTTGCCCAGGCAGAAGTGAGAACAGCATGGATGTCTGCATGCGAGATCTTGGTCCATGCTCCTGTTATAATCAATGGAGTTCAAGGGTGGGAGTCAGTTGCTCACACACAAACACCTGGTGACATTGGAAGAGACAGAGGTGCTGGAGAACATGTGCCAGGGTCTGCTTGCTCTGATGGAGCATCTGAGAGACATGCATCCTTCTAGAGCATGAGGTGGGGCCAGGCAGGGAATTGCCTTGGCCACCTGCAATGATACTAGATGCCCACTGCTACCAGAGCTCCACTCACTAGGAAGCTGAGACACATGCAGACCCAAACATTGTAAACAGTTGATGTCATCCAGTTCAGGCACTTGACTCAGTGACACAGAAACAGGCCTGCAGGGCCATGTCTGATGCCTGGGGGTGTCCAGCCCATCCACATGTCTCTAGCAGATACACCACGGGACCTCTAGGAAAACCATGGCCCTTTGGAGTGGTTGCTGGACAAGTGCCCCAGGGCAATTCAGTTTTCCTACCAGTGTCCAGAGAACTGGATCCCACCACTGCCTTTAGGCAAAGTCCTGTTGATCTACAGCCAAGACTGCTTCACAAATGGGAGAGGCACATCACACCAAGGTCTCTGCTCTGGTCTCTGTACCCTTAAAAGCTTCTAGCTTTCCTCCTCCTGAACCTCTTCTCACCTCCAAGATGATATGGACAGGAACTGGGCTAATGATGACCTCAGGGTGCCTGGATCACATGCTGCCCAGTGCCAGGGACTTCTTCACTGGCACCTTGTCCTGCCTGCAGATCGCTTCACTTCTGTCACAGGCCCCAAGGTGCTACAAATCAGCTCAGGCAGCAAACCCCTCTCCTGCCATTCCTGCACAGCCCAGCTCTGTTTCTCGCTGGCCTTGGGCACCGCAGGCTTTGCTCTCTCAGTGGGAACCTCCTTTCACCGTTACATTGCCATCTGCTATCTAGGCCAGTGTGTCTCTGCTCTGGAGTAGGGCCATTGCACACACAGTGTCCTTGGCCCTTGGTAACATGTTTCACCATGACCGTTCTGCACTCTGTGCCACAGCTGATGCTCTGCAGCCCAAATATACACAAGTGCATGCAGCCTGAGAGGCACAGAGAGGAGCAGATGGAGATGCACAGGCTGTCACAGGACTGAAACATGGTTGGAATAACTGAGATGTGGAGGGACCGCTAGCATGACTGGAGGGCTGTGATGGCAGGGTACAAGCTCTGCAGGCAAGACCATTAGGGAAGATGAGCAGGGGTGGATGTGCGTTGTGTGAAGGGACAGCTCAGATGGATGGAGCTCTTGCATGGGATGGGCAAGGGTTTGGGTGAGAGCTTGTGCATGAGCATCAGAGTAAAGGTGACGTTGTGATGGGGGTTACAGACCACCCGATGAGGGTGAGGAGGTGGATGCAGTCTCCCTTAAGCAACCTGAGGAAGTCAGTGGGTCACAGGGCCTGGCTCTTATGGGGGGACTTTAATCTCCCTGATATTCATTGGAAGGGCAAACCGCAGGGTGCAAGCAGTCCAGGAGATTTCTGGAGGGTGTCAGGGACAGCTTCTAAGCACAGCTCCCTGATGGGCCAATAAGGGTGATGCTCACGTGGATCTGGTACTCACACACGGAACCAATGATCAAGAATGTGATAATCTGTGGCAACCTTGGCTGCAGTGACTCTGGAATAGCGGAGTCCCAGATCGTGAGAACAATGAGGAATGCAATAAGGCATTATGATAAGATGGGTAGACACACAGGTGGGTAAAAAGCTGGTTGGATGATGGAGCTCAGAGGGTTCTTTTTTGAATGGGTCATGCTTTACCAGGAAGCCAGGTAAAGGTGGAGTATGCAGGGGTCTATACTCGGACCTCTCCTCTTTGAACGTTTCGTCAGTGACCTGGAGGATGCAACACTCATCACATCTGTAGATGACACTTACTCAGGAGGAACAGTCATATGTTTGAGGGCTGCCATTCAGATGGACCTCAACACGCAGGAGGAATGGGCTGTCAGGAAATTCAACAAGGACAAATGCAGGTCCTGCCCCTGGCACAGACCAACACCCTGCAGTGATACAGGCTGGGGAGAGCTCTTCCAAAAAAGGAAATGGGAATCTTTGTGGGCAGCGAGCTGAACATCAGCCAGCAGCGTGCCCTGGCAGCAAAGCAGGCCACAGCATCTTGGGCTGCATGAACAGGAGCACAGCCAGGAGATGGAGGGAAGTGATTATGCCCCTCTACTCAACACTCGTTAGAGCACATCTAGATAATGTGTCCAGTTCGGGCTCCCTTTAGAAGAATGCTGTTGATCACAGGGAGTGAGTTCAGTGGCAGGCCTCCAAGGTGGCTGGGGGCTGCAGCACTTGCCCTGTGAGGACATGCTGAGAGAACAGGCCTTGTTCAGCGCAGAGAAGGGAAGGTTTTGGGGAGGATTCATAATAGTTTCCCAACTCAAGGTTGCCTCTGAAAAAGAACCAGGTTTTTACAGGAATTCATGGCAGGAGAATGAGAGGCAAAGGGTATAAGCTAAAACAAGTGCACTTAAAATTGTGTATAGGGAAGAAAAATCAGTGAGGATCCTGAAGCATTTGAGGTGGGGTCCAGAGGGGTTAGTGACTCTCTCTTCTGGGAGGCTTGCAGGACATAGCTGTCCGTTTTACCATTCTGATCCCTTCCCACACAGCCCACCCCACCCCTGCTCACCCTTAGCTCATTGGCACTGAATGGTGTCGGTAGTAAACCATCCTCTGCTACCAGATGTCGGAGTGGGGGGACGGACCCAGAGTAACGATGAGTCTCAATATGAGTATGATCGTTCTCCCTTTATTAGAGCTTACACAGAGTATATATAGACAAGCAATAAGCATGCGCTAGCAATAGCTGTATGATTGGTTTACAGTCTGTTCACGCGCCTAAGGCAAATACACGATTGGTGCAAAGTTGCTGTTCCCGTGGAGGGGCTTGTCGGCCCCCTCCTTTACTTGTTTACCACTACTTGCCTTCCCCTTCTGTGTAATGGTCTAGGAATGCTCAAGGACAGTTCACATAGCCGTGGGATCCTCCCTTCATCATGAAGGCAGGATTGCTCACTGCTAAGAAATCATGCCCTTTCTCACTTAACCATTCTCCCACAGGTGCTCTCTGTGGCTGTGAGGTCAGTGGTGGCTCAGTGCCTGCTAGGCCAGTGCTAGGCACGTGGGTGCTGTTTGTGGTTGTGAGGTCAGTGGTGGCTCAGTGCCTGCTAGGCCAGTGCTAGCTGCGTGGCTGCTGTTTTCAATTGTGAGGTCAGTGGTGGCTCAGTGCCTGCTAGGCCAGTGCTAGGTGCGTGGCTGCTGTTTGTGGTTGTGAGGTCAGTGGTGGCTCAGTGCCTGCTAGGCCAGTGCTAGGTGTGTGGCTGCTGTTTTCAATTGTGAGGTCAGTGGTGGCTCAGTGCCTGCTAGGCCAGTGCTAGGTGCGTGGGTGCTGTTTGTGGTTGTGAGGTCAGTGGTGGCTCAGTGCCTGCTAGGCCAGTGCTAGGTGCGTGGCTGCTGTTGGTGGTTGTGAGGTCAGTGGTGGCTCAGTGCCTGCTAGGCCAGTGCTAGGTGCGTGGCTGCTGTTGGTGGTTGTGAGGTCAGTGGTGGCTCAGTGCCTGCTAGGCCAGTGCTAGGTGCGTGGGTGCTGTTTGTGGTTGTGAGGTCACTTGTGCCTCAGTGCCTGGTAGGCATCAGAGGATTTACTGCAATATGGAGCATTGTGCTTCATCCTGCGCATCTTGGGGGAACTTAACAACATCTTTCTTCATCCTAAGACTTCCAGCTCCCCTGTGTAGATTAACAGCTCTCACTCTCCTGCTACCTCAATGATTAGGACTGAATTTGGATTTCGGTCTGTTCTGAACATTATTCGAGCAGACTGTTTGGGAACCAGATAGGCGAGTCTCCTCTTGTAAGGCTGACGTTTGGAGGCACAAGTGACCTCACAACCACAAACACCAACCACAGCACCAGCACTGGCCTATCAGGCCCTCAGGCACAAGTGACCGCACAGCCACAAACTGCAGCCACATGACCAGCTGTTACGAAACTATCATATACTCACTGGGTCTTCGAGAATCTTAACATGCTGAGCTGAGAATTCTCTGTTTAACTCTTTAGTTCAGTAAAGTGAACAGATCGAGCTGGGTGCCTCAGAAGAGGGACCCCGAATGGAAAATTCCCTGGATATTTATATCCCTACGGTCTCAGTTACCCATCCCTCATGGGATCGTCCGATCCAATAGAAATATCAGCTCTGGGGTCTTCTCACCCTCCATTCGGTATCTTCACTGTCTCTGGGCGTTTGCTTTCTTCTTACCTTGGGGCTACAGATAAAGAAGCCATGTGGCAATAGCCCAATGGTTCCTAGAACTTTCCAGTACAAACATGATTAACCATTTCCTAATCAGCTAGGCCTTAACACTACTATTAAATTTCTTAAAACCAGCACTGGCCTATCAGGCACTGAGGCACAAGTGACCTCAAAACCACAAACAGCAGCCACATGACCAGCACTGAGGGTTAGCAGCCAACATGCGCCTCTGCATCAGTGACACACAGGCCACAGCTCCACACATGGCAGCACACAGGGTACCCCCCAAGCGCCCCACAACACACAAAGCCCAACTCTCCAGACCTTCCATTCCCTTCTAGGCCTCCAAGGCCTTGCAACAGGCACTGCCTCTGAACAGCCACTCACAGCCCGAGGCCTGCTCACTTCCCACCTCCAGGACGCAGAGAGCAAATGCTCTCACAGGGACTGATCAGGCCAGCCCTTGCCTTTCGCTTGTGTCTCAACTTCTCTGAACAAGAAATCTCTTGGAAAATGTGGCAGATAGATACCTTTTTGGGGGGTGACACTCCTTCAGTCTCCTCCAACACCCTTTGCACCCATTCCCCAATGACTGCATACGTGGACAGAAAATCAGAGACCTCTAACGTTTTACAGTCCCAAATGTGTCACAAAAGCAGGTGGACACCTCAAAGACAGAGACAGCATTCAGACCTGGCAGCAAAATCTCACAAGCTCCCCGCTGTTTTGGCAGGGGCAATTTCTAAAGCACACACACCCTGGGAATGAGAGATTACTAACACCACTGCTCACACCAGCACTGGATGAATTTAGCAGCCTCAAAAGTCTAGCTGGACTCCCTAGCTGACCAGCAGGAGGCTGCAGGCTTCTACTTAGCAACAAGTAGAAAGTCCAACTCCATGTCCATGTTCACCAGAGAACATCATCCACACATTAAACGTAGCAGTACTAACTCATGATGAGGGAGTGGAATAAAATTTGTGCCAGATGATGTGGAACATCTACTTCTGCTTGATTAATGAGTTGCATTTCTGTATTGCTGTGGAGCTCTGCAGGGCTCAATCCCTCCTCTGAGCACACACAACAAACCCAGAAGTGACCTCACCACCAAGCTCAGAGTGCAGCAAAACACCCATTATGGACCAGTTACTACCCCAAGCTAATATTAGCTTTTGCCTAGGGAGTCTGTACATGTAGACCATAAAAGTTAGGATTTGGAAAAAGGCCTGCAAGTAACTACTGGCAACATTTTTGAAAAAGATGATTTCATGGGCAGAGCAATTATGAAGCTGAAGACAGCAGGGCCTCATGCCCAGGCGGAGGGAGAAGCCTTCCTGCAACTCAGAAGTCTGGTTCCTTCCCCAGAGCTGAACAAACCCAGCAAATCCTCTACACATCCAGGACAACCAGCATTCTCCTATTTAGTGTCCTGACAACTGGAGACACGCGGAAGGACTCAGGCCAGGGCATCTCAGTTGGTGAAACCAGCAGAGCCACAAGTCAGCAACTCTCCACCCTGACCTAGGAGCATGGAAATAACAACGGCAAGTGCAAGCACTGGCCGTTCATCCACTTTCAAGGCCCCTGACAAGCAAAACAGCTCCCACTTACAGAGCTGCTCTGGAAACACCCTTCAGGCTGCTGCCAGGCTCACAGGTCTTGGGGCAAAGCAAGAGACCTGGAGCAAAAACAATGGCTGAGGCATGGCGTGACATGCAGGGACAGCCTCTCTCAGAGCCACTTGGAAATGCAGTTTTCAGAAGAAAACAGACCACTGGGAAGGGCCCCTTGCGAGGACACCAGCAGCCTGCTCACACTTTGCCCAGCACCTCCCAAACGCAGCTCGGAGCAGTACCTGGGGGCTGCGGTGGCAGCAGCAGCTCAGGGAAATGCTTCCAAATGGCTCTCCAACCCTGGCAGGGGCAAAGCTTGCTGCCTCCAAACCCCAGCAGCCGCCCCGGCCCAGCTGCTCGGGGCAGGCCACCACGTCTGGCTGCAGGGCAGCTCCCCGCTGTGTCCCCGGTCGCTCTGTGCCGTGCTCACGGCCCCACCAGCCCCTGCTGCAGCTCCTGCAGGAAAGCAGCCCCAGGGCCAGCACTGCTGCCCCCTGCCCCGGCGGGAGGGCACCCGCCGGCAGCTGAAGGCAGCCCCACCAGCCCCACTCACACCCGCTCTTGCCCACTCCCTCCCTGAGGCTTGGCTCCTGCTCCATTTTCACGGCTGGATTTCCACATGCCACACTCTGATTGGCTGACAGAGCCACCAGTCAAACCCTGCCCCACCGTCCTCCCCTTGCCGGCCAATAGGAGGGCAGCACTGGGGGCGATGCCATGGCAACACTGCGGCCCTGTGTGACCCCATGGGCGGCTCCTCCCCCTCCCCCGCGGTGAGGCGCCATGTTGTGGGCGGCAGCGCAGGGCAGCGCGAGGCGTCGCAGGGCATGGAGGCAGCGCAGCCCCATATGGCTAGGCAGTGCGGGGACCTAGGGCACGGCCACTGCCCCGCCGGGCCTGGGCTCTGCCTCAGGGGCCCTGCGGGGCTCCTGGCTGCCCTGCGCCTGGGGCTGTGCCAGGTGCGGTGGAGCAGCCCCCCCCCCGGGGCCTGTGCTGGTGCCAGCCCTGTTGCTATCATGGGGGCCCTGGGCATGGTTGGGGTGCCAGAGCCAGCGGGCAGCGTCCTGCTGCCCCCAGTGCAGGGCAGGGCAGGTCCCTGTCACCCCTGGGGCCCTGGCAGCCCCGGGGTTCGGCAGCCCTCGCACTGCACCCAGCAGGGCTGGGCCGCGGCCAGGCAGGGACTGCTCTCTGTGGGGCCGGGCTGGGTCCTGGGGGTCGCTCTGGAGGGCTGAGGAGCCCCGGGGGCACAGGGCAGCCAGGGCAGAGCAGCTGTGGGCCTGCCGGTGCTGGGCAGCAGAGGTGTGTGGCCGGGAGGGGGCTGGGGCAGATGGCCCTGCTGGACTCCCCCCAGCACTTCCCCCCACGGCTCAGAGAAAAATGCTTGGTGTCAGCAGGGACTTGTGGGGTGGCCATGGCACCCCCACCTGTTTCCAGGCTGCTCCCCCAAGCAGGCTGTCTTTTGGGTGCAGAGGTCTGACCCCCATTTGCAGGAGGACAGGGGTTGTGGTCTTGTGAGGACAACATCTCTGAGCCCAAACCATGCTCTAAGCGGGAAGCATAAAAGGATCCAGGGGGAAGGAAGAGAGGTTCTCCCAAAGAAGTAGACACCTTGGGGTTGTTACAAGGTGAAGGATTCATTTCCAGCATGGGCATTTCCAGTAGGCTGTTGAGAGCCCCACAGGAGCTGCAGGACACCCCAACCTCTGGGACGCAGGACCCCTTTCCTGCCAGAGGCAGATCCCAAAGGAGGACCCACTCCCAGGGAAATCTGGACCTGGATTTCCTCCTGCCATGAGGGGATGGAGCCAACCGCACGGGAGCCTTGGGGCTCAGGGCAGCCCCAGCCCCAGGACCCAGGAGTCTTGGCTGCCACATTGTCCCCTGAGCCAGGTGAGACCCTCAGGCAGGGCTCTCGTGGCAGCCCCCACCCTGTCCAGCCACCCCCAAGGCCCAGGACCCACAGCCATTTTTGGAATTAGCACTCTGTGTGCAACACCTCGGGAAGGAGCTCCTGAAGCCCTTACCCTTGGTGGAGAGCCGCAGGAGCTTTGGGAACAAGGAACTGTGGTCCAGGGTGATGGTCTTAGTCCAGCAGTCCTCCATCTTGCTTGTCCCTTTGTGCTCAACTTGCCTGTCCGACCGGGGAAAAAGGACGTTCTTCCCATCTCGTCACCCAGAACTCCTCTCCAATGTGTCCCTGCTCCTCTGCCTGTCGGTGAGGGGCCCCAACGTGGCCCTGCTGCCTCCTGTCGCCACTCCATGCCGTAGAGCAGCTCTGAAGGGCAGCAGTGGGAAGCACGTAAGCAGTGTCCAGCAGTGCCCAGGCCTCGCAGGGAAGTGAGGACTCTGCCATGGCACCAGGGAGACCTCCCTGTGGTGCGGCACATCCCACTGTGACCTCAGCTGGTGTCATCTTGGGGCTCAGTAGGTCAGCGCCATGGAGATGGCACAGACCAGGAGAGAGCAGAGAGATTTCCCCTCATGTCCTGGAAAGCGGCCATCTCCCTTCAGTTCCCAGTTATGTTCCAAAGCTGCTGATAAATCCTTCTGGAACGTCTCCAGACAGTGCCAAAGACTGTGAAATATCTCAAATGGGGCACTGGAGAGGTCACTTCTGCACCCCTCCACAGACAGGTCTCTGCACTGGGCACAACTGTGTAGTAACCTGGAGTCTGGGAGTTGATTTGGGGTTTGGGATTTTTCAAAGACAGAATCAAAGTCATGTGGGATAAAACAGCACAACGTATGGCCATATGCTGAGATGCTTTGGTGAGCCTCAAAACTGGTAATTACTGTGGGTTGCTCTTTTTGTAGAAGTAGGATGTAGGACAGTTTGGGACAGGATGCAGCCTTCCTCCTTGAGGCACCAAAGCAGGCTCTTTGCTTTTAAAAGTCTCCAGAAAGGTTTCTTGGTCTGCGGTGCTTGAGATAGAGATGATGCAACGGAAAAGAGCAAACATGCCCTTCACACACATCATCTGGAGGGCTTTTTCTGCGACCCTGGTCCCTACTAGGCTCCAAAGCCATGGGCAGGGCCAGGTAGCAAATTTGGGGAAGTTTTCCCATTTCCTGTGAATTTTGCCCAGCTTCCCTTTGGGTTGAGCCTGGGGAAAGCTGTTTTTCCTCTCTGGGGTTCAGTGGATCCTTGGGCTTCTCAGCATGACCTCGAGGCAGCGCTTCTCCCCTGGGTACAGTCCCTGACACTCTGGACCTTCCCTGGGACCCTAGCTCTCTTGGTGCTGTACAGCCCTGGCACCCGGATCCTCCCACCACAGGCACCCCGGCTTTCCTGAGGGGGTTGTACAGCCCTGGCTCCCTGCATGTCCCATCGTTTTGACCCTGGGCTTCTCAGGACATGCCCACACACTGCAGGGCTACTGTCCAGGCTCCGGTGCAGAGCCTGGAAGGCAGTGCAATGCCTCCGGACCTGCATTTGGGCTCATTCAGAAATTTGTGAGGTGACCAGCTCCCAGCACTGCAGCTGCTGAAGCTTGAGAATGTCCCTACAACCAGCCTTCCTGCTCTTCCTCATCTCTGCACAGTCCTGGGGCGACTCTTGCAGAAGGGAGGCTCCATCCTCCTTGAATACTTTCAGAGACGGGGCTTTCCAATCACTGCGAAAGGAAGGACTTGTCTACCTCTTTGGGTTGCTCATTTGGCCTGTGGCACCCCCTCTATGGTGCTGTGAGCCCCAGCTCTGTACCCTGGGGTCTGCCCTTTCTCTCTCCTGTCTCCCGTGTGTCCGCCTAAAGTCTTCTCTATGCACCAAGGGCATGGCTTCAAATGAGAGAAGTGTTGCTTCAGAGAGCTCACTTGAAGCTGTGACACACTGTGGAGCTGAAGGCCTGACGGAGGCTAGTCTGGGACATGGCTGTGCCCACCACCCCCTCCTCCTCTGGGCCTGAGCACCCAGGAAGGTCCCAGGAAGGGTTTGGTGTGGGTGGGATGGGTTTCCCTCAACATGTCCCAAGTCTGGCATGGGTGTCTCTGAGTGCCCAGGAGAATCCCTCCTGCAAATTGAGGTCAGACCTCTGCACCCAAAAGACAGCGTGTTTGGGGGAGCAGCTTAGAAACAGGTGGGGGTGCCATTGCCACCCCAAAAGTCCCTGCTGACCCCAGAAATTTTTCTCTGAGCCATGGGGGGCAGTGATGATGAGGTCACTTCTGAGTGATTACCTGATTGGATAGCAGCAGAGCGGTGGCTGGAAAGGTGCTTGTGAGGTCACTTCCAGCTGAACAGTTGATGGGGCAGCAGCAGGTCCACAGCTGGGACATGTGCTTTGGAGCTCAATTCTGCCTGAGCAGCTGATAGGTCAGCATTTGGCTCATGGCTGGGGAAGTTATAGTGAGGTAACTTCTGTATCAGGGGGTTGTGGGCCAGTGACAGGCACGTGGCTGTGAAGGTGACTCTGAGGTCTTCTCCTTCTGAGTCCCTGATAGGTCAGCCATAGGCAGATAGGTGTGGATGTGGATTGGGAGGTCTCTTTTGCCATAGTACCTGATAGGCCAGCAGTAGGAAATGGCTGGGGAAATTATCTTGAGGAAACTTGTGACTCTGAAGCCCATAGTCCAGCAGCAGGCACGTGCTGGGGGTACATGCTTGTGAGGTCGCTTTATCTGAGCAGCTGCTAGGGCAGGAGAAGGCACATGGCCTGGATGTTGGTGGTGAGGTCACTTCTGGTTTTACTGAGTGTGCCCGGAGGAGGGATTGATGCCTGCAAAGTTCTACAGCAATATAGAAATGCAACAAATAAATCAAGCATAAGTAGATGATAATATTCCACATTATCTGATACAAATGTTATTGCACTCCGTCATCATGAATTCATAGTGCTAGGTTTCAAATGAGGATGGTGTTCTCTGGTAAACGTAGACATGGAGTTTGACTTTGCAGTTCTTACAACCTGCTATGGGTGGCCAGGGAGTCCAGCCTGAATTTTTATGTTGCTAAATGAATCTAGCACTGGTGTGAGTAGTGAGGTTAGTAATCTCAGATTTCCAGTGTCTGTGTGCTGTAGAAATTATGCCCCGTCAAAACCCCAGGGGTTGTGAGATTTTCCTTCACGGTCTGAACAGCATCTCTATGCTTTGATTCCTCGACGTGGGAACTGAAGAGGACCTGGGCTGTGAGTGGCTGTTCAGAGGAAGCTCCTCCTGCAAGGCCTTGAAGGACTAGAAGCAACTGGATAGTCTGGAGAGTTGGTGTTTGTGTGATTTGGTGCCCTTGGGGGTGCCCTGGCTGCTGCCATGTCTGGTACTGTGCCCTGTGTGTCCCTGAGACACAGGCACATGTTGGTTGGCAACCCCCTGTGAGGCATGGGGCAGTGGGTGCAGCGTGTCACAGTGGTGGGGGGGTGGCCTGTGTTGGGGACGGGTGTGGCCCCAGTGTCTGTGTGCTGCACGTGGGAGGAGATGTCTGGAGAGAGCAGTGCTGTGCGTGGGAGTGCCACCAGGATGGAGAGATTGGGAGCACTGTGAGGTGAGGAGGTGCCTTGGCTCGCAGGGCCCAGGCTGCCCTGGTGGCGTGAGCCAGGGATGCTGGCAGCCTGCTGCCACCTGTGCGCTGAGGTTCAGGCCTTGCGTTTCCTCAGCTCTTGCCAGGATGTGCAGGCAGGATCCAGACTAAAGGCCAGGGAGTGTTTCTGCTTGCTCTGAGATGAAAACCTAGCCTGCTTTTTCCCTGCTTTCATCTCATTTGCTTTTCCTAATGAGAGCTTTCATCTGCAGCAGTGTTTGCTGAGGGAGGAGGAGGCTGTGGGCGTCGCTCATTGCCAGCTAGGCGTTAGCTTGCCGGCAGCTCTTTGGAGGACTGAAGGCCTTGTGGAGAGGTCTTTGGAGATGGGCAGGTATGTTCTTGGGAGATGAATTGAAAGGGTCTGATGCCTTCCGTTGCATTGGCCTTTGAAACCACTTCTCCAGATATGCCTACTACAGTGAGTAGTGATGCTCAAGCACTTGCCCGCAAATCAGCAGGAAATACTTCATGGATCATAGCTGAGAAGCAGCTTGCAATGCTAGAGTTGTTTTATGCAAATAACTTGCAAGCCCCCTCAGAATGATGTCTCTCACCTTTCCACATGCTCCTCTCTTCTCTAAGGCTGTCATTTCTGACCTGACAGGTCAGGTGTCCAACTCAGCTGAGCACCTTTTGCACTGTGTCCCTGATCTGGTTGAGGCCTGCAGGTTCAGGAGCTCCTGCCTGATCAGCTCAGGCACAGCCTGGGCATTAGCTCACTCGTGGACTCTTCTTTGCAAGTGAACCCCTCTGAGATGAAATCGCAAGTGTGGATCTGAGGCTGATTTGGACAAAGGTCCCCTGTTGGCAGTGAGGTGTGGATAAAACAAAGTGAGGGTCAGTTCCTTCTAGGGTGGTGCAGGGCTGTCCCAGCAGGCCTTGCACAGTCCAACTCACCCACCCATCCTCCAACTGTACATTGGAGCCTGCAGAATGACTCCTTCTTGGTATCACACTATAAAAAATAAAACATTTCTGGCTGGTACTAATACATCATGTGCCATTTTAGAAATGTTGATCTGGCAAAGGAAGCCTCCAGATAATGTCCATGGTGTCTCTGGTCCACAGGGGCAGCACGCTGGGCTCACAGGAGACCTAGGTGAGGAGCTGTGTGCTGCTTGGTGGCAGGTTTGCCCCAGAGGGCTAGTCCTGAGCAGGGTGGTCATGAGCCATGCCTGCCTGCCTGCCGGCTGTGGACTGGTGTGGTGGCTGCAGCAGAGGTGCCCTCACAGTCAGCACCCAGATGGGTCCCTGTCACCTGTGTCACCCCTTCCCCTCTCCAGGGCAATCATTTCTGCTGGGTGGACTCTCTGAGGCACTGGGTGACATCCCAAAGCCTGCTGGCCAGCACATCTGCTGAGGGCCAATCAGGCAGCTGCAGTGGAGGTGACCTGATAATCAACTTTGCAGCCATGTCTCCTCTACCTGCCTCTCCCCATCCTCCCTGCCCATATATCATCTCTGGTAGTGGGATGAGAGGTGGTGTGATTCTCTGTCCTCAGAATGCCTCTACCAGAACCCAGCCCATGAGGTTCCTGTACAAGAGGTGACCTCACCGTCAACACTGCACATTTCTACTGATTTTCTCACACTTCTATGATTTTCTGTCCTGCCCCTCTTCTGAGTTGTCCTCTCTTCTGAGCCTCACATTCCACTTCCCAGTCATGTCCCCTTTGCTGGCACCTCCCTCTCCCCTATCCCCACGGAATTACACACACATGATGGTACAACTCACATGGCAGGCTGAAAATGGACTCCTGGGGAAGGCAGGCTGGGATGGTGAGGAGGTGCAGGTGTGCCCTCTGCAAAGGGGTGGCTGGAATGTACAGGGCTTTGCCTTGGAGCGGGTGAAGAACCGGTTGAGACCGTGTAGAAAGCATAAGAGGACACAGCAGTGTGGGTGACATTCTGGTAGTGTTTGCTAACGGCCGCCTGAGGAGGGAAGGGAAGCAGCTGAAACCTTGTGTAGGCAGCTGGGGGAAGCCTCATGGTCACAGATCCTGGTTCTCACAGGGTAGTTTAACCACCTTGAAATCTGCTGGCAGGGCAGTCGGCCCAGGCACAAGCAGTCCAGGAGATTCCTGGAGAGTGCTGAAAACAATTTATTGGCCCAGACAATCAATGAGCCACCAACGGCTGGACGCTGTCAGTCACAAGCATATAACGTATACATATATATATAAACATGTGAACTCACATAGAGTAATTTCTGTAGTGCATGCATATGGTGCTACCAATCAAAAAGAAAGCAAATATTCATTAGAATTGATAAAGAATATTTGAAATTCTGAAAATGAAGATTTTTTTTTTCAGTTCTTGCAAGGAGCTATTTTTTGCATAGATTTCACCCAGTGATGAGAACTTTACATTCAGGCCCTTACAGACACATATAGAAGCCATTCCTGCCTGAGATGCCCTGTGCAGCTGTGTTGCCATGTGGCGCCAGGAAATGTGACCCAGGAACTATAGGAGACTTTTTGGAGCATTAGCTGGTCACCAGGAGAAGCGTCTCAAGACCTCTCAGTGGGACAACGTTTTTCTTTCCATTGACTAGAAAGGGAAGTCCAGACGACTGGGTTAGCCAGAGACATCTGCACAGAAGGGGTCTGGCATCGGGTGAAATAATTCCCATCCCTGTTGTTGCCTCAAATGGAGTTGCACTTCATGACCATGCAGGGAATGAAAAGGGTTTGTGGCTAGATGTGTAGGGACTCTTTTAAGATGTCAGTGTAACAGAGGTACGTTGAGATTTGTGCAATTTCGGCCATCGAAAAATAGAGCATTTTCACTGAAGCTGATCAGGCTGCTTTCCTCTATCGGTTGTGAGAGCTAAACACCTCATGGTGCGACTTGCTGTGTGCAAAGAGCAAGGAATGTAAAGGAAGATCGTGGACAGGGAGTGGATTGAGGGCAGTGGACTTGTGCAAGACACAGAACTCTCATTTTTAATACTGTAGGCCTTATTATAGAAGAAATCTTCAGAAACTGTCAATAAAAAAGAAACAAGAAAGAAATTAGATAATTATCTAAAATAAAAAAAAAAGATTTGTTACACTTTTCAGCATTACAAACTTCTTTGTGTTCTTAATTTTCTTATTATCATTGTGTTCTTATTTTCTTCTTTTTCTACTTATCTTTTTTGTCTGGTTCTTTTTTGAAACATTGGTCTTTTGGGGAGATTCTCTTCTTTCTTTTTTTGAAAGGGAAAGTGATTTTCAGAGCTGGGGTGGGATGCAGTCACAGGGTCATGGATGGCTGTTGCCATTGCAGGTGCCCTGCTCCCCTCTGCCCAGCCTCCCTCTGCAGCTCCGAGGGGCTCCAGTCTCCCACCAGTCCCCTGTGAGAGCTGCCAGGCCCAGGCAGGTCCCTCAGAAACACTGGGGCCTCTCCAAGTGCCACTGGGTGCTCATGGTTGGACAACTGAGCTCTGCCTGGAAAGGTGAAGAACTGTCTCAACGTTTCAAAAACAGGAGCACACTTTCCTCAGCTCAAATGATTGGCTAATTTTAATGTCAATGTTTTCCTATGTTGAAATAGTGAAAATCTTCAGGAAGGGTATGAATCTTGGGAGAAGAAATATTAATGTGCCCTTGACCTAGTGTTTCCACTGCTCTGTCTATTAGTCTGTGAATGTAATCTCACTGATCTCTCACGTATTTCCACATGTCCTGATTAAATTGGTCATTTCTAAAGGCATCTTTGCATCAGACTCTCTGGGCATATGCACTTTCCATAGTTTCCCAGTTTTCCTTTTCCCCTTGCTCTTTATCCTTTCATATACCTCTCTGGGAGGTCTTCTGGGAATCTGAAGCTTGCCTCATCTTTCTGCAGTCTCCTTGTCTCTTTAGCCAGCTCCTTTGTTGTGTTTCCTGTTTATCCCTTCCTATCTATCTGTGGAAAGCATTTCAAGGAAGGTTATGCCTTGTGCACAGTGGACCTCACTGGAGGCAGCGTGGACTTACCATAAAGTTGAGGAGTGCTTTTTTGTATCTTTTATTAAACTGTTCCAAATTATGATTTGTTTGTTTGCTCTTAAGAAAAACCCTTCTGTGTCTGTCTGCAGCTAGTTCTCTAAGGAAAGCAGGTGGGAATTGGTGCACATGAGCTGTACCATTCAGCTACAGCCTTGAGTGGCAAAAGGTTCGATTTTCACAAGAGTGATGTGAAGTCCCCAGTGGCTGATGAGGGCAATGGCAGGGCTGTGGAGCTGGGGAGGAAGGTTCTCCATACATGTCTCCTACGAAAAATACTGCTTTGCCTCCATGCCCTGACTTCATTAGGAGACACTGTGGGTCAGTATGAATTGGGGAATGTGGGTATGACTTTTGCTGCAAACTGAAGAATCAAGAAAGCTTAAGAAGCAGACATCTTTCTTTTTCAGGTGCTCATTGAAATCTTCCTTTTGTAAATACACTCCTGCAAACTTTCCAATTAGCAAAACAATAATTGAAGTGCTGAAGAAAATTATGGAAAGAGGCATGGCTCCTTAGGGTTTTTTTTGCATTTTAATGACCCCTTGGCTGTATTTGGTACTGAGCCCATGAACCTCAGATGCTTAGAAGAGGTTGAAGAAACCTCTCAAGAAGGAAATCCCAATTTTCTTGGAAAGATAATGAGTCCCACTGAGGGCCATAATCAAGAAAGTCTCCCCAGGGGCTGATTAGAGCCGAAAGTTGGAGGCACTCGTTGCAGGTAGGCAAAGGCAATGTGAGCGTGGCTCTGATGCCAAGTCAACCTCGATGTGTGTTATCAAGCAGAGTGACCAGGCAGTGACAGCCAGTCCCTGGGTAGGGTGATGCTTTCCATCATGCATTGCTCAGGGCTCTTCTTGTGGGCAGTGTGTGGGTAGGGTGCACAAGGCTAAGTGCAGGAACATGATACGGCACCTCCTGGACTCCCAAGGGACAAGGAGGCAGCAAGGCCACAGTGCTTTAAGGAATGGTGTCTTCTTGTGGGCCTCGGTGGCAGAGACACCAGCCATAGCCAAAAGGACAAAGACCTAACTGTGTTGGGAGCTTTCAGCCTTGGCAGTGCCCTCAGCCATCTCCACCACAGGCTGTCCTATGCTTTCCCACGCCTGTGCCTGTTTCCCTGCAGACTGTACACACCCAAGCTGCTTCCCCACCTTGCTCTCACTCTCCTAATGTCTTCCTGTCCTCCCTTGCTTTTCCTTGAAACACAAAGGCAGGGGCTGATCCCAGACTCCCTCTGGGTGACCTGTTGCACCTCAGCACTGCCCTAGGAGTGACATTCTTTTGACCTGAAGTCCAGTCTGAACCTCTCAAGATGCAGTCTGTGGCTCTTTCCCCTTCGCATGCTGTTTCCCTATACTAAGAAAAGCTCTATCATCTCTGAAACCACCCTTCAAGCAGTCACAGGCTCCTCCTATACTGCCCTTTGCCTCCACTTCAGCAGGCTAAAGAAGCCCAGGTCGCTCAATCTCTCCTCATGAATGTGTTTTTTTCCACTTAGGCACAGGACTTGACACTTCTCTTGTAAATCTTCATGAGGTATCTGTTGTCCAAATCAAAAAAAAAAAAAAAACAAAAAAAAACAAAAAACAAAAAACCCCCTAACAAACGAAACAAACCACACCAGCGCCAATGAGTTCAGGATGAGCAGGGGTGGGGTGGGCTGTATGGGACAGGATCAGGGTGGTAAAAGGGACAGAGTTAGAAGACATGGGAAAAAAAAAAACAAGGAAATTAAAAGTGAAGCCAAGGATTGATCAGGGCTGTCTTGGGTATTCCTGCCAAGAAACCCTGCATCTGAATAATTCTGACTGGAGGAGGACAAGAAGGCTGGCCTGCTTCCACTGGCACAGACAACCTGCGTGCTTTCCCTGACATCCACAAGAGAAGATCGAGAGTGGGAAGAATGATGGACTCCTTCAGGGTGGAAGGGACCTCACAAAGGTCTCCAGTCCAAATTCCTTGCTCCCAGCAGGGTCAGCCCTGGGGTCAGACCCAGTTGCTCTGGGCTTCATCCAGTCTGGTGTTGGCAGCATCCAAAGGAGGAGACTGTGCAGCGCTGTCTGGGCAACAAGTTCCAATGCTTCCTCATGAAGCAAGTGCTCCAGCTCCCCGACTATTGTTAGGGCCCTCAGCCAGACTCACTCCCAGTTATCCACCTCTGTCTTGTTCTGGGAACCCAAACCTGGATGCAGTGTTCTAGATGGTGTCTAATGAATACTGACTAGAAGGCGATCACCATTTCCCTCCAGCTCCTGGCTGTGCTCCTGCTCATACAGCCCATGATGCTTCTGGCCTTCTTTGCTGCCAGGGAACACTGCTGGCTCGTGTTTTGCCTCCTGTCCCCCAGCACCCTCACGTCCTTTTCCACAGAGTGCTCCCCAGGCCCTCAGGCCCCAGCCTGTGACACTGTGGGGTGTTGGTTTATTGCAGGTGCAAGACGTGGCATTTGTCCTTGTTGAATTCCATGAGGTTGCTGACAGCCCATTCCTCCTGCCTCTCTAGGTCCCTCGCAACGGCAGTCATCAAGCATATGACTGTCCCCCACACACCCCCACCTCCAGTTAGGGGTCATCTACAGGCATGATGAATGTTGCTTCCTCAGTGTAACTAATGCAGATGATAAACAGGACAAGTTCCTGGAGAGACCCTGTGGTGCTCCACTTCCCCCCACCCTCCGGGAAGAGCACTACCCATTCACCACTGCCCTCTCAGCCTCTGGTCATCCAAGCAGCTTTTTACCCATCCTCTTGTCTGCTCTTCTAGACTGTAACGTTTTAACATGCATGCAAGAATATTGTGGGAGACAGTGTCAAACACCTTGCTGAAGTCTAGGTAAAGGACATTTACCACACATCTGAGCTGCCCCTTCCCACAAAAGGCATCCTCCCTCCTCATCTTCTCTGACAGTCTCTCCTGAAGACATTGTACCCCACAAGCATCGCCCTCCAGTCATGTGAGTGATCCCACCACATCTCAGTCATTCCAATGATATTTCACACCTGTGACAGCTTGTACATCTCCATCTGCTCCTGCCTCTACCCCAGGCTGCATGCATTTGCATATATTAGTGTTGCAGAGCATCAGCTGTGGCACAGAAAGCAGACTGGTTGTGGTGAAACCTGTTACCAAGAGCCAAGGACACCGTGTGTGCAATGGCCCCACTTCAGAGCAGAGCCATGCTGGCCTAGATAGCAGGTGGCAATGTAATGGTGCAAGGAGGTTCCCACTGAGAGAGCAAAGCCTGCAGTGCCCAAGGCCAGGGAGAAACAGAGCTGGGCTGTGCAGAAATGGCAGGAGAGGGGTTGGCTGCCTGAGCTGATTTGCAGCAGCCTGGGGCCTGTGACAGAGGTGAAGTGATCTCCAGGCAGGACAAGGTGCCACTGAAGAAGTCCCTGAGCCTGGGCAGCCTGTGATTCAGGCACCCTGAGGCCATCATTAGCCCAGTTCCTCTTCATATCATCTGGGGGTGAGAAGAGGTTCAGGCAGAGAGGAGCAAGAAGGGTTTGAGAGTGCAGAGACTAGAGCAGAGACCTTGGTGTGATGTGCCTCCCATTTATGCAGCACACTTGAATGCAGACAAGATGGACTTGGCCTAAAGGCAGTGGCGGGATTCAGTTGTTTGAGCAAAGGTAGGAAAGCCTGAAATAACCTGGGTTGTCTGCCCAGCAACCACTCCAAAGGGGCATGGTTTTCCCATAGGTCCCATCCATGTGGTTATGCTAGAACCCCCAGGCATCTGACATGGTCCTGCCAGCCAATTTCTATGTCATTACATCAAGTGTCTGCACTGAATTACATTAGCACTTTGCACTGTAGGCATCTCCACGTGTCTCAGCATCATAGTGAGAGGTGCTCTAACAGTAGTGGGCATCTAGAGTCATTTGAGATGGTGTCGCCGGAAAGGGAGGGATGGAAGGCCCTTCCTTATCTTTATAATTTACGTTTGCCTGCCAGAGCCCCCTGTTTGAGGACTTTCCCTGAGACAGTTTCACAAAGTAAAAAGAATAAGATTTTATTAAAGCGACAGATACAACAAGTTCGGAATTGCCGTTGATAAATGCACTTGCTGCTACAAATTTTCTTTCTATGAGACCAAACTAACAATTAAGTGCTTTCAATAATAATATATTTTCCCAGGTAATGTCCGACGTTTGTTGGAGGTGCAAGTCTTACCAAAGAGGCGTCCCTGTTTGGGGGAGGGGAGAAGGAGGCTCGCTCGTCAGCAATCTCTGGTGAACAGGTCAGCGGTTCAATTTTCTTCCCTTCCAAAAAATTTGGTGAGCTCTCCTCTGTTTTATAGTTGCTGAAGGTGGGATGTGGAAGCGCGGCAGACATACTTCATTGGCCAGATTGCCATTTGCGCGGTTGTTGGGGGTATGCCCTCCTTATTTACATATCGTTATGCAGCAAAGGGCGTGACTTTTAATATGGTAAGCAGGGATAATGAGGCTGGGGGTACTATAGGTCAAGAGATAGTCTGTGAGCAGCAATTATTTTTACAGGATGCAAGTCTTTGTGGTCAGGGGCAGACCATGATACCTCCATATCGCTCCCTCCTCCACCGTGCAGCTGGAACAAACTGTCTGGCCTTCACCAGCTAGCTCATTACTCATGTTGCAAAAGGGTGGTGTGCTTTGGCTGCCACGTATTGTTTTTCCCGTGTGCACCCTTATCTTTCTCCCTGAATTTTCTCTTGTTCCCACATCACCTCCAAGCACAGCCTTTCTGGGATGTCCTGGGACCACGCAGGCAGGCCATGGTGGCCAGCTCCAAGCGGAGCTATGCACTGCAGGTCCCTACGTGGTCTCAGATGAGAACGTATGGAGACATAACATGACCCAGGGCAGAGCCTGTGGGCCAATGCCAGGGTAGAGCTGGCGCAGCAGGCATGAGAAGAGAAGACCTCCAGCAGCTCCTCTCCGCACCTGCACAGGGAGTGATGCACCCAGCAGGGCTCCTGAGAGAGGACAGTGACACAGGACAGGAGGCACAGTGCAGTGCTTGGCACCGACCATCTGTGCTGGGTCTGGAAGTCCTGGCAGGTGGTGCTGGTGCCTGTAGCCCTAGAGAAACCCCCCAGTCCTGCTAGCAGCATGAGTCACTTGCACGACTGTCAGGAGCTTCTGGAGTGCCGTGGCTCCTGTCTGCACCTCATCCCTCCACTGACCCAGCCCTGCTGTCTTTCATGTGGCCCCATGGCTCCACTGTTCAGACACTGCATAGGACAGAGTGCGTTCTGTGCCGGGAAGCATCCTGCAAGCATGATCCCCATGACAGCCCTTGGTGCCCTGGCCACCACAGCCCTCCTGCCTGGCAGCCTCCCACCAGCCCACAGCCCCTGCCCAGTCCTGTCTCTGTCCTCCCAGGGTTAGCAGAAGGCGATGCTCTGGGGTCTGCTGAGGTCTGAGGCCGCAGAGAGCCCAGGCAGGGCTGGCCATTCCCCTAACACAGGTGCTGCAGCAAGCAGGCAAACAGAGCTGGTCAAATTCAGAGATCACCCCTCTCCAGGACCATGGGGAATGGCTGGTGCTGGAAATGACTGAAACAAGGGGCTGGGTGTGGGAGGAGTTTCCTGGGACAGATTCTCCTCTCTGGTCATGCAGCAACAAGCTGGGCTGCATCTTTGCACTGAGGCACCCTGCCTGAGGCCCCCATGAGAGAAGGATGGTCTACAGGCCCAGGAGATGGCCCCAGGACCTCCTCTGCATGCTCCCTGACAGCCCTGCAGAGGACCCAGCAGAGGGCTCGTCCTCCCAGGGCTCACAGCTGGACATCCAGTCCTCCAGCAGAGCATGGAGCCTAGTCTGGGGGTGACTTTTGGGGTAAGGAGCATGCAGCATGGTTGAGATTTTTCTGAAGGAAATGTGCTGGGGACATAGCATAAGGGACAGCAGCTTTGGAGGAAGAGCCCAGCCTTCAGGCACTGCACCTGCAAGAACCTACTTTATTACAGAGATATTGTGAGGGAGTCACCTCTGACTCAGTGTTAGTCACAACTTTATATGGGCACCAGGTGAGACAGAGCAGTGTCAGTAAAGGTGGAATCAATCCAACCATTTGTGCAGCAACATGATAACAAGTACTACTAATAATACTCATAATAGTCATAAGAAAAATAAAGTGAACAAACAAAGCTCAGTCCTTGTGTACAGGACACAGGGGAAGTCAATTGTGGAGAGCAATGGCAATGTCACCACTATATATATATGTATATATATATACACACACACATAATTCATCAAAATGTAATTGCTACCAACACTCGGAATGGAGAAACTTTGTTCCCAGGAACTGCATTATTTAAACTGTCATGTTTCAGCTCTCTTCTTCTGCCTCTCTGTTCTTTCTTCTTCCTCGGCCTCTTCTTTCTTCACAGAGCCCTCCAGGGAAAGATTCACTGAATCACAGCACTTAGGGTGGGGGAGACCTCTGGACATCATGTAGTCTCAGCCGCCCTGGTAAATGCAGAGGGAACTAGATGAGGTTGCCCCAGGGGCTCCCCTCATTTATGCATTGTCCACAAGGGTGCTGAGAGTGCGCTCCATCCACTGTGCAGGCCATTCATAAAGGTGTTAAATGGTCCTGCCCCACAGGTTGATCACTGAGGGATGCAGCTAATAACCGGCTGCCACTTGGGACTTTTACTGCTGATGACAGAGTTTCAGCCTGATGATCCCTCCAATCTTCCACCTGCCTTATGGTCCATTGATCCAGGGCTCAGCTCAACAATTTGCCTATAAGGAGACTCTGCAGGACCGTGCTAAAGGCCTTGCTAAAGTGAAGGTTCATAAAATCCCCTGCTTTCCCCTTGTGCATGCAGGCATTCATCTTATGGTAGAAGGCAATCAGGTTGGTCAGGCATGGTTTCTGTTTCCCCTTCGTCAATGCATGCTGCCTCTTCCAGGCCTTCTCCTTCCTATGCTTGGAGATGGTTTCCAGGAGGATTTGCTGCATCACCTTCCCAGGGACTGAGATGAAGATGACGTTCCCCAGATCCTCCCTCCTGCCCTTCTGCAAAATGGCTGCGATGTCTGCCTTTTCCCAGTCATCAGGAACCTCCCTGATTACCCTGACATTTCCTAGACAATTGGGAGCAGCATTGCAGTGACTCCAGCCACCTCTCCCTGCACCCTGGGTTGCTTCCCATCTGGTCCCGTGGACTTGTGTGTGCACACTGGGCAAAAATCTTCCCCAGCTGCATTGTCCTCTACCAGGGGTGAGGCTTTGCTAACACGGATGCTGCCAAAGGACTCGGGGACCAGGGAGGCCTGGCAGTAGACAAGACCAGGAAAAGACAAGGTAAAAGAGGCAATGAGCTCCTCAGCCTTTCCCCTCTCTTTGTCATTATGTCCCCTGCCCCACTGAGTAGGGAGACCACATTTTCTTTGGCTGCCTGCCTTGTGCTGCCAACATCCTTGTAGAAGCCCTTCAGGTTACCCTCCCCATCCCTTCCTAGATCCAGATCCAGATCCAGCTGAGCTTTGGCTTGCCTAACTCCATCTCAAACAACATGAAATCCTCTCTGCTGCAGTCCGGTGCAGTGACTCTGTTATTCCTTTTACTACTTCACCATCTCACGGTCACTGCAGTGACAGACAACCTCCACATTCACATCCCATCCAGCCTGAGCTTCAGGCAAGAAACCAAGGGGAGGATGGCACCATCTACTTGGAGGCACAAACTACAGAAGTACTGAAATCACATTGCAGGAAAGCTTGCTCTTCTCCCTTCACCCCTGAGGGGTTCCAGGCAATGGCCTTTCAGGTGGTTAAAGGTGGATGCAAAGAATTTCCACTGTAATCTAGATGTGCCTGAGGCAGTGCCTCCCAGGCTGCCCTTACAGGCAACAGGGAGGAGAAGGTGTTCACCTGCCTTCTTTTAGATGGTCACATAAAGCACAAAGGACTCCTGTCCCAGAGATATTTGCTCTGTGCTTGAAATGGGGCCTGAGATCATAGGCTTTCAGGATAGTTCAACTTGAAGGGACCACAGGAGGCCTGTAGTGCAACGTGCTGCTCAAAGCAGGGTCAGATAGAGTGCCAGAAACCAAAAAAATGCCCCTGCCAAAGGATTTCTGGGGGTGATAGAGAAGGAGAAGACAGTAGAGGGTTGACGGGGTGGTACAAGTCCCATGGACAAAAGGGTTTCATTTTTCCCCTTCTCCTGAGAATGAAATCCTCACCTCTCCAGAGAGAAGAAGCTGGAAAACAAACTTTGCCACTAACATGGAGGCAGAGAAGCTCCTGAGTCCCTTACAGAGAGAGGCTGCTCCAAAGGCCACCACCCCAATGGCACCAGACTGCCAGGCATGCCTGCTTTGCTACTGGGCACCCTGCAGCCCCAGGCAGTGGGGGTACCTGCAGCCAGTACAGCCCTGCTGATGCCCTGTAACCTGTGAGTCCATGAGATGGGACTCTGATCTGCTCTGGATCTAAAGATTTCTCAGCCCTTCAGATCCAGGATGCAAAGCACTGGTCTGGGGACACCTCAGCAGTCGAAGGGGCTGAATGCCTGGCGTGTTGTCTAGAACTTTTCTGTAGTCTCCTGGCACTGGTTTGACTCCTGTTGCCCATGGAGAAGAGACTCCTTTTGAGGATGAACTTGCTCACTGTGTCACTCTGAGGACAGGCTTGACCAGGCAGTCCAAATGCCAGCAAGGCCTCAACCCCACAACACTGTCCCCTGCCCAGAACTGTGCCTTCCAGACGCTTCCTCCTAGAGGATTTGGGTTGGGAGGGACCACCAGAGATCTCCAGGACCACGATTTCCTCCGAGCTGGACTAACCTGACAGTTAGATCAGGTTGCTAAGTGCTTTCTCCAAAAGAATTTCTTAAATTCTCCTGTCCCTTGCCCCAGTGCTGCTCAGCTACCATGGATGTTTCTTTATTTTTCCTTCAGCTCATTTGAAATTTCCCTTTCTGCATCTTCTCCTTGTTGTCTCTTGTCCTTTCCTCCCCTTGGCCCCCAGACAGCCCATCCCACCAGCTTTGACTGAGGACAATCACAGCCTCACCTCCAAGCATAGCCTTCCTGGGATCTCCTGGGACCATGCCGGCAGGTCGTGGTGGCCATCTCCAAGCTGAGCTATGTGCTGCAGATCCCTATGTGGTCTTAGACGAGAACATATGGAGACAGAACATGACCCAGGTCAGAGCCTGTGGGCTGATGCAAGGGCTGAGCCAGGGGCAGCAGGCATGAGAAGAGAAGACCTCCAGCAGCTCCTCTCCACACCTGGGCAGGCAGTGACACACTCGACAGTGCTCATGAGAGAGGAGAGTCACACAGGATGGGGGGCATTGTGACCTGCAGTGCTTGGCACCAACCAAGTTGGATGGAAGTGACCTCACAACCACAAACAGCAGCCACGCACCTAGCACTGGCGTAGCAGGCACTGAGCCACCACTGACCTCACAACCACAAACAGCACCCACGCACCTAGCACTGGCCTAGCAGGCACTGAGACACCTCTGACCTCACAGTTCAAAACAGCAGCCACGCACCTAGCACTGGCCTAGCAGGCACTCAGCCACCACTGACCTCACAACCACAAACAGCAGCCACGCACCTAGCACTGGCCTAGCAGGCACTGAGACACCTCTGACCTCACAGTTCAAAACAGCAGCCACGCACCTAGCACTGGCCTAGCAGGCACTGAGCCACAAGTGACCTCACAACCATATACAGCAGCCGTTGGCCTAACACTGGCCTATCAGGCACTGAGTCACAAATGACCTCAGAATTGCAAACAGTGATATAGTGTTTCCTTGTTGGCTGTCGTTTATAGATGCACAACTGGCCTAACAGTGTGTGTCAAAGGAAGTTGCTTGCTGCTTGCCTATCCCATTCTGAGGAAGTAATGACTTCACAGGCTTCAGCAAAGCCGTGTGCCATCTCCTGGCCTATTATATAGGAAGGCAAGAATGACCTCACAAGCGAAAACAGCAGCCATGTGCCCACCACTGACCTCTCAATACTGAAACAAAAGTGACCTCACAGTCTGCCTTGAAGACACGTGCATGCTGCTGGCCTAGCATGGACTGAGGCACACCATCCCCAGAAGCACAAACAACACTCATCTCCACGCTGCTGCTCTACCAAGTGCTCCCGCACCTGTACAAGAAGAAGGAATGTTTCTGCTGGTGGCCTAGGAGATACTGAGCCCCAATGACTTCACAAACACAAACATCAGCAATATGCATCGAGCTGGTCTGTCAGGTGCTGAGGCTGAAGTGAGAGGAGAGGAGAAGCTCACCTGGGCCGCTTGCATGTCCTTTGATTAAGCTGTTATCACTCCGTACAGAACAGTCTTCTGCAAACACCTTTCATCTCCTGGCAAGACTCTCTCCTGATCATGGCACAGCGCAACACTGTCACCCTGGTGACAAATCACAAAAGGGAACGATTGGTCTTGCTTTTCCTTCAGTGCCATCAAGTCCGAGCTGGGAGCCTTTGCACTGCAGCACCTACACAATGACAGCAGGACGCCACTTCCATTTCTGGTGCATTTCTAGGGACAGAGACCAGCTGAGGGAGCAGCTGCACTGCAAAGGGTTGCTGACACGGTCACATCAACTCAGCACTGCACCAGGCATCAACCTGACGCCAGACCTCTGCTCTGCCCCCTGGTCTACAAACACACTGTCTCTGCCCCACAGAGCTGCCTCTTCTGCTCAATACAACCAGGTGCCACCAAGAAGAGATGCATGCAGGACACTCACCACTTGCACACTCCCCAGCCACTGCTCTGCTCACTGCCTTCCCTTGGCTCCTCAACCCAGACACACAGCGAAGCTCTTGTGGTGACACCACAAGGTGGCCAAGGCACTCTGGGCTCACAAGGCCTGTGCAAATGAGCAGCACAAGATCAAGCACAGAGCTGACTCCTTGGGAGATGCTTTTGTTTTCAGAGGGAAGGAGCCTGCTTTCTTTGGGCACAGCAGGCTGCTGCTTTCCACCTCCATCCCCTCAGGAATCTCCACCTAGGGATGGCAGGGATGGGGATTTTCTTTAGTAATACAAAAGATACAGATACAGTGTAGAAACAGTAGAGAGTCCAGAAGGGCTCCTGAGCCCAAAGGAACCTCCCTTCCTTTCCTTTACTTACTTGGACAAGGAGCCCCAGGGAAGGGGAACAGGGTGCAGAGGCTTTGACATGAGGCCCTAGCAATGAGACAGCCCCACACTGGACGGCTGCTGAAATGCCAGCTGTCCTGGCTGTGCAGGCTCTGCAGCAGCAGTCCAGGCTCCACAGCTGGGTCCACAGAGCACGGAGGGCTGGGTGCCACGGGCAACCCGGCCCTGGGCACTTCTTCACCCCTCGCAGAGCCACGAGCCCAAGAGCTGTCAGACTTCCTCAGGTCAAGCTATGGAGGCTTTGCGGCCCTCACACAAGGGCACTCAAGACATGAGGGCATTTATTATAAGGGTCTTGGACTCATCCTACATGGCACCACAACCTCCTAGAATAAGGAGGGGGTACAGTAGCATTTGCCGAGCAGGCTGGCAGTAACAGCAGTTGTGGGAGGAGGAATTTGCAGCACAGCAGAGGTACCAGGAGGTGAACCCACACCCCAAGTCACACAGGGAAGCCAGGCACATTTATGGAAGCCTTTGCATCCATACATAGCCTCTTCTCATTCACTTGCAGCTGCTTTCACAGAGGGCTCACAATGTTGGCAAAGATGTTGACAGGCACAGGGATACGCCCTGGCATCCTGCCTCCACCCTCAGGGGTTCCAGGACTTCACTGGGAACCTCCAGGAGTGGAGCAACCTAGAAATAAATAAAGAAAGAATCGGAGTGTTACTGTCAGTTCTGCTGGCCTTACAGAGTCTCAACAGGCAGGGGCAAATGTCTCCTCTCCATGCTGAGCTGTATTGCTGAGAGCCTGATCAAAACTTCCCTGGAAAAGGACCCAAGACACCTCATCTACTGGCACCTGCCTTGAGCAGGGCATTGGATCCTTACCTCCACATGTCTCCCCCATTGCAGCCTCAAGGAATCTGCTCTTCTGAGACTCCTTCCAAGGGATCAGCAGCTTTGGAGATTCCGCCGCCACCGCTCAACAAGGACAGGTATCTCAGAGCCACCCATCACCCTCAGGGGCCTGACTTCTCGTGAGGTGGCATCTCCCCTGTCTGCAAGGGTCTGCGTAGGCACAAAGTGGAGAAATGGCTCTGACTGATTTGATTAACTACCCATCTCTCTGAGGGATTGGAATGGATTAGGGTCTGGGATGGGAAGATGCAATGAGGGTCCAGATGCAACAGAAAGCCTTTAAGGAGGGAGAAGATAAGTTTTTCCAGGGGAATCAGTAAAATCCCAAAGACTCCGGGAAGCATCAAGACCTTCCGAAACTGCAAGGCTGAACCTCAGCTGACAGAAACCACCAAACTGCGAGCAGCCCTGCCTCGCACCAGGATGCTCCAAGGAGGCAACACGGTCACCAACAGTCCTCACCCAGCTCTCCCAGAAGGACATCGTGATGGCAGGCTGGGCCTTGGGAGCAGAGCACTGCTCTCTCCAGCCACCTCCAACCATGCCGAGCAGCAAAACACTGGGGCCACCACCTGGCTCCACCACAGGGCACCCCGCACTCTGACACGCTGCTATCCCTGCACCTCACAGAGGGTTGGCAGCCAACACTTGCTCTGCATCAGCCACACGCAGGGCACAGCTCCACACATGGCAGCACACAGGGCACCCCCAAGTGCCCCACAACACACAAAGCCCAACTCTCCAGACCTTCCATTCCCTTCTAGGCCTCCAAGGCCTTGCAACAGGCACTGCCTCTGCACATCCACTCACAGCCCGGGGCCTGTTCACTTCCCACCTCCAGGACGCAGAAAGCAAGTGCTCTCAGAGGGGCTGGTCAGGCCAGCTCTTGCCTCTCTCTTGTGCCTCAACTTCTCTGAACAAGAAATCTCTTTGAAAATGTGGCCCATACCTTTTTGGGGAATGACATTCCTTCTGTCTCCTCCAACAGCCTTTGCACCCATTCCCCAATGACTGCATACGTGGACAGAAAATCCCAGACCTCGAACGTGTTACAGTCCCAAATGTGTCATAAAGGCAGGTGGACACCTCAAAGACAGAGACAGCATTCAGACCTGGCAGGAAAATCTCACAAGCTCCCTGCTGTTTTGGCAGGGGCAATTTCTAAAGCACACACACCCTGGGAAGAAGAGATTACTAATACCACTGCTCACACCAGCACTAGATGAATTTAGCAGCCAAAAAAGTCTAGCTCGACTCCCTAGCTGACCGGCAGGAGGCTGCCAGCTTCTACTTAGCAACAAGTGGAAAGTCCAGCTCCATGTCCATGTTCACCAGAGAACATCATCTGCATATTAAATGGAGCAGTACTAACTCATGATGACGGAGTGGAATAACATTTGTGCCAGATGATGGGGAACATCTACTTCTGCTTGATTAATGAGTTGCATTTCTGTATTGCTGTAGAGCTCTGCAGGGCTCAATCCCTCCTCTGAGCACACGCAACAAACCCAGAAGTGACCTCACCACCAGCATCCAAGCCATGGGTCTTCTCCTGACCTGTCAACTGCTCAGGTAGAAAGAACCTCACAAGCACCTTTCCAGCCACAGCTCTGCTGCTATCCAATCAGTTCATCACTCAGAAGTGACCTCACGCTTAAGACAGCAGGGCCTCGTGCCCAGGCAGAGGGAGAAGCCTTCCCGCAACTCACAAGTCTGGTTCCTTCCCCAAGGCTGAACAAACCCAGCAAATCCTCTACACATCCAGGACAACCAGCATTCTCCTGTTTTATGCCCTAACAATTGGAGACACGCGGAAGGACTCAGGCCAGAGCATCTCGGCTGGTGAAACCAGAAGAGCCACAAGTCAGCAACTCTTCACCCTGACCTAGGAGCATGGAAAGAACAGCAGCAAGTGGGAGCACTGGCCATTCATCCACTTTCAAGGCCCCTGACAAGCAAAACAGCTCCCACTTACAGAGCTGCTCTGCAAACACCCTCCAAGCTGCTGCCAGGGTCACAGGTCTCAGGGCAAAGCAAGAGGCAGGGAGCAAAAACAACGGCTAAGGCATGGCGTGACATGTGGGGACAGCCTCTCTCAGAGCCACTCAGAAATGCTGTTTTCAGAAGAAAACAGACCACTGGGAAGGGCCCCTCGTGAGGACACCAGCAGCCTGCTCACACTTTGCCCAGCAGCTCCCAAACGCAGCTCCGAGCAGCACTTGGGGACTGCAGTGGCAGCAGCAGTTCAGGGAAACGCTTCCAAATGGCTCTCCGACCCCCGGCAGGGGCAAAGCTTCCTGCCCCCAAACCCCACTGAGCCGCCCCGGCCCAGCTGCTCGGGGCAGGCTGGCACGTCTGGCTGCAGGGCAGCTCCCTGCTCTGTTCCCGGTTGCTCTGTGCCGTGCTCACGGCCCCACCAGCCCCTGCTGCAGCTCTTGCAGGAAAGCAGCCCCGTTGCCAGCACTGCTGCCCCTGCCCCGGTGGGAGGGCACCCACTGGCAGCTGAAAGCACCCGCAGCCCCGCCAGCCCCACTCACACCCAATCTCGCCCACTCACTCCCTCCGGCTTGGCTCCCGCTCCCCTTTCACGGCTGTTTTTTCTGCATGCTGTACTCCAACTGGCTGACAGAGCTGTCAGTCAAACTGTGACCCACCCTCCTCCCCTTTCCGGCCAATAGGAGGGCAGCACTGGGGGTGATGCCATGGCAACGCTTCAGCCCTGTTTGGCCCTGCGGGCATGGCCAGGGCGCTGGAGGCTGCAGGTAGCATCCTGCTACCCCCAGGGCAGGGCAGGGCAGGGCAGGGCAGGGCAGGGCCCTGTCGCCCCTGGGGCCCTGGCAGCCCCAGGATTCGGCAGCCCTGGGGCTCAGCAGCCCTCGCGCTGTGCCGGCAGGGCTGGGCCACAGCCGGGCAGGGGCCGCTCTCTGTGGGACCAGGCTGGGCCCCGGCGCCTCGCTCTGCAGGGCTGAGGAGTCCCGGGGGCACAGGGCAGCCAGGGGCAGAGCAGCTGTGGGCCTGCCGGTGCTGGGCAGCAGAGGTGTGTGGCCGGGAGGGGGCTGGGGGAGATGGCCCTGCTGGACTGCCCCCAGCACTGCCCCCCATGGCTCAGAGAAAAATGCTTGGGGTCAGCAGGGACTTGTGGGGTGGCGATGGCACCCCCACCTGGTTCCAGGCTGCTCCCCCAAACAGACTGTCTTTTGGGTGCAGAGGTCTGACTCCCATTTGCAGAGGAACAGGGGCTGAGGCCATCTGAGGACAACATCTCTGAGCCCAAACCATGCTCTGCCAACTTGAAAGCATAAAAGAATCCAGGGGGAAGGAAGAGAGGTTCTCCCAAACAAGTAGACACCTTGGGGTTATTACAAGGTGAAGGATCCATTTCCAACATGGGCATTTCCAGCAGGCTCTTGAGGGCCCCACGGGAGCTACAGGACACCCCAGCCTCCAGGACACAGGACCCCTTTCGTGCCAGATCCAGATCCCAAAGGGGGACCCACTCCCAGGGAAACCTGGACCTGGAGTTCCCCCTGCCATGAGGGGATGGAGCTGGCCCCACAGGAGCCTTGGGGCTCAGGGCAGCTGTAGCCGCAGGACCCAGGAGTCCTGGCTGCCACATTGTCCCCTGAGCCAGGCGGGACCCTCAGGCAGAGCTCTTGTGGCAGCCCCCGGCACTGTCCAGCCACCCCCACTGCCCAGGAACCACAGCTGTTTTTGGAATTAGCACTCTGTGTGCAACACCTCAGGAAGGAGCTCCCGAATCCCTTACCCTTGGTGGAGAGCCACAGGAGCATTGGGAACAAGGAACTGCAGTGTGGGCTTATGGTCTTGGTCCAGCAGTCCTCCATCTCACTTGCCCTCTTGCCCTCAGCTCACCTGTCCATCCGTGGAAACAGGACACTCTTCCCATCTCATTACACTAAAACTCCTCTCCAACATGTCCCTGCTCCTCTGCCTGTTGGTGAACGGCCGCAACGTGGTCCCGCTGCCTCCTGTCCCTACTCCATGCTGTGGAGCAGTTCTGAAGGGCAGAGGTGGGGAGCACATGAGCAGTGCCCAGCAGTACCCAGGCATTGCAGGGAATCACCAGAGAGACCTCCCTGTGATGCAGCACATCCCACTGTGACCTCAGCTTGTGTCGTCTGGGGGCTCAGCAGGTCACCATGATGGAGATGCGGCACCCAGGAAGAAAGCAGAGAGATTTCCCCTCATGTCCTGGAAAGCAGTCCTTCTCCATGTCTCAGTTTGTCAGGGCATAAAATAGGAGTCACCCATCACCACCATGTGCCAGTGGTGGGGTGACCTGTGGTGGGGACAGGCGGTGGCCCCAGGGTCTTGGTGCTGCAGGCAGGAGGAGGTGTCTGGAGAGAGCAGTGCTGTGCGTGGGGAGCCCTGCCAGGATGTGGAGCTGGGGAGCGCTGCGAGGTGAGGAGGTGCCTTGGCTCTCAGGGCCCAGGCTGCCCTGGTGGCGTGAGCCAGGGATGCTGGCAGCCTGCTGCCTTGTGTGCGCTGAGGTTCAGGCCTTGCGTTTCCAAAGCTCTTTTCAGGATGTGCAGCCAGATATACCACATAGACTGTGAAATACATAGAAATATGCAACTAAGAGTATTTGGAGTATAGGAGGTCATCTTTCAGAAAGGGTTCCTTGTTGAGATTCTTGACGTTAACCCTTCTGGGATCTGTCCAAACACAAGATTTTTTTTTAGGCATAGCAGGCAAGTTTTTTAGGCTAGAGGCATAGCAGTTGCCTCTCTTTCCTATGAGCAAAGGCTAATGGGGATACTACCCATATACATATTTGGTGCAGACACTCTTTTCTTCTCATGTGACAGGACCCTAGAAACTCTTTGCTTATAATGCAGTAGTATCCCCCAAATAGCACTTACTTAACGATCTGATTAACCCCCCTCCAATCCAGTGAATTCTGGAGAGGGTCTTGAGCTCTTCCTGCTGAAGGCCTCGTTGCTTCGGGGCTCTCTGCTGCACCCTGCACCCTGCACACTGCCCTGGGCTCTGACACAAGACATCCAGGACTGACATCCAGCAGGAGGCCTCAGAGAGCAGTTTAGATCATGTGCGACTTTTTCCACCCACGTAGTTAACAAGGAAACAGTCTTGCCAAGGTGGAGCACTCAGAGGTGCCCTTTCAAGCAGCAGTGCCACAGTCATTAGCTTTTGAAATGGGCAAAATAAGGGAAACTTCCAAAGACAAAGGATTTCTTCAGAAAATAATTGACCTTTGAAAACACTTCTCCCAGATGTGCAATGACTACAGTGAGTAGTGATGCTCAAGCACTTGCCTGCAAGTCAGCAGGAAATACTCCATGGGTCATAGCTGAGAATCAGCTTGCAAAGCTGAAGTTTTTTTGTGCAAACAACTTGCAAGCCCCCTCAGAATGATGTCCCTCACCTTTCCACATGCTCCTCTCTTCTCTAAGGCAGTCATTTCTGACCTGACAGTTGAGGTGTCCAACTCAGCTGAGCACGTTTTGCACTGTGTCCCTGATCTGGTTGAGGCCTGCAGGTTCTGCAGCTCTTGCCTGATCAGCTCAAGCACAGCCTGGGCATCAGCTCACTCGTGGACTCTTCTTTGCAAGTGAAGCGCCTCTGAGATGAAATCACAAGTGTGGATCTGAGTCTAATTTGGACAAAGGTCCCCTATTGGCAGTGAGGTGTGGATAAAACGAAGTAAGGGTCAGTTCCTTGTAGGGTGGTGCAGGGCTGTCCCAGCAGGCCTTGCACAGTTCAGCTCCCCCACCCATCATCAAAGCGTACATTGGAGCCTGCAGAATGACTCCTTCTTGATATCACACACTAAAAAAACAAAACAAACAAACAAAAAAACCCTCTGGTTTGTACCAATACATCATGTGCTATTTTGGGAAGGTTGATCTGCCAAAGGAAGCCTCCAGGTAATGTCCATGGTGTCCCTGGGCCACAGGGACAGCACGCTGCGGTGGGAGGAGACCTAGGTGAGGAGCTGTGCACAGCTTGGTGGCAGGTCTGCTGCAGAGGGCTAGTCCTGAGCAGAGTGGCCATGAGCCATGCCTGCCTGCCTGCCAGCCATGGGCTGGTGAGGTGGCTACAGCAGAGATGCCCTCGCAATCAGCACCCAGATGGGTCCCTGTCACCTGCATCACCCTCTCCCCTCCCGAGGGCAGTCATTTCTGCTGGGTGGACTCTCTGAGGTGCTGGGTGACATCCCAAAGCCTGCTGGCCAGCACATCTGCTGAGGGCCAATCAGGCAGCTGCAGTGGAAGTGACCTCACAATCAGCACTGCAGCCATGTCCCCTTTGCCTGCCTCTCCCCATCCTCCTGCCTGTATATCATCTCTTGTGGGATGCGTGGTGGTGTGATTCTCTTCTTGTCCTCACAATGGCTCCTACCAGAACCCAGCCCACGAGGTTTCTGTACAAGAGGTGACCTCACCATCAACACTGCACATGTGTCACTTCTCTCTTGTTCTCCCCTGCCCCTCTTCTGAGTCGTCCTCTCTTCTGGGCCCCACATTCAACATCCCAGCCATGTCCCCTTTGCTGGCACCTCCTTCTCACCTATCCCCGTGGAATTACACACACGTGGTGGGACAGCTCACGTGGAGGGTGAAACTGGGCTCCTGGGGAAGGCAGGCTGGGGTGGTGAGGAGGTGCAGGAGTGCTCTGTGCAAGGGGGTGGCTGGAGTGCACAGGGCTTTGTGTTGGAGCAGGTGATGAGCCAGCTGAGACCTTGTAGTAAGGATAAGGGGACACACCAGTGTGGGTGACATTCTGGTAGTGTTTCAGCTCATTCAGGATCTGTTTTGCAAGATCCCACAGGAGACTTCCCCAGAGGGCAGAGGGGCCATGAGGCCTCTGTAAAGACAGACTAGGCAAAGGAAGAGAGGGCAGAGAGGCAGAAGAAGGGAGAGGAGATGTGTCCATTGGAATACAGGAGTTTCTCAGAACCAAGTTTCTCCATTCAGAGTGTTGCCAGGAAATGTATCATGAAGAATAACATATACATCTATATAAACATGTAAACTCCCATAGAGTAATTTCTGTAGTGCATGCATATGGTGCTGCCAATAGAAAAAAAAAGAAAATATTCATTCGAATTGATAAAGAACATTTGAAGTTCTGAAAATGAAGACTTTTTTCAGTTCTTGCATAGAGCTATTTTTTGTATAGATTTCACCCAATGACGAAAATTTTACATTCAGGCCTTTATAGACACATCTAGAGGCCACTGCTGCCTGAGATGCCCTGTGTAGCTGTGTTGCCATGTGGCACTGGGAAATGTGACCCAGGAACTATGGGAGCCTTTTTGGAGCATTAGCTGGTTCCCAGGAGAAGCATCTCAAGACCTCTCAGTGGGACAACTTTTTTCTTTCCATTGACTAGAAAGAGAAGTCCAGACAGCTGGGTTAGCCAGAGTCATCTGCACTGAAGGGGTCTGGCATCAGGTGAGCTAATTCCCATCCCTGTTGTTGCCTCAAATGGAGTCGCACTTCATGACCATGCAGGGAACGAAAAGGGTTAGTGGCTAGATGTGTAGGGAGTCCTTTAAGGCATCACTGTAATACAGGTACGTGGAGACTGGTGCAATTTCGGCCATCAATAAATAGAGCGTTTTTCACTGAAGCTGATCAGGCTGCTTTCCTCTATCAGTTGTGAGAGCTTGACACTGCATGGTGTGACTTGCTGTGTGCAAAGACTGAGGAGCGGCAAGGAAGATGCTGGCAGGGAATGTTTTGAGGGCAGTGGATTTGTGCGAGACAAAAACCTGTCATTTTTAATAGTGTAGGCCTTATTATAGAAGAAATCTTTAGAAAATGACAATAAAAAAGAAACAGGAAAGAAATTAACTAAATAATCTAAAGCAAAAAAAAATTCGTTATACTTTTCAGCATTACAAGCTTCTTTGTGTTCTTATTTTTCTTATTATCATTGTGTTCTTATGTTCTTCTTTTTCTAATTATCTTTTTTGTTTGGTTCTTTTTTGATACACTGGTCTTTTGGGGAGATTCTTTTCTTTCTTTTTTGAAAGGGAAAGTGATTTTCAGAGCTGGGGTGGGATGCAGTCACAGGGTCATGGATGGCTGTTACCATTGCAGGTGCCCTGGTCCCCTTTGCCCAGCCTCCCTCTGCAGCTGCAAGGGGCTCCGGTCTCCCACAGGTCCCCTGTGAGAGCTGCTAGGCCCAGGCAGGTCTCTCAGAGACACCAGGGCCTCTCCAAGTGCCCCTGGGTGCTTGTGGTTGGACACCTGAGCTCTGCCTGGAAAGCTGAAGAACTGTTTTCAAAAACAGGAGCACACTTTCCTCAGCTCAAATGATTGGCTAATTTTAATGTCAATGTTTTCCTATGATGAAAGAGTGGAAATCTTCAGGAAGGGTATGAATCTGAGGAGAAGAAATATCATTCTGCCCTTGACCTTGTGTTTCCACTGCTCTGTCATGCTGTGGATATAATCTTAATAATCTCTCACATATTTCCACATGTCCTGATAAAATTTTTCATTTCTAAAGGCATCTTTGCATCAGATGATCTGGAAATATGCACCTTCCATAGTTTCCCAGTTTTCCTCCTCCCCTTGCTCTTTATCATTCAGGTACCTCTCAACTCTCCAGTTGCTGCTCTGAGCTGCTGGGAGTCTGAAGCTTGCCTCGTCTTTCAGCAGTCTCCTTGTCTCTTTAGCCAGCTCCTTTGTTGTGTTTCTTGTCTATCCTTTCCTATCTATCTGTGGAAAACATTTCAAGGAAGGTTATGCCTTGTGGGCAGTGGACCTCGCTGGAGGTAGCTTGGACTTGACATACAGCTGACGAGTGTTCTTTTTGTATCTTTTATTAAACTGTTCCAAATTTTAGTTTTGTTTGTTTGCTATTAAGAAAAAAACCTTCTGTGCCTGCTTGCAGCTAGTTCTTGAAGGAAAGCAGGAGGGAACTGGTGCACATGAGCTGTAACATTCAGCTACAGCCTTGAGAGGAAAAAGGTTTGATTTTCACAAGAGTGATGTGAAGTCCCCAGTGGCTGATGAGGGAAATGGCAGGGCTGGGGAGCTGGGGAGGAAGGTTCTCCATACAGGTCTCCTATCAAAAATACTATTTTGCCTACATGCCCTGACTTCATTAGGAGACACTGTGGGTCAGTATGAATTGGAGAATGAGGGTATGACTTATTCTGAAAAGTGAAGAATCAAGAAAGCTTAAGAAGCAGACATCTTTCTTTTCAGGTGCTCATTGAAATCTGCCTAATTTCAATACAGTCCTGCAAACTTTCCAATTAGCGAAACAAGAATTGAAGAGCTGAAGAAAATTATGGAAAGAGGCATGACTCCTTAGGGTTTTTTTTTGCATTTTAATGACCCCTCGGTTGTATTTGGTACTGAGCCCATGAACCTCAGATTCTGAGAAGAGGCTGAAGAAACCTCTCAAGAAGCAAATCCCAGGTTTCTTGGAAAGATAATGAGTCCCACTGAGGGCCATTACCAAGAAACTTTCCCCAGGGGCTGATTAGAGGAGAAAGTTGGAGGCCCTGATTGCAGGTAGGCAAAGGCAATGTGAGGGTGGCTGTGATGCCAAGTCAACCTGCATGTGTGTTGTCAAGCAGAGTGACCAGGCACTGACAGCCAGCCCCTGGGTAGGGTGATGCTTTCCATCCTGCATTGCTCAGGGCTCTTCCTGGGGACAGTGTGTGCGTGGGGGTGCAGAATGTCAAGTGCAGGACCATGATAGGGCACCTCCTGGGCTCCCAAGGGACAAGGAGGAAGCAAGGCCACAGTGCTTTAAGGAAACAGTGTCTTCTCGGGGACCTCAGTGGCAGAAACACCAGCCATAGCCAAGAGGACAAAGACCTAGCTGATTGGGAGCTTTCAGCCTTGGCAGTGCCCTCGGCCATCTCCACCACAGGCTGTCCTATGCTTTCCCACGCCTGTGCCTGTTTCCCTGCAGCCTGTACACACCCAAGCTGCTTCCCCACCTTCCTCTCACCCTGGGATCTCCCCACCTCTCCTGATGTCTTCCTGTCCTCACTTGCCTTTCCTTGAAACACCAAGCCAGGGGCTGATCACAGACTCCCTCTGGGTGACCTGTTGCACCTCAGCACTACCCTACGAGTGACATTCTTTTGACCTGAAGTCCATTCTGAACCTCTCAAGATGCACTTTGTGGCTCTTTCCCCTTCCCATGCTGTTTTCCCATACTAAGAAAAGCTTTATTATCTCTGAAACCACCCTTCGAGCAGTCACAGGCTCCTACTCTACTGTCCTTTGCCTCCACTTCATCAGGCTAAAGAAGCCCAGGTCCCTCAACCTCTCCTCATGGATGGGTTTATTTCCACCTAGGCACAGGACTTGACACTTCTCTTGTAAATCTTCATGAGGTATTTGTTGTCCAAATCAAAAAAAAAACAAAACAAACAAAAAAACCAACCAACTAACGAATGAAACAAGCCACACTAGTGCCAATGAGTTCAGGATGAGCAGGGGTGGGGTGGGCTGTATGGGACAGGATCAGGGTGGTAAAAGGGACAGAGTTAGAAGACATGGAAAAAAAAACCCAAGGATATTAAAAGTGAAGCCAAGGATTGATCAGGGCTGTCTTGGGGATTCCTGCCAAGAAGCCCTGCATCTGAATAATTCTGACTGGAGGAGGACAAGAATGCTGGCCTGCTTCCACTGTCACAGGGCACCTGCGTGCTTTCCCTGACATCAACAAGCAAAGATTGAGAGTGGGAAGAATCATGGACTCCTTCAGGGCAGAAGGGACCTCAGGGGGTCTGTAGGCCAAATTCCTTGCTCACAGTGGGCTCAGCTCTGGTGTCAGACCAATTTCCTCTGGGCTTCATCCAGTCTGGTCTTGGAAACCTCCAAGGGAGGAGACTGCACAGCCTCTCTGGGCAACCACTTCCAATGTTTCACCATCCTCGTAGTGGAAAAGCTTCTCCTTATCTCCTGCAGGAACGTCTCTTCTTCCAACTTATGCCCATTGTCTCTTGTCCTCCCACCACGCACCCTTGTGAAGAGCCTGCCTCCATCTTATGGATGACTTTCTTGTATCCACTGGAAGGGTGCTATGAGATCCCTCCAAAGCCATCTCTTCTCCAAGTGGAACCAGACCCATTTCCTCACACAGCAAGTGCTCAAGCTCCCCAACTACTGTGAGGACATTCAGCCAGACTTGCTCCCAGTTATCAACCTCTTTCTTCTTCTGGGAACCCAAACCTGGATGCAGGGTTCTAGATGGTGTCTAATGAATACTGACTAGAAGGCGATCACCATTTCCCTGGACCTCCTGGCTGTGCTCCTGCTCATACAGCCCACAATGCTTCTGGCCTTCTTTGCTGCCAGGGAATGCTGCTGGCTCATGTTTTGCCTCCTGTCCCCCAGCACCCTCACGTCCTTTTCCACAGAGTGCTCCCCAGGCACTCAGGCCCCAGCCTGTGACACTGTGGGGTGTTGATTTATTGCAGGTGCAAGCCCTGTCATTTGTCCTTGTTGAATTCCATGAGGTTGCTGACAGCCCATTCCTCCTGCCTGCCTAGGTCCCTCTGAATGGCAGCCCTCAAGCATATGAGTGACCCCCAAACCTCCACTTCCAGTTAGGGGTCATCTACAAGCATGAGTGTTGCCTCCTGCCTGTAATACAGATGATAAACTGAACATCTTCCTGGAGAGACCCTCGGGTGCTCCACTTCTCCCTGGCCTCCAGGAAGAGTACTACCCATTCACCACTGCCCTCTGAGCCTCTGGTCATCCAAGCAGCTTTTTACCCATCCGCTTGTCTGCTCTTTTAGACTGTAACGTTTTAACGTGCATGCAAGAATATTGTGGGAGACAGTGTCAAACACCTTGCTAAAGTCTAGGTAAAGGACATTTACCACACATTCGAGCTGCCCCTTCACACAAAAGACATCCTCCCTCCTCATCTTCTGTGACAGTCTCTCCTGAAGAGAGTGTACCCTACAAGCATCGCCCTCCAGTCATGTAAGTGATCACACCACATCTCAATTATTCCAGTGATGTTTCACACCTGTGACAGCTTGTACATCTCCATCTGCTCCTGTCTCTCCCCCAGGCTGCATACATTTGCATATATTAGTGTTGCAGAGCATCATCTGTGGCACAGAGAGCAGACTGGTTGTGGTGAAACCTGTCACCAAGAGCCAAAGAAACTGTGTGTGCAATGGCCCCACTTCAGAGCAGAGCCATGCTGGCCTAGACAGCAGGTGGCCATGTAATGGTGCAAGGAGGTTCCCAATGAGAGGGCAAAGCCTGCAGTGCCCAAGGCCAGCGAGAAACAGAGCTGGGCTGTGCAGGAATGGCAGGAGAGGGGTTGGCTGCCTGAGCTGACTTTGTAGCACCTTGGGGCCTTTGACAGAGGTGAACCGATCTGCAGGCAGGAGACGGTGCCACTGAAGAGGTCCCTGGGCCTGGACAGCCTGTGATCCAGGCACCCTGAGGTCACCATTACCCTAGTCCCCGTTCACATCATCTTGGGGGGTGAGAAGAGGTTCAGGCAGAGAAGAGCAAGAAGGGTTTGAGAGTGCAGAGACTAGAGCAGAGACCTTGGTGTGATGTGCCTCCCATTTATGCAGCACGCTTGAATGCAGACGGGATGTACTTTGCCTAAAGGCAGTGGTGGGATTCAGTTGTTTGGGCACAGGTAGGAAAGCCTGAGATAACCTGGGTTGTCTGCCCAGCAACCACTCCAAAGAGGCATGGTTTTCCCATAGGTCCCATCCATGCAGTTGTGCTAGAAGCTGCAGGCATGTGACATGGCCCTGCCAGCCTGTTTCTATGTCATTATATCAAGTGTCTGCACTGAATTACATTAGCAGTTTGCACTGTAGGCATCTCCATGTGTCTCAGCATCATAGTGAGGGGTGCTCTAACAGTAGTGGGCATCTAGTGTCATATGAGGTGGCCAAGGAAATTCTCCACCTGGCCCCCACCTCATGCTCTGGAAGGATGGGGGTCTCCCAGTTGCTCCATGAGAGCAAGCAGACACTGGCACATGCCTGGGACCACCCCTGTCTCTTCCAATGTCACCAGGTGTTTGTGTGTGAGCAACTGACTCCCACCCTCCATCTCCAGTGATTACAGCCAGACCTTAGACAAGGAGCTTGTGTGCAGACATCTATGTTATGCTCCCTTCAGCTTGGGAAGGGGAATCCCACCTTCTGTGTGTTTGTGAAGTTCACAGGAGGGATCTGAATCCCCCTCCAGCCCAGGACTGTCCAAACCAGAATGAGGTGCCCGCATTGACTCATCTGAGTCAGCACCTGAACCATGGGTCAATCAGCTCCCTTCTTGCTTCTTTCTACATGTCCTGCCTATTTAAGAGATGGGAATAGGGGCTTCCAGAGTGGGACATTTCCACCTCTTGCAGATAACCATGCTCTGATGAAACAATCTGTAATGCTGGAATCAGTCTTCCTTCAGTGCTTAGTGAGGGACCATCAGTGATTATTTTAGTTTATTGGAGTGAACATTTCCCAGGAGGAGGGAGCACAAGGGACAGAGAAATTCATAAGCTCAGCTGGGCCTCTGCTCCTGAGTGGGGCCAGGCTCCTGGGATGGAGGGAGCTCATGGTAACTGGGCAGCACTGCCCAGAGACAGCTGTGTGCAGGAGCAGCTCCTCTGCAAAGAGCAGCAGGGCTCTGGGCACTGCCTGCTGCTGCTGACATGAGAGGAGAGAAGGCAGAGAGAAGTGCAAGGCAGTGTGGAGTGGGAGGAGAGAGGAGAGCTCCTTGTGGGAGAAATCTTCGCAGCCCTTGACACTGTAAGTCTCTGGCTGCAGGACAATGCTACTGAGGTTCCTGGAGGGGTCTTCTAAATCCATCCCATCCCATAAGTCATAGGCTTTTTAAGGATCGCTCTCCCGGCACATCCAGTCCATAGTCAGAGGAGGAGATGCTTCAGAGCAGGGATTCCCTGCCACAGCATCACAGGGACAGGGCGTGCAGCTCCATTCTGCCAGGGGTGGCTTTCGGGGTGTGAAGCCAGGGAGCACACCCAGGTCTGCGCAGGGCTGTGATTCAGAGCAGTGTCCCTGCACCCCAGGGTGCTGTGTGCCCGGGGCAGTAACTCTGCTGCCTGCGAGGATGAGCCCTCCACCTGCCCAGGGAGCTCCCCACAGCACTATGGGGAGAAACTCTTAGTGAGAGGAGCGACCCCCGGCAGGGCAGGTTCATTCTCCTGCTGAGAGGGTGCTGCGTGGGTCACGGTTGCTCACAGCTCTAGCTCATGCACAGGAGATGTCCGAGGGGGTCTTTTCAAGAGGAGATCAAGAGAAGGGCTGCTTGAAAGGGAAGGAGCTTTCCTTCAGATGTCTGCATTTTCAGTTTCCTAATTTTGACACGGAGAATGAAGGAACAAGTTTTCTTTTTTGGGAAGAAAGTGGGAGTACTAAACCTTCACTCTCCGAGATTAATTGGTCTGTGAGAAACCTCAGGAAGCCGCTTCATCCCAACCTTAGCCTACAGACAGCATCCACATCACCTTTGTGGCCTCATAGGAGTTTACGTGACCTGCTGCTTAGGACGTGCATGCACAGAGATGCCCCTAGAGAGTGCCCTGATCCGAGAGGTTTCCTTAGGGCAGAACTGAGCACACAGCGGGTGGGATGGGGTCTGTGAGCACTGAGCAGGAGAAGATGTTGTGACAGAGAAAGAGCTGGCAGCAGGGACAGCTCCAGGCAGCAGGGATGGGCAGGGAATGAGAGGGAACTGCAGGGCATGAGCCACCTCCCCTTCAGCCAGACCTGCGACAGAGGAGAGGGACATCTCTCCTGCTCTGGGCCCATTTCATGCTGCCTGACAAAGGGGCTGAGAGTGACTGCCCTGCGATGTCACCATCTGCAAGGTGGCATGCCCAGCTGGTTAAGGGGAAGGCTTTCCAGAATGCCTTTCTGTCTCTCTCCTTGCCTCCCTTGGCAGCAGGATCATGGCGTTGCTCCTTGTTTCCCCTCCTGTCCATGCTGCTCCTGTTCTTGTTTTGGGGCTTTCTGGGGTTGGGTGTTTTCAGCTGCAATTCAGACATTGATGCTGCACGTTGTGGAACAGAGGGGTCTGCATGGGAATGAGGTGGCCCCAGCTCCCTTATAACATGTGGAGCTCCAGGAAAGGTAGTCTGTGGGGCTGGGAAATGAGCTGACTCTCCCTTAAGGAGAGCCCATCTCCAGTCCTAACGGTCCTTTCACTGTTTCCCTGTGGTGTCCTGCCAGGCTGCAACCTGCCCTCTAGAAAGGCACCGTTGTCTCATAGCACCTCTGTGATATCTGAGAGCCCCATGAGGAAGGTGCAGAGATGCTGAGAGTATGGAGATGGTGGTGGGAGGCTGTATGTGGGCACCTGCAAAGAGCCCTGTGTGTCCTTGGCTAGAAGGGGAGTGTGGAGAGCTCCGTCAGGTGCCCGGAGGAAGGGTGAGAAGTTTGGAGCTGTGCACTTTGAAACTGGACTTGTGTGCTGTCAGCAGGGGCTGGTTTCCTTCTAGGGCAACATATGAGTGTGATCATCCTCCAGCTCCAAGAGAGAACTGCAACATTTGGGATTTCTTTGCTTGAAAGGTCTCTGCTAACTTCTCAATGTCTTTTCTTCTTTGCACAGTCCCCCATGCCTGGAGGTCACAAAACGTCCAACAGCAGCTCCTTCAATGAGTTCCTCCTCCTGGCATTTGTGGACACGTGGGAGCTGCAGCTCTTGCACTTCTCACTCTTCCTGGGCACCTACCTGTCTGCCCTCCTGGGCAACGGCATCATCATCACAGCTGTAGCCTGTGACCACCACCTCCACACCCCCGTGTGCTTCTTCCTCCTCAACCTCTCTGTTCTGGACCTTGGCACCTTGTCCACCACAGTCCCCAAATCCATGGCCAGTTCCCTGTGGGAGAACAGGGCCATTTCCTACTCAGGATGTGCTGCTCAAGTCTTCCTGGTTGTCTTCTTCTTAGGAGGAGAGTATTTTCTCCTCACTGTTATGGCCTATGACCGCTACGTTGCCATCTGCAGACCCCTGCACTACGGCACACTCATGGGCAGCACAGCTTGGGTCAAAATGGCAGCAGCTGCCTGGGGCAGTGCTTTTCTCCATGCTCTCCTGCACACTGCTAACACCTTTTCAATACCACTCTGCCAAGGCAATATCGTGGAACAGTTCTTCTGTGAGATTCCGCAGATCCTCAAGCTCTCCTGCTCATACTCCTACCTCAGGGAAGTTGGGCTTATTGCATTTAGTGCTTCTATAATATTTGGGTGTTTCATTTTCATTGTGCTGTCCTACGTGCAGATCTTCACTGCTGTGCTGAGGATCCCCTCTGAGCAGGGCCAAAACAAAGCCTTTTCCACATGCCTCCCTCACCTCGCCGTGTTCTCCCTGTTTCTCAGCACTGACGCTTCTGCCTACCTGAAGCCCCGCTCCATCTCCTCCCCAGCTCTGGATCTAGTGGTAACTGTTCTGTACAAGGTGGTGCCTCCAGCAGTGAACCCCCTCATCTACAGCATGAGGAACAAGGAGTTCAAAGATGCCCTGAGGAAAGTGATTTCCTGGACATTTTTCAGCAGTGGTAACATTGCCTTTGCTCTCCACAAATGACTCCCCCTGTGTCCTGTACCAGGACTGAGCTTTGTTTGCTCACTTTATTTTTATGTGACTTTTATTACTGATGTTATTATTATTTGTTACCATGTTGCTACAGAAATGCTTGGATTCATTCCACCTTTGCTGAGGCTGCTCTGTCTCACCTGGTGCCCATATAAAGTTGTGTCCAACACTGGGTCAGAGCTGAGTCCATCGCAATATCTGTTTACTAAAGTAGGTTCTTGCAGGTGCAGTGCCTGAAGGCTGGGCTCTTCCTCCAAAGCTGCTGTCCCTTATGTCATGTCCCCAGCACATTTCCTTGAGACAATCTTGCCCACCCCGCATGCTGATCGTTACCCCAGAAGTCATCCTGCCAGACAAGGCTCCATGCCCAGCTGGAGGACTGCATGTCCAGCTGTGATCCCTGGGAGGATGAGCCCTCTGCTGGGTCCTCTGCAGGGCTGTCAGGGAGCATGCAGAAGAAGTCCTGGGGTGTTCTACTGGGCCTGTAGACCGTCCTCCTCCCATGGCAGGACTCAAACAGTGTCTGTCAGAACACAGATTCAGCCAAGCTCGTTGTTGCATGAACGGAGAGGAGAAACTGCCCCATGAAACTCCTCACACACCCAGCCTCACATACCACCTATTTCCAGCACCGGCCATTCCCTGTGGTCCTGGTGAGGGGTCATCTTTGAATGTGACCCGCTCCGTCTGCCTGCTGGGCTCAGCACCTGTATGGGGGGAATGGCCAGCCCTGCCTGGGTTCTCTCTGGGCCCAGACCTCATCAGACCCTGGAGCATGGCCTTCTGCTAACCCTGGGGGGACAGGGACAGGGCTGGGCAGGGTCTGGGGACTGGTGGGAGGCTGCCCCGCAGAAGGCCTGAGGGGGACGGGGCACCAAGGGCTGTCATGGGGACCATGCCTGCAGGATGTTTCCCCACCCCAGAATGCATCCTGTCCTGTGGGGTCCCCACACAGTGGGGTCATGGGGCCACGTGCAGGGCAGCAGGGCTGGGCCAGTGGAGGGATGAGGTGCTGATGGGAGCCACGACACTCCAGAAGCTCCTGACGGTCATGGCGGGGACTCGCTGCTGCTAGCAGGGTTGGGGGTTCCTTGAGGGCTATTGCCACCAGCACGACTTGCCAAGACTCTCAGACCCAGCACAGATGGTCGGTGCCCAGCAATGCAGCTCACAGTGCCCCCCGTCCTGTGTCGCCATCCTCTCTCAGGAGCACTGCCGGGTGCATCACTCCCTGCCCAGGTGTGGAGCGGAGCTGCTGGAGGTCTGCTCTTCTCATGCCAGCTGCCCCCACCTCTGCTGTTGCACTGGTCCACAGACTCTGCGCTGGGTCATGTTAGGTCTCCATACATTCTCATCTGAGACAATGTAGGGACCTGAAGCACATAGCTCTGCTTAGAGCTGGCCACAACGACCTGCCTGTGTGTTCCCAGGAGATCCCAGCAAGGCTGTGCTTGAGGTGAGGTTGGGATTGTCCTCAGTCAAAGTTGGTGGGACGGTCTGGCTGGGGGCCAAGGGGAGGAAAGGACAAGAGACAACAAGGAGAAGATGCAGAAAGGGAAATTTCAAATGAGTTGAAGGAAAAAATAAAGAAACATCCATGGCAGTTGAGCAGCACCGGGGCAGGGGGCAGGAAATCTTAAAAAAACTCTCCTGGAGAAAGCACCTACCAGCCTGATCTAAGTGTCAGGTTAGCCCAGCTCAGAGCAGATCATGCTCCTGGAGATCTCTGGCAGTCCCTCCCAACCCAAATCCTCTAGGAGGAAGGGGTTGGAAGGCAGAGTGACAGTCAGGGGACACTATTGTGGGGTTGAGGCCTTGCTGGCACTTGTACTGCCTGGTCAAGCCTGTCCTCAGAGTCACACAGTGAGTGAGTTCATCCTCAGAAGGAGTCTCTGCTCCATGGGCAACAGGAGTCAAACCAGTGCCAGGAGACTGCAGAAACATTCTCAGGAACACACCAGGCATTCAGGCCCTTTGACTGCTGAGGTGTCCCCAGACCGGTGCTTTGCATCCTGGATCTGAAGGGCTGAGAAATCTTTAGAGCCAGAGCAGATTGTAGTCCCACCTCCTGGGCTCATGGGTTACAGGGCATCAGCAGGGCTGTACCAGCTGCAGGGAGGGAATCAGTGCCCAGGGCATGAGCAGATCCCCCTCTGACCTCCCCTCTCTCTTCAAACCCCAGAACAGAGATCGTCTTTCCTGTGTCGTCCCTCCCTGCCGGGCTGTATTCCAACCGGAGGGGACACAGGCCCTCCCACTGGGGAAATGCAGGAGAGGCCAGTCTCATCTAGAGGAGTGGGGTCCCACCACAGCTGCTGGGTGGCCAGGCCTGCAGGCTGCAGACCCCACTCTGTTCACTGCAGATCTCCTGCCTGGGGCTGCAGGGTGCCCAGCAACAAGACAGGCATGCTTGGGGGTCTGGTGCCACTGGGGTGGTGGCCTTTGCACCAGCCTCTGTCTGTAAGTTACTCAGGAGATTCTCCACCTCCATGTTAGTGGCAAAGTAGTGGAGAAGGGGAAAAAGGAAAGCCTTTGTCCGTGAGATCGCCCGGTCAGACCTCTACTGCCTTCTCCTGCTGCATCACCCCCCCAAATCCTTTCACAGGAGCATTCTTTGGTTTCTGACTCTCTATCTGACTCCGCTTTGAGCAGCACCTTGCACTACAGGCCTCCTGTGGTCCCTTCAACCTGAATTATCCTGAACACCTACGATCTCAGGCCCCATTTCAAGCACAGAGCAAATGTCTCTGGGACAGGAGAACTTTGTGCTTTATGTGACCATCTAAAAGAAGGCAGGTGACTCCTCCCTGTTGACTCTAAGGGCAGCCTGGCAGGCACTACCTCAGACATATCTACATCACAGCGGAAATTCTTTGCATCCACCTTTAACCACCTGAAAGGCAATTGCCTGGATCCCCTCAGCCGTGAGGGGAGAAATGCAGGCTTTTATGCGGTGTGATTTCTGTATCTCTGTAGTTTGTGCCTCTAAGTAGATGGTGCCACCCTCCCCTTGGTTTCTTGCCTGAAGCTCAGGCTGAATGGGGATGTGAATGTGGAGGTTGGCTATCACTGCAGTGACCGTGAGATGGTGGAGAGGTAAGAGGAATAAGAGAGTCACCACCCTGGACTGCAGCAGAGAGGATTTCATCTTGTTTGGGATGGAGTTAGGCAAGTGAAAGCTCAGCTGGAGCTGGAGCTGGAGCTGGATCTAGGAAGGGATGGGGAGGGTAACCTGAAGGACTTCTGTAGGGATGTTGGCAGTACAAGGCAGGCGGGCAAGGAAAATGTGTTCTCCCTGCTCAGTGGGGCAGGGGACGTAGTGACAAAGAGAGGGGAAAGGCTGAGGAGCTCATTGCCTCTTTTCCCTTGTCTTTTCCTGGTCTTGTCTACTGCCAGGCCTCCCTGGCCCCCGAGTCCTTTGGCAGCAGCTGTGGTAGCAAAGCCTCACCCATGGTAGAGGACAATGCATCTGGGGAGGACTTTTGCCCAGTGGGCACACAGAAGTGCATGGGACCAGATGGGAAGCACGCCAGGGTGCAGGGAGAGGTGGCTGGAGTCACTGCAACGCTGCTCCCAATTGTCTGTGAAATGTCAGGGTAATCAGGGCAGTTCCTGATTACTGGGAAAAGGCAGAAATTGTACCCATTTTCCAGAAGGGCAAGAGGGAGGATCTGGGGAATAACAGGCTGGTCCTCTTCATCTCAGTCCCTGGGAAGGTGATCGAGCAAATCCTCCTGGAAACCATCTCCAAGCATAGGAAGGAGAAGGCCTGGAAGAGGCAGCATGCGTTCACCAAGGGGAAATGGAAAGCATGCCTGACCAACCTGATTGCCTTCTACCATCAGATGAATGCCTGTGTGCACAATGAAAAGGGAGTGTGGCGAGATGTTTTAGGGACTCCTTTAAAACAGCATGGTAACACAGGTATGTTGAGATTTGTGTAAATTTGGCCATCCAGAAGTAGAGCATTTCCTTGAAGCTGGTCACCCTGCTTTCCTCACCAGTTGAGAGAGCCTGACACCTCAGAGTGCGACGTGCTCTGCGCAAAGAGTGAAGAGTGGCATGGACAGCTGTGGGCAGGGTGTGGTTTTCTGAGCCCTGGGCTCTGTGTGAGACACAAAAATATTTTGTTTAATGGTGTAAGTCTGATTATAACAGAAATGTTTAGAAAATGAATTAAAAATGAAACACGAAAGAAATTAAGAAATAGATTGAAAGCAAAGAATTTTTTTTTATCCTTTCCAGCTTTTAATTTTTTTGTGTTCCTATTATCTTTCTTGAGTCATTTATTTATTTTTTCTTAATATAGTGGTCTTTCAGGGGAATGCTGTGTTTTTTCTTTTTTTTTTAAAAAAGGAAAGAGATTTTCAGAGCTGGGGTGGGATGCAGTCACAGGGTCATGGACAGCTGGTGCCTTTGCAGGTGCCCTGGTCCCCTCTGCCCAGCCTCCCTCTGCACCTCCGAGGGGCTCCGGTCTCCCACAGGTCCCCTGTGAGAGCTGCCAGGCCCAGGCAGGTCCCTCAGAGACACCGGGGCCTCTCCAAGTGCCCCTGGGTGCTTGTGGTTGGACACCTGAGCTCTGCCTGGAAAGGTGAAGAACTGTTTTCAACATGTCAAAAATAGGAGCACACTTTCATCAGCACAAAAGATTGGTTAATTTTTAATGTCAATGTTTTCCTATGATGAAAGAGTGGAAATCTTCAGGAAGGGTGTTAGTCTCGGGAGAAGAAATATCGATCTGCCCATTAACTTGCATTACCACTGCTCTGTCTCTTATGCTGTGGGTTTAATCTCAGTAACCTTTTACATATTTCCATATATCCTGCTTAATTGATCATTTCTAAAGTCATCTTTGCATCAGAGTTTCTGGGCATGTGCACAGTTGAGGATTGTATTTTATTTCTTATGACACTGGATCAAGATTATTTTTGTTTGTCTGCAATTAAGACAAATCCTTCTGCGCCTGTTTGCAGCTAGTTCTCGAAGGAAAGCAGGTGGGAATTGGTGCACACGAGCTGTAACATTCAGCTGCAGCCTTGAGTGGCAAAAGGTTCGATTTTCACAAGAGTGATCTGAAGTCCCCAGTGGTTGATGAGAGAACTGGTAGGGCTGGGAAGGTGGGAGGAATATTTTCCATGGATGTCTGACATCAAGGATGCTACTTTTTCTACATGTCCCGACATCATTAGGAGACACTCTGGATCCATATCAGTTGGAGAATGTGGATATCACCCTAATTTGAAAGCTGAAAACTAAGGAAAACTTTAAAAACAGAAATCCTTTTTTTTTTTTTCTTTTTTGTGCTCATTGAAATCTTCCTCTTTTAAATACACTCCTGAAACCTCCCAATTAGCCACACAAGAATTGAAGAAAATTATGGAAAGAGGCCTGGCTCCTTAGGGTTTTTTGCATATTAATGACCCCTCAAATATATTTGGTGCTGAGCCCATGAACCTCAGGTGCTGAGACTGAACAAACCTCTCAAGAAAGTCAAAAGAAAATCCCTGAGTTTCTTGGAGCGTTAACAGGTTCCACTGAGGGCCATTACCAAGAAAGGCTCCCCAGGGATTGATTAGAGCCTAAAGTTGGAAGCCCTGACTGCAGGTAGGCAAAGGCAATGTGAGGGTGGCTGCGATGCCAAGTCAACCTTGATGTGTGTTATCAAGCAGAGTGACCAGGCCCTGACAGCCAGCTCCTGGGTAGGGTGATGCTTTCCATCAAGTATTGCTCAGGACTCTTCCTGGGGGCAGTGTGAGGTGACAGTGCAAAATGCCGAGTGCAGGACAACGTTACAACACCTCCTGGGATCCCCGGGGGTGAGGAGGCAACAAGGCCCAGTACTGTAACAAAACATCATCTTCTTGTGGGCCTTGATGTCAGAGACACCAGCCATAGTAAAAGGAAAAAATTCCTCAGTTCTTTTGGAGGTTTTCAGCCTTCACAGTGCCCTTGGTCATCTCCAACATAGGCTGTCCTAAGCTGTCACAAACCTGTGCCTCTTTCCCTGCAGCCTGTACACACCCAACCTGCTTCCCCACCTTGCTCTCACTGCACGATCTCCCCACCTTTATTGAAATCCCTCCATCCTTGTTGGCAGCTCATTGAAACACAAAGCTAGGGACTGATCACGCAGTCCCTCTGGGTGTCCAGTTGCATCACAGCACTACCCTACAAGTGACATTCTTGCTACCTGAAGTGCAGTCTGAACCTCTCAAGATGCACTTTGTGGCTCTTTCCCCTTCTCATGCTGTTTCCCACTGCCAAGAAAAGCTCCATCATCTCTGAAACCACCCTTCAAGCAGTCACAGGTGACTACCGTATTGGCCTTAGCCTCCACTTCAGCAGGCTAAGGAAGTCCAGGTCCCTCAACCTCCCCATACAAGTTATGTGCTTCAGACCCCCAACCCCATCTGGGCAGACCTCCCCTGGACCCTCTCCAGTTGCTCCTCATTCCTCCAGCACTGGGTACCCCACACTGGGACACGTTCCAGACGTGGCCACACCAGTGCTGAGAGGAGGGGGATAAGGACTGCCCTTGCCCGGGTGGCCATGCTCTTCCTAACACAGCCCTGCATGCAGCTGGCCTCATTTGTGGTGAGCATGCACCACACACTCATATAGCATTCCCCATAATGTCCAGGGCCTTCTCCTCAGGGTCAATCCTCTGTCTGTCAGGTCTCTGCCCGTCCTGATGCACAGGTAGTTCTGCCCGTCCTGATGCACAGGTAGTTCTGCCCTGCTGATGAGTCTTTCAAACAGGACAGGATGTGGAAAGTAGACCCCTGCATAACCCACCTTTACCTGGCTTCCTGGTAAAGCATGACCCATTCACGAAAACCCTCTGATCTCGATCATCCAAGCAGTTTTTTGCCCATCTGGATGTCAGCTGGACATCCACTACTCTCCTCTCCTCCACAAGTACTTGTCTTTTTTCACAGAAGACAATCAGGTTGCTGAGGAATGATTTACCTTGGGTAAATCCATGCTGACTGTTCCCAGGCACATTCTTCATGTGCTCAGAAATGTGATCTGAGAGGACTGGCTCCATGACACACTCCTCACCAACGTGAGGCTGAATGGCCTACAGCTCCCCAGGCTGTCCTTGTGGCTGTTTTTGAAGATGGGCACAACATATTCCTAATTTTGGTCTTTGGGACCTCCACTGATCTCCACAACCTTGCAAAGATGATAGAGAGCAGCCTTGCTGTCACAGCAGCCAGCTCTGATGCCAGCCATCCAATCCCATAGACTTGTATGGGTTGAGTTCTAGAGGCTTGGGCACTGCAGGTTGCTTTTCTCCTCAGCAGTCCTGACTCTAGGCACAACAGCTCAGGAGACCTTGTTGGTGAAGACTGAAGCCAGGAAGGACTTGACTTCCTCAGACACATCTACATCTGCTTTTACTAGGATTCCTGCCCCAGTCAGCAGTGACCCTACATTTCCTTGTTTATTCTTTTACTGTTACTGAAGCAGCAGCAGCTCTTCTTCCTGTTCTTCACATCCCTTGCAAGTGTCTCTATTGCAGAGGAGCTTTGGCTTCCTTAACACCATCCTTACTTTGCTGGACAATATTTCTAAATGCCTCCTTTGCAGCCTCTCCCTACTTCCCCTTTCTGTATGCTGCCTGATTGCCCTGGAGCTCACGTGTGAGCTCCCTGTTTAGCCAAGCTGGGGTCCAGAGATGGCTACTAGTTCTACAAACTGTTCATTATGGAGCATTCTTGTGCTTAAAGGGTGCTTAATGACCTGCCAGCTTTCCTGAGCTCCTCTGCCTTTTAGAACTGCCTCCCTTTATCCATCCCATGGAAGAGCTCCATACATCCAAGCTACCCCTTCTCACATAGGGCATCCCCCTCCTCATCTTCCCTGATGCTCTATCCCGAGAACTTGTACCCTGCCACTGAAGGACTGCAGTCATGTGTGTGATCCCACCACATCTCAGTTATTCCAACCGTGGGGCAGTCCCGTGACAGGCTCCATATGTTTGCATATATTTTGGTTTCAGCATCTCAGCTGTGGTGCCGACTGAAGATTTGTCACAGGGAAACATTTTAGCCGGGACCTCATGTATGCAAAGGCTTTGACTGCAAGTGGTGACACGCTGGCCAGCGAGAAACAGAGCTGGGCCACACAGGAATGGCAGGAGAGGGGTTTGCTGCCTGAGCTGACTCTGCAGCACCTTGGGGTCTGTGACAGAAGTGAGCTGATCTCCAGGAAGGACAAGGTGCCACTGAAGAAGTCCCTGGACCTGGGTAGCCTGTGATCCAGCCACCCTGAGGTCATCATTAGCCCAGTCCCTGCTCATATCATGCCGGGGAGTGAGAAAAGGTTCAGAGGGCAGAAAGCAAGAGTCTGAGAGTGCAGATACTGGAGTGGAGCCCTTGGTGTGATGTGTCTCCCATTTGTGCAGCATGCTTGGATGTAGACAGTGCAGACTGTGCCTAAAGGCAGTGGTGGGATTCATTTGTTTGGGCACAGGTAGGAAACCCAAGATGCCCTGGGGCACTTGCCCAGCAACCACTCCAAAAAGGCATGGCTTCCTGTAGGTCCCATGCTATGACTACTAGAGACATGTGGACGTGCTGGACACAACAGGCATCCGACATGGCCCTGCCAGCCTATTTCTCTGTCATTAAATCAAGTGTCTGCACTGAATTGCATTAGCGGTGTGTAACACTGGGATCTTCCTATGTCTCAGCTTTATAGTGAGTGGAGCCCTAGGAGGCATCTAGTGTCATTTCAGATGGCCAAGGGGATTCCCCACCTGGCCCCCACCTCAGGCTCTAGAAGGATAGGGGTGTCGTAGTTGCTCCATCAGAGCAAGAAGACTCTGGCACATGCCTTGGTCCACCTCTGTCTCTTCCAGTGTCACCAGGTGTTTGTGTGTTGAGCAACTGACTCCCACCCTCCATCTCCAGTGATTATAATGGGAGCTTAGACAAGGAGCTCCCATGCAGAAACCTCTGTTGTGCACACTTCATTATTTTGCAAGGGGAATCCCACCTGCTGTGTGTCTGTGAAGTTCACAGGAGGGATCTGCATCCCACTGAGTCCCAGGGGCTTCTAAATGGGCATGCGATGCCCAGACTGACTCATCTGAATGAAAACCTGAACCATGGGTGAATGACCTCCCTTCTTGTCAGCTTCTAGGTGTCCTGACAAGTTAAGAGATGGCAATATGGATTTCCTGGGTGGGATGTTTCCACCTACTGTAGATAACCATCCTCTGATGAAACAAGGGACAATGTTGTAACTGGTCTCTCTGTGTTGTTTAGAGAGGGACCTCTATAGTGATTATTTTAGTTTGTTGCAGGGAACATTTCCCGGGAGGAGGGAGCACAAGGGACAGAGAAAGCCATGAGCTCAGCTGGGCCTCTGCTCCTGAGTGGGGCCAGGATCCAGGGAAGGAGGGAGCTCATGGCAACTGGGCAGCACTGCCCAGAGACAGCTGTGTGCAGGAGCAGCTCCTCTGCAAAGAGTAGTACAGCTCCGGGCACTGCCTGCTGCTGCTGACATGAGAGGAGACAAGGCAGAGAGAAGTAGAAGGCAGTGTGGAGTGGGAGGACAGACAGCTTATTGTGAGAGAAGTCTTCACATCCCTGAACACGGTAAGTCTCTGGCTGCAGGGCAATGCCACTGAGGTTCCTGGAAGGGTCTTCTAAACCTATTTCATCCCATGACTGATAGTTTTTTTAAGGATTACTCTCCTTTGCAGAGGAGGGGGAGATGCTTCAGAGCAGGCATTCCCTGCCACATCGTCACAGGGACAGGGCATGCTGCTACTTTCTCCCAAGGACAGCTGCAGGGCTGTGAAGCTGGGATATGCACCTAGGTCTGCCCAGGGCTTTGATTAGAGCAGTGTCCCTGTACCGCAGAGGAAGGTGCAAAAAAGGCTACTTGAAAGGGAAAGAGCTTTCCTTCCAGGGCTTTCAGGTTCCTAATGCTGGCAGGGAGGAAAAAGGAAAGCGTTTTCTGGTTTGGCAAGGAACTGGGGCTCACTAACCTTCCCTCTCAGAGATCAGTAGGTCTGTGAGAAAGCTCAGCAAACCCTTTCAGCCCCACCTCCACCTACAGCAGCACCAGCAGCACCTTTATGGACTTATCAGGGTTAATGTGACCTGCTCCTTAGGACCTGTGAGCACAGAGATGCCCCTGGACAGTGCCCTGATCCGGGAGGGCAGAACTGTGCACAGAGAGGGTGGGACAGGGTCTGTGAGTACTGACAGGGAAAAGATGTTGGGAGAGAGAAAGCTGCAGGCAGCAGGAACAGCCCCAGGCAACAGAGATGGGCAGGGAGTGAGAGGCAACTGCCAACAGAATCGTCATGGGAGGATGGATTTGGGCAAGTCATGGTCAGTGGTCAGTCCCTCCGATGCAGGCACCTTCCTCTGAGCAAGCTCCCTGTGTCTCCTCTCCCATGCAGCAGAGCCTCTGCCCTGACAGCCATGGGGTCCAGGGCATGAGCTGCCTTCTCTGCAGCCAGCCCTCCAGCAGAGGAGAGATGCCCGACAATGGGACTGAGAGTGACAGCCCTGCGATGCCACTGCCTGCGAGGCGGCATGCCTAGCTGGTAAGGTGAAGGCTTTCATGAGTTCCTGTCTGTCTCTCTCTTCTTGCCTCCCTTGGCTGCAGGATCATGGTGCTGCTCCTTGTTTCCCCTCGTGGCCATGCTGCTCCTGTTCTCAGGCTCTCGGACTCTCTGGGGTGGGAAGTTTCAGCTGCAGTTCATGGATGGATGCTACAAGTTGTGCAGCAGAGGGGTCTGCACGGGAATGAGGTTGCCCCATCCCCCTTCTGACTTATGGAGCTCCAGGAAATGCAGTCCATGGGGCTGGGAAATGAGCTGACTCTGCCTTAAGGAGAATCCATCTCCAGTCCTAACAGTCCTTTGACCATTTCCCTGTGGTGTCCTGGCAGACTGCGTGCTGCCCTCTGGAAAGGTACTGCTGTCTCATAGTACTGCTGTGATATCTGAGAGCCCCATGAGGAAGGTGCAGAGATGCTGAGAGTATGGAGATGGTGGTGGGAGGCTGTATGTGGGCATCTGAAAAGAGCCCTGTGTGTGCTTGGCTAGAAGGGGAGTGTGGAAAGCTCCCTCAGGTGCCTGGAGAAAGGGTGAGAAGTTTGGAGCTGTGCACTTTGAAACTGGACTCGTGTGCTCTCAGCGGGGACTGGTTTCTCTCCAGGGCAACATATGAGTGTGATCATCCTCCAGCCCAAAGATTTACAAGCACAGTACAGCTGGGAACGAGACTAATAGACAGACTAGCTGTCCTCACTCTGCAACAAGGGACAGTGAATCCGTTTTTCTCAGGACTCAGTAGAAATGCCAAGGGTTTCTGCCTTCGAGGAACACTCCCCAGTGGTGACAAGAACATCCAAAAGAAAAATAAAAAATCCCTGAAACTCTCTTCCTCAAACCTCATTCGTTAGAATTCAGAGTGAAGCTGCTGAAAAGCCCTTCTACACGATGAGTGGTTTTCACCTGACAGAAAGTGTGACTGTCAGAGCTGGTCACCCCCATTCCCCTGTGCCCACTGCTTGACAGCAGGACTGACTGCTGTGGAGCCCATGGGCAGAGGTCCCTGCTCCTCACAGCACACTCAGCCAGGGCAAAGCGGAGCTCAAGCAAGGGAACCACACAGAGATCCTCTCAGTAAAGAGAGAGGCAATGTGGGGGCTTGTATGAGAACTGCAACATTTGGGGGTTTCTTGCCTTGAGAAGTCTCTCCTAACTTCTCAATGCCTTTTCTTCTTTGCACAGATCCCAAAGCCCAGAGGGAGTAAAATGTCCAACAGCAGCTCCTTCAATGAGTTCCTCCTCCTGGCATTTGCAGACACACGGGAGCTGCAGCTCTTGCACTTCTCGCTCTTCCTGGGCATCTACCTGGCTGCCCTCCTGGGCAACGGCCTCATCATCACAGCTGTAGCCTGTGACCACCGCCTCCACACCCCCATGTACTTCTTCCTCCTCAACCTCTCCCTCCTCGACCTTGGCACTGTCTCCACCACTGTCCCCAAATCCATGGCCAATTCCCTCTGGAACACCAGGGCCATTTCCTGCTCAGGATGTGCTGCCCAGCTCTTCCTGGTTGTCTTCTTGTTTGGAGGGGAGTTTTCTCTTCTCACTGTCATGGCCTATGACCGCTATGTTGCCATCTGCAAACCCTTGCACTACGGCACACTCATGGGCAGCAGAGCTTGTGTCAAAATGGCAGCAGCTGCTTGGGCCAGTGTTTTTCTCCATGCTCTCCTGCACACTGGGAACACATTTTCAATTCCACTCTGCCAAGGCAATATCGTGGAACAGTTCTTCTGTGAGATTCCGCAGATCCTCAAGCTCTCCTGCTCAGACTCCTACCTCAGGAAAGTTGGGCTTCTTGTGTTTACTGCCTGTTTAGGCTTTGGGTGTTTTGTTTCCATTGTGCTGTCCTATGTGCAGATCTTCACAGCTGTGCTGAGGATCCCCTCTGAGCAGGGTCGGCACAAAGCCTTTTCCATGTGCCTCCCTCACCTGGCCGTGGTCTCCCTGTTTATCAGCACTGTAATATTTGCCTGCCTGAAGCCCCCCTCCCTCTCCTCCCCAGCTCTGGATCTGGTGCTGGCTGTTCTCTACTCAGTGGTGCCTCCAGCAATGAACCCCCTCATCTACAGCATGAGGAACAAGGAGCTCAAAGATGCACTGAAAAAACTGGTTCAGTAGGTACAATATCAGCACCAGCAACTTTCCCATGTGCATCTGCTCCTCATTCCCAAGGTATTTGGCAACATCATAGCTATGTGTTGTTCATGTCTTTCTTTCTTTCTTATTTTTCTCTTTTATAGTCTCTGAAAATAAAAAATATTTTGCTTCGTGCCATTTGTCCTCGGGAATCTCTCATTTGAATCTGATCCAGAGACTGTGTTGAAGCAGGAAGCCAGGCTTCCCCCTTCATCAGCAGAGATGGGAGAACCCCAGAGCCCTCTAGTCTGAACTCCTTTGGATGTCCTCAGTGCAATGAGGAGAGTTTCCCTTTGCAGGGTCTCTTTTGGTGCAGACACCAAGGGAGCTCTGGGGGACAGTGTCAGGCTCAGATGAGTACAGCCATGGCCAGACCATCGGTCTTGTGTCCATTAGGAGAGCTCAGCTCCTCTGGCCACATTCAGGGTATGATCCCACACCCCTCTCCTCTGAGGGTGGCAACCGACTGTCACCATGGGCTGGTCCCTTCTCTCTACAGCGTTCCAATACTCAAAGCAGAGCAAGAATTGAAAGGAGGAGAGTCTGGATGAAGTCTGTAGGGACAGCCCCTCTGTTCCTCAGGACCGTTCCCCCACTGCCACAGCAGGCATTTCCTCACTGCAGCCTTTGCGTGGGGCCTGCAGCTTTCTTGGAGACACATCCACCAACAGCAGCAGGACTTTCTCTTTTCAGGGCTTTTCTCCTCATTTCCACACTGTCCTGCCTTGCTCTGGTGTGTGTGTATGGCCTCAGTGCTCTTGTAACATGCTGGTGGTAGGTTTGTGCTTCCCTGTGCATTCCTGTGAGCTCAGGCAGGGCCAGGCATTGGGTGCATTTAGGCCAGACCTGGCCTGCACAATAATATTGCGATAATAAAAGGGGATCCCCTCCATTATGTGCCTGAGGTCTGGCCTTTCTTCAGAAGCTGGAGTCAAAAATACACCCAAAGAAACTGCACCTCAGAAGGGCCTGCTGCTCTGCTTGTGAACGCCATGGGATGTGGGGGACAAGCTCAGAGTCTCCATGTGATCTGTTAGGGGCTGAGGGCTGGATCCAGGATACATCTCTTGGTGACCAGTGCTAGTGGAGATGGGGAATGGTCTCTGATTTTTCTGCCCGAGGCTGTTCCACAGGTGACAGTGCTGATGAGAGATGCCCATCCTTCTGGAGGGGAATCTGGAGCTGCCAGCAGAGCTCAGGGGATCTCCAGGGACAACATGTGCCTGGGGTGGGCAGTGAGTGGAGCCTCACACAATGAGGGACAGTCCACGGTGGTGGAGTGACCAGAAGGTAGAGCACTAAATCCAGGTACGCATGGGGAAATGAGGGCTCTGCAATCCCCAGAGAGGCAGTGGGGACCCAGGAGGCCCAGGGAAGGGGCACTGGAGAGTGATTCCTGCATCCTTAGTGAAACATCACAGGCTGGAGCCTTGCCTGAGTTATGCTGTGGATGTGCCTATTCCTGGCCCTGCACCTCTCATGTCTGGACCCATCCCTGTGCCCATCCTGCTGACCTGACTCCCCATCTCTACCTTGAACTGGTCTCTGCACTACAGTCGGGAAAGCCTTAGAAAGGGATGCTGGGACCTGAGCAGCACCCAGAGAAGGTTTTAGATGCAAAAGACGACCATATATCCACAGCAACACTTGCCTGACAGCCAATGTAAAGGTGTAAGGAGAGCTTCAGATTTGGACCCCTACTCAGTTGGGTCAGATTTTATAATGCATGGTTAGGAGAGGAACCTCCAGCTCCCCTGAGGGCGGTGCTGAAGACTTTCAGGAGTGGGCTGAGGTGGGGTTGGCACATGCAGGGGGGTCAGGAGAGGGCAGCTCCCCTCTGCCAGGCTGGGGCTGGGGCTGAGTCTGTGGCTGGGCATAGCGTTTCCCTGGGAAGATCCCTGAGGAACGGCTCTGGGGGATCCTTCACCTCTGCCCTGGCAGCAGCACCTGTGCTCAGGGTGCCCAGGTGGAAGTGCACAGAGGGTGGAAGGGGCACAGGCTGCCCAGGGGGATCATGGAGGCATTGTTTGTGCATGCAAGGATGGACTGAGGAAAGCTAGAGCACAGCTGGAGGTGCAACCAGAGACCTTGGACATGGAGAGGGCTCGCGGATTATTAAATGACTCTTAAAAATTCCCCTGGAGTCTGGAGGGCCCATACCCAGCCCAGTCTGTGCCCCACGTGGGGGTCAGCAAACAGCCATGCTCTGGGATCTGCCAGGGTCTGGTGCAGAAGAGAGACCGTGCAAGGCTGGCCTTTTCTCCTCTGTCAGGATAGAGAGACCTGCAGCAGGATGGAGGTGGCCATGGACAACCCCACAGCTGGGGTGAGCAGCCAGCATGGGAAAGGGGTGATGTGAGGGGCTGGTCTGGGACGATTGCCCTGGGGGAGCTTCCCCAGTGTGTCCATGTCCAGGCTTTTCTCTCCTGCACCCTCCATGTCCTGGTGCCTTTCCCAGGAGACCTGCATTTGCCCTCCAAGCACACGGCCATGTGCTCCCACACTGCCGTTGACACGCAGTAGCTGCCTGCTGGCATTTTCACCTCCTGGGCCCTTCTCAGCCCAGCCCAGACCCTCCCCTGCTCTCCCCACCTCCCCTGCCCTCTCCCCAGACCACCCAGCAGAGCAACCCAGGCTGGGGTGGTCCTGTAGCAGTGCCCGCTGCAGGGGGCTGCAGAGCTCTGGGCACTCACACCACAGCCCCAGCCCCTCTGAAGGGCACAGCAGGTCCTGGGGGGCAGAGAGGGGTGTCAGCCTCCCCATCAGACCCAGGGCTGGAGGCCAGCACTGGCACAAGGAAATGGAGGCCACTCACTCTGTGTCTCCACTGCTCTCATCACCAGGAGATCCTTAACCCTGGCTGCCTGCAGCCCCTCTGGCCAGCTCCTCTCTCCAGGACAGCACAAGAGTCCTGGCCCTGGGGCTCCTCAGGCAGCTCCAGTGACACAGCAGCCTGCCCCGAGCTGACATACTCAGAAACAGGTTATCATTTATTCTTCTCCACAAGCACAAAATGGCACTTTTGCTCTTCTCTGGAGACATCCCTGCTCCCCAGAGACCCTTTCCCCAGTCAGTGTGTCCGTGCTGGCCTTGCTGGCCATTCCTGCAGTCCTCCCCTGTGCTCCCCGCAGGGATCTGGGCTGGCAGTGCTGCTCTGCAGGGTGAGCGGGCTGTGGGGCCATGGGGTGACTCCACCCTGGCTGTGCTGGTCAGGGCAGACCCAGCTGGCCCAGCATCATTGCACCTGACACCCCCCCTCCCCAGGATCTGTGGCTGTGGAGGATGCCTGGAGCAATCGCAGGGCATTTCACATTGCTCAGGATGTGTTCAGAGGTGTCATTAGACCCAGCCCACTCCCTCTCCTGTGATTTGGTACGTTCCTCAGTTTGGCCCTTTACCTTTGGGTGACTCCACATGGTTTTCAGAGTCTCCACTCACTGCCCATGCCAGGCACACACTGCCCTGGAGATCCCCTCTTCTCTCCGGGTGGCTCCACACTCCCTTCCAGAAGGATGGGCATCTGTGACCAACCTAGTGATATGTGGGACAGTCCCCGGCAGATACCACTTGACCACTCACACTCTCCAGGGCACTGGACACCCACTGGGCACCCTAACACATCACCCTATGAGCGCATCCCTCTTACACCATGGAAAACCCAGGCACAGCCACAGGGCCTTTTTGAGTGCCATTCCCTGAGCACATTCTTGGCTCCAGCTTGGGAAGAAGAGCCCAACCTTCAGGCAGTATGCTGAGGAGATCCCCTTTTATCACAGAGATGCTACTTGGGAGGCCAGCTCTGACACAGTGGTCAGCAGATTTACACAAAGCCTCTGGGTCAGACAGATGGAGTTTGTGCCTCTGGAGGAGAGAGATGAATTCAGACAGTTGTGTACGAACATGCTTATCACAGATAGAATGCCCCAACCGGAAATGTTCCCTGAAGTGGCTTGGAGATCACTTGTGAGGAGAGATGGGCAGCTTATTGCTGCTGAAACAGCACCAACTGAACCAGTTTCTTCAGTGCATCTTTGAGGTCCTTGTTCCTCATGCTGTAGATGGGAGGGTTTGCTGCTGGAGGCACCACCGAGTACAGAACAGTCACCACCAGATCCAGAGCTGGGGAGGAGAGGGAGGGGGGCTTCAGGTAGGCAAACAGGTCAGTGCTGATGAACAGGGAGACCACGGCCAGGTGAGGGAGGCACGTGGAAAAAGCTTTGTGTCATCCCTGCTCAGAGGGCATCCACAGCACAGCAGTGAAGATCTGCACGTAGGACAGCACAATGAAAATGAAACACCCAAAGCCTAAACAGGCACCAACCACAATAAGCCCAACTTCCCTGAGGTAGGAGTCTGAGCAGGAGAGCTTGATGATCTGGGGGACTTCACAGAAAAACTGGTCCACTGTGTTTCCTTGGCAGAGTGGTATGGAAAATGTGTTAGCAGTGTGCAGGAGAGCAATGAAAAAACCACTGGCCCAGGCAGCTGCTGCCATTTTGACACAAGCTTTGTTGCCCATGAGGGTCCCATAGTGCAGGGGTCTGCAGATGGCAACATAGCGGTCATAGGCCATGACAGTGAGGAGATGATACTCTGCTGCAAATAAAAAAAAGGAGAAAAAGACCTGGTCAGCACATCCTAAGTAGGAAATGGCCCTGGTGTCCCACAGGGAATTGGCCATGGATTTGGGGACAGTGGTGGAGATGTTGCCAAGGTCGAGGAAGGAGAGGTTGAGGAGGAAGAAGTACATGGGGGTGTGGAGGCGGTCGTCACAGGCTACGGCTGTGATGATGAGGCCGTTGCCCAGGAGGGCAGCCAGGTAGATGCCCAGGAAGAGTGAGAAGTGCAAGAGCTGCAGCTCCCGTGTGTCCGCAAAAGCCAGGAGGAGGAACTCGTTGAGGGAGCTGCTGTTGGAAATTTGCTCCAATGGGGCACAAGGGGTTTGTCTGAGGAAGAAGACACATTGACAAATTAGGGCAGACTTCTCTGAGCAAAGATTTCTCATAACCTCCCCCAAACACACACATTACCTCTCCCCATCTCAGCAGCACCATCATTGAGCTCCATCGCTTGAGCTCTGGTTTGTGCTGACTGGGTTTGACATGATGAACAGGGGCCTCTGCCCATGAGCTCCAGGGGAGTAAGCCCTGACCTACAGCAGTAGGTACACGGGAACAGGGGAGATTAAAATGTTGTATTCCCAATTCCAGCCAGATTTCATCCACTGATACTGTTGAAGGCATTTTCAGCATCTTCACTCCAACTTCTAAATAATGTGGGGTCATTAAGAGTTTTAAGGTTTCTTTTGTTTTCTTTAGCTGACCCTGTCACACCTGAGGAGGGTTCCTGGAGGTAGAAACCCTCAGCATTGCTGCTGCACTCAGAGTGAGCAGCTGTGACTCCTCAGAGGCAAAAGGATTCACTCTGGCTTGAGTGCAGAGGGAGCAGAGTTGGCCTGTCCATCTGCCTTCTTCCCAGCTGCCCTGTGCTCCCACCTCGGAGGTGGAGGACAGTTGCACTCGTGTTACCCAAAAAGAAACAACACGGCAGAGAGCAGAGGAATGCACTTGCAAAGTGCCCATCAGCACTCTTTCTGAGGGGATGTGAGGCAGGTCTCAGCCCTCCCCTTCTAGACAGCAACACATTGGTCTCCTTCCAGCTGCCCACATCCAGCCTCCCACCAGCATGTCCCAGCATGGCCTCAGTATCTAGGTGGCTTCTGCCTGGGGCACCTAGATAACATGCAGCTGCGATGGGAGAGCTGTGTCCTTGTGGAGGGCAGCTTGCAGCCCAGCCACACACCCCAGGGAAATGGCGGAATGTCCTAAGGATGGGGTGTCCTGGCGAGAGAGTTGGCTCATTCCCAGACCCCACACTGCATTGCCCAGAGCCCCACAGGTTAGACGGGGACTTGGGCACCTCACTGTTAACAACACATCTGCAGGGCAGCACCCACAGGGTCTCAGTGTCTGAACTGCATCAGAATCCCCCCTGCCCAGAGAATCCAAGGGAAAGGACAAGGGCAGCACAGGCAAGTGGGAAACATGGAGCAATAGCATGATATTTGTGCGGAGGGAGGCAGGGCCAGGGAGGGACAGAGGGGCGCTCAGGAGTGTCTCCTCTCCTGCATGTCCGGCTGCCAAGGAAACATCTCCTGCCCTGCACCCCACAGCCTTGAGAGCAGAGGGCTGTGCTAGCCGGGGGAGGAGAGGAGGCCTTGGAGTTGACAGTTTCCTCTCACACTTGGAGCATGTCTCTGCTGCATGGAGCCGTCCCTGCGGGGAACTGTTTCTCTGTCCCCACATCTCTCCCCTCTCAGTGCTCACACACCCCATCCCACCCGCTGGGTGCTCAGCTCTGCCCTGCAGAAACCTCCCAGGGGCAGGACACTGCCCAGGGCACTTCCATGTTTGCAGGTCCTATGGAGCAGGTGAGACAAACCTTGCTGAGGCTGGAAAGGTGATGCTGGCTCTGTCCTTAGTCTGAGGGGTGGATGAAGTCATTTGCTGAGTCCCTCCCAGAACTGTTCCTCTCTCAGTGTCACTGTCTCAGTCCCCTGTCTAAAGCTGACAGATCCAATCCCATTTCACCTCAGCCAGAGAGAATCAAACTGAAAGCACAGACTCAAGACAGCTCCTTCCCTTTCATGTATCCCCTGCCCTGACCTTCCATTTGGAAAGTCCCCTCCAGAAATGTCCTGAGAGTGAGCTGGAGCTGTGGGCAGCCCTGACCCACATAGTATCCTCTTGACAGGAGGCTCAAGCTGCCCTGCCGGCGATCTCTCCTCCCACCCAGAGCTTCTTCCCACAGTGCCATGGGGAGCTCCCCGGGCAGGCTGAGTTCTGACCCTCGCAGGTGGCAGAGTCACTGCCCTGGGCACACAGCACCCTGGGGCGCAGGGACACTTCTCTGAATCACAGCCCTGCACAGACCTGTGTGCACACCCCAGCTTCACTGCCCTGCAGGACCCCTGGGAGAAGGTAGCAAGATGCCCTGTCCTTGTGACGCTGTGGCAGCGAATCCCTGCTCTGAAGCATCTTCTATTCCTCTGCAAAAGAGAAGCCAGGAGATTGATCCTTAAAAATCTAATCCTGAGACTGGAATGACTTTAAGACCTTTCCAGGAACGTCAAGAGCATTGCCCTGCAGCCAGAGACTTACTGTGTCAGGGACTGTGAAGATTTCTCCCACAAGCAGCTCTCCTCTGGCCTCCCACTCCACACTGCCTTGCACTTCTCCCTGTCATGTCACCTCTCATGTCAGCAGCAGCAGGCAGTGCCCAGAGCCCTGCTGCTCTTTGCAGAGGAGCTGCTCCTGCACACAGCTGTCTCTGGGCAGTGCTGCCAGGCTGCCATAAGCTCCCTCCATCCCTGCAGCCTGTCCCCACTCAGGAGCAGAGGCCCAGCTGAGCTCATGAATTTCTCTGTCCCTTGTGCTCCCTCCTCCTGGGAAATGTTCACTGAAGTAGACTAAAATAATCACTGATGGTCCCTGTCTAAACACTGAAGGAAGACTGATTCCAGCATTGCAATTTGTCTCATTGGAGGATGGTTATCTATGAAAAGTGGAAATGTCCCACTGAGGAAGCCCCTACTCCCGTCTCTTAGCTAGGACACCTAGATGAGCATAAGAATAGATCTCCTTTTCAGGAGATCCTTTTCAGGAATTGATTCAGATGAGTCAGTTTGGGCTTCACAGGCTGGTTTAGAAGGCCCTGGGCTGACATAGCATTCAGATCTTCCCATGAGCTCCACAAAAAACACAGAGGAGGTGGGATTCCCCTTCCCCAGGCAGAAGGGAGCACAGCATGGATGTTTTCATGCAAGATCTTGCTCTATGCTCCCATTATAATCACTGGAGATGGAGGTTGGGAGTCAGTTGCTCACACACAAACACCTGGTGACATTGGAAGACACAGAGGTGGTCGAAGGCATGTGCCAGTGTCTACTTGCTCTGATGGAGCAAGTGTGACACGTACATCCTTTTAGAGCATGAGTTGGGGTCAGGAGGGGAACTGCCTTGGCCACCTGCAATGATACTAGATGCCCACTGAGACCAGAGCTCCACTCACTAGGAAGCTGAGGTAAATGCAGACCCAAATATTGCAAACAGTTGATGTCATCCAGTGCAGGCACTTGATTCAGTGACACAGAAATAGGCCTGCAGGGCCATGTCGGATGCCCAGTGGGTCCAGCACAAGCACATGTCTCTAGCAGATACACCATGGGACCTCTAGGAAAACCATGCCCTTTGGATTGGGTGCTGGGCAAGTGCCCCAGGGCAATTCAGGTTTCCTACCAGTGCCCAAACAACTGGATCCCACCACTGCCTTTAGGCCAAGTACTTCCGATCTACAGCCAAGACTGCTTCATAAATGGGAGAGGCACATCCCACCAAGGTCTCTGCTCTAGTCTCTGCACCCTTAAAACCTTCTAGCTTTCCTCCTCCTGAACCTCTTCTCACCCCAGGGCGATATGAACAGGCACTGGGCTAATGATGACGTCAGGGTGCCTGGATCACATGCTGCCCAGTGGCGAGGACTTCTTCAGTGGCACCTTGTCCTGCCTGCAGATCGCTTCACCTCTGTCACAGGCTCCGAGGCGCTACAAATCAGTTCAGGCAGCAAACCCCTCTCCTGCCATTTCTGCACAGCCCAGCTCTGTTTCTCGCTGGCCTTGGGCACTGCAGGCTTTGCTCTCTCAGTGGGAACCTCCTTTCACCATTACATTGCCACCTGCTATCTAGGCCAGCATGGCTCTGCTCTGAAGTGGGGCCATTGCACACACAGTGTCTTTGGCTCTTGGTGACAGGTTTCACCATGACCAGTTGTCTCCTCTCTGTGCCACAGCTGAAGCTCTGCAACCCAAATATACACAAATGCATGTATCCTGGGGCACAGAGAGGAGCAGATGGAAATGCAAATGCTTTCACAAGCCTGAAACATTATTGGAATAACTGAGATGCAGTGGGACCACTAGCATGACTGGAGGGCTGTGATGGCATGGTACAAGCTCTGCAGGCAAGACCATTCGGGAAGATGAGCAGGGAGGATGCCCTTGGTGTGAAGGCACAGCTCAGATGGATGGAGCTCTTGCATGGGATGGACAAGGGTTTGGGTGAGAGCTTGTGCATAAGCACCAGAGTAAAGGTGACGTTGTGATGGGGGTTACAGACCACCCGATGAGGGTGAGGAGGTGGATGCAGTCTCCTTTAAGCAACTGGAGGAAGTCAGTGGGTCACAGGGCATGGCTCTTATGGGGGGACTTTAATCTCACTGACATTCATTGGAAGGGCAAACAGGAGGGTGCAAGCAGTCCAGGAGATTTCTGGAGGGTGTCAGGGACAGCTTCCAAGCACACCTCCCTGATGGGCCAGTAAGGGTGACGCTCACCTGGATCTGGTACTCGCACATAAGGAAGCACAGATCAGGGATGTGATAATCTGTGGAAACCCTGGCTGCAGTGACTATGGAACAGTGGAGTCCCAGATCATGAGGGCAGTGAGGAAGGACAATAGTAGTGTACAGACTCCAGCCTTCAAAGGAGGAAACTCCTCTCCAGGGGACTGGTGGGGGATCCCATTGGAGGCAGCTCTGAGGAGCAATGGAGCTTAGGAAAGCCAGCAGGTCTTTAAGGACAGCAACCACCAAGCACAAGGATGGTCCATACTGATGCTCATTAAAACTAGGAGACATTTGGGGAGATCGGCTTGGCTAAACAGGACACTCTTGTCCACCAAAGTAGGGATGGTGAAACCAAAGCTCCCTGAGGGTAGACACTTCCAGGGGACGTGAAGGGCATGAAGAAGAGCTGTTACTACTCTGCTAACAGAGAAAGAACAAGCAAGGAACACCTGGTCTCACTGCTGAAGGGGGCAGGGACTCTAGTAATAGCAGAGGCAGATAGGTCTGAGGAACTCAGTGCCTTCTTGGCTTCAGTCTTCACCAGCAAGGTCTCCCGGGCTGTTGTGCCTCGATTCAGGGCTCCAGGCAAGAAAAGCAACCAGCAGGGGATGAGGGCTGAGTGAGGGATGACTTGCAAGAACTCCACCCCTACAAGCCAGTGGGATTGGAACGGCTGCACCCATGGACACTGAGAGAGCTGGCTGCAGTTGTAGCAAGGCCGCCCTCTGTTATCTTTGAAAGGTCATGGAGATGGGGTGAGGTCCCAATAACTGCAGAAAGGCAAATGTTACATCCGCTCTCAAGAAAGGCCCAGAGGGCAACCCAGGGAACGACAGGCTATTCAGCCTCAACTGGTTGAGGAGTGTGTCATGGAGTGAGTCCACTCATTTCTGGGCACATGAGGGAGAAGAAGGTGATAGGGAAGAGGCAGCATGGATTTGTCCAGGGTAAATTGTGCCTCACCAACCTGACTGCCTTCTAGGATTGCATAGCTCTATTTGTGTTTGGAGAGCAGAAAATGTCTTTCAACTTGATTTGAGCAAGGGGTTTGACACTGTCTCCCACAATATCCTTGTGGAATACAGTTTAGAAATGTACTGCCTAGATGGGTGGACAACCAGATGATTGATTAGTGACATGGAAGAGGCAATACTCACTATGTTTGCTGAGGACAAAAAAACTGCAGGGGGACCCCAGCCATATGCTTGAGAGCTGCTATTCAGAGGGCCCTAGACAGGCAGGAGGAATGGGCTGTCAATACATGGAGTCCAGGGGCATGAGCCACCTCCTCTGCAGCCAGACCTCTGCCAGAGGAGAGGGGCATCTCTCCTGCCACAGGCCCATTTCATGCTGCCTGATAAGGGGGCTGAGGGTGACTGCCCTGCCATGTCATTGTCTGTGAGGCGGCATGCCCATTTGGGTAAGCTGAAGGCTTTCCCAAGCCTCCCCCCCCCTCTCTCCTTGCTTCCTTCGGAAGCAGGATCATGGCGTTGCTGTTTGTTTCCCCTCCTGTCCATGCTGCTCCTCTTCTTGCTCTTGGGACAACTTCTTTGCACTGCTGCCAGATGGGATGAGAAGTGTAATGCTTTCTTGTATCTGAAAATTTCAAACAAGGAGGAACTGATCAGGGATGGGATAGTAACTGTCAGCCTTGTCTGCCGTGACCATGAGAAAGTGGATTTCCAGATGCTGAGGAGAGTGCGGAAGGACAGTAGCAGAATACAGACCCTGGACTTCAGAGGAGCAGACTTTGGCCTGTTCAAGGGACTAGTGGGGGAACCCATGGGAGGCAGCTGTCAAGGGCCCAGGAAATCAGGAAAGCCAGCACGTCTTTAAGAGCAGCACCTGCCAAGCACAAGGATGGTCCATGGTGATGCTCAGTAAAAGTATCAGGTATCTCAGGGGACCAACTTGGCTAAACAGGGACCTCACACCTTAGCTCCAGGGTGATAGGGCAGCATACAGAGGGGCAAGAAGGGAGAGGCAAAGGAGGCATTTAGAAATATTGTCCAGGGTCATTGGCTTGGTGTTAGGGAAGAAAAAGCTCCCCAAGGATTGACACTTGCAGGGCATGTCAAGGGCATGAAGATGAGCTGCTACTGCTTCCGTAAGAATGAAAGAATAGAAAGGAAAATGTGGCCTCACTGCTAAATGGGACAGGGAATCTTGTAGCAGCAGCTGCAGATAGGTCTGGGCAACTCAACCCCTTGTTAGCTTCCGTTTCCATGAACAAGGTCTTCCGGAGTGTTGTGCCTTGAGTCAGGACTTCAGAGGAGAAAAACAGCCAACAGTGGATGAGGTTCGTGAGGTATTACTTGAGAGAGTTCAAACGATACAAGTCAAAGAGGTTGGATGGGCTGCAGACGAGGACATTGGACAAGGACATTGTGAGAGCTGACTGCTGTCCCTGCAAGGCCACTCGCTATCATCTTTGAAAAGTTGTGGAGATGGGGTGAAGTCCCAATGACTGCAGAAAGGCAATTGTTACATCCATCTTCCAAAAAGGCCACAAGGGCAACCCGGGGACTTGCAGGCCATTCAGCCTCCCTTTGGTGAGCACTAAGTCATGCAGCGAATCCTCTCAGATCACATTTCTGGGCACATGAAGGAGAAGAAGGTGCCTGGGAAGAGTTAGCATGCATTTACCCAGAGTATATTGTGGCTCTCCAACCAGATTGCCTGCTAAGAATAAGTAACTGTATTTGTTGATGGAGAAGAGTAAATGTCCTTTAAATAGAGTTCAGCAAGGTGTTTGAGAGTCTCCCACAATATTCTTGCATGCACGTTAGAATGTTACAGTCTAGAAGAGTAGACAACTGGATGGTTTGTAGATGAGGGCTGCCATTGAGAGGGACCTAGAGAGGCAGGAGGAATGGGCTGTCAGCAACCTCATGGAATTCAATAAGGACAAATGCCAGGGCTTGCACCTGGGATAAACCAACACCCCACAGTGTTACAGGCTGGGGCATGAGGGCCTGGGGAGCAGCTCTGTGGAAAAGGACGTGAGGGTGCTGGGGGACAGGAGGCAAAACATGAGGCAGCAGTGTTCCCTGGCAGCAAAGAAGGCCAGAAGCATCATGGGCAGTATGAGCAGGAGCACAGGCAGGAGGTCGAGGGAAATGGTGATCGCCTTCTAGTCAGTATTCATTAGAGCACACCTAGAACACTGCATCCAGGTTTGGGTTCCCAGAACAAGAAAAGGTTGATAACTGGGAGCAAGTTTGTCCAAGGGCCCTCACAGTAGTCAGGGAGCTGGAGCACTTGCTTTGTGAGGAAGCATTGGAACTTGTTGCCCAGACAGTGCTGTGCAGTCTCCTCCTTTGGAGGTTGCCAAGAACAGACTGGATAAAGCCCAGAGCAACCTGCTCTGACCCCAGAGCTGACCTGCTGTAAGGGAGGAGATTGGACTAGAGACCTCCTGAGGTCCCTTCCACCCTGAAGGAGTCCGTGGTTCTTCCCGCTCTCAATCTTCTCTTGTGGATGTCAGGGAAAGCATGCAGGTGCCCTGTGACAGTGGAAGCAGGCCCGTTTTCTTGTCCTCCTCCAGTCAGAATTATTTAGATGCAGGGCTTCTTGGCAGGAATCCCCAAGACAGCCCTGACCAATCCTTGGCTTTACTTTTAATTTCCTTTTTTTTTTTTTTTCTTCCTCCCCTCCTAAGTCTGTCCCTTTTACCATACTGATCCTGTTCCATTCTGCTCATCCTCACCTGCTCACCCTTATCTCATTGGCACTGGATTGTTTTGTTGTTCTTGTTGTTGTTTTGCTTTGTTTTTTTTTTTTTGTTTTGGTTTGGTTTTTTTTGTTTTGACACAGAGGAGCTTCAGTCCTGAAGGAACTTGAGAAATCCAGATCATTTGGACAACAGATACCTCATGAAGGTTTACAAGTGAAGAGTCAAGTTCTGTGCCCAAGTGGGAATAACCCTGTCCATGAGGAGAGGTTGAGGGACCTGGGCTTCTTTAGCCTGCTGAAGTGGAGGCAAAGGGCAGTAGAGTCATAGACTGTGACTGCTTGAAGGGTGGTTTCAGAGCTGATGGAGCTTTTCTTAGTATGGGGAAACACCATGAGAAGGAGAAAGAGCCACAAACTGCATCTTGAGAGGCTCACACTGGACTTCAGGTCAAAAGAATGTCACTCTTAGCATAGTGCTGAGGTGCAACAGGTCAGCCAGAGGGAGCCTGTGATCAGCCCCTGGCTTTGTGTTTCAAGGAAAAGCAAGTGAGGACTGGAAGACATCAGGAGAGGTGGGGAGATCGCGGGGTGAGAGCAAGGTGGGGAAGCAGCTTGGGCGTGTACAGTCTGCAGGGAAAAAAGCACAGGTGTGAGAAAGCATGGAACAGCCTGTGGTGGAGATAGCCGAGGGCACTGCCAAGGCTGAAAGCTCCCAACACAGTTAGGTCTTTGTCGTTTTGGCTATGAACGGTGTCTCTGACACCAAGGCCCACGAGAAGATGCTCTTTCCATAAGGCACTGTGGCCTTGCTGCCTGCTTGTCCTGTGGGAGGCCAGGCAGTGCCATATCATGGTCCTGAACTTAGCTTTGTGCACCTCCACCCTCAAACTGCCCCCAGAAAGAGCCCTGAGCAATGCGGGATGGAAAGCATCACCCTACCCAGGGGCTGGCTGTCAGGGCCTGGTCACTCTGCTTGATAACACACATCAAGGTTGACCTGGCATCACAGCCACCCTCACATTGCCTTTGCCTACCTGCAATCAGGGCCTCCAACTTTCAGCTCTAATCAGCCCCTGGGGAGACTTTGTTGGTAATGGCCCTCAGTGGGACTCATTATTTTTCCAAAAAGCTCGGGATTTGCTTCTTGAGAGGTTGCTTCAGCCACCTCTCAGTATCTGACCTTCATGGGCTCAGCACCAAATACACCCAAGGGGTCATTAAAATGCAAAAAATCCCTAGGGAGCCATGCCTTTTCCATAATTTTCTTCAGCTCTTCAATTCTTGTTTCGCTAATTGGAAAGTTTGCAGGAGCGTATTGAGATTAGGCAGATTTCAATGAGCACCTGAAATGAAAGACGTCTGCTTCTTAAGCTTTCTTGATTCTTCAGTTCTCAGAATAAGTCATACCCACATTCCCCAATTCATACTGACCCACAGTGTCTCCTAATGAAGTCAGGGCATGTAGGCAAAGCAGTATTTCTGATAGGACACATGTATGGAGAACCTTCCTCCCCAGCCCTGCCATTTCCCTCATCAGCCACTGGGGACTTCACATCACTCTTGTGAAAAATCGAACCTTTTGCCACTCAAGGCTGTAGCTGAATGTTACAGCTCATGTGCACCAATTCCCCCCTGCTTTCCTTCGAGAACTAGCTGCAAACGGACACAGAAGGGTTTGTCTTAATAGCAAACAAACAAATTATAATTTGGAACCTTTTAATAAAAGATACAAAACAGCACTCCTCAACTTTATGGTAAGTCCAAGCTGCCTCCACTGAGGTCCACTGCCCACAAGACATAACCTTCCTTCAAATGTTTTCCATAGATAGATAGGAAAGGATAGACAAGAAACACAACAAAGGAGGTGGCTAAAGAGACAAGGAGACTTCTGAAAGACGAGGCAAGGTTCAGATTCCCAGAAGACCTCCCAGAGAGCTATCTGAAAGGATAAAAAGCAAGGGAAAAAGGAAAACTGGGAAACTATGGAAAGTGCATATGTCCAGAGAGTCTGATGCAAAGATGCCTTTAGAAATGACCAATTTAATCTGGACATGTGGAAATATGTGAGAGATCACTGAGATTACATCCACAGCCTAATAGACAGAGCAGTGGAAACAAAGGGGCAAGGGCAGATCAATATTTCTTCTCCCCAGATTAATAACCTTCCTGAAGATTTCCACTATTTCAACATAGGAAAACATTGACATTAAAATCAGCCAATCATTTGAGCTGAGGAAAGTGTGTTCCTATTTTTGAAACATTGAGACAGTTCTTCACCTTTCCAGGCAGAGCTCAGTTTTCCAACCACGAGCACCCAGTGGCACTTGGAGAGGCCCTGGTGTCTCTGAGGGACCTGCCTGGGCCTGGCAGCTCTCACAGGGGACCTGCGGGAGACCGGAGCCACTTGCAGCTGCAGAGGGAGGCTGGGCAGAGGGGACCAGGGCACCTACAATGGCAACAGCCATCCATGACCCTGTGAGTGCATCCCACCCCAGCTCTGAAAATCACTTTCCCTTTCAAAAAAAGAAAGAAAAGAATCTCCCCAAAAGACCAGTGTATCAAAAAAGAACCAAAAAAATAAGTAAAAAAAGAAGAAAATAAGAACACAATGATAATAAGACAAATAAAAACACAAAGAAGTTTGTAATGCTGAAAAGTCTAAGAAATCTTTTTTTTTTTTACTTTAGATAATTATCTAATTTCTTTCTTGTTTCTTTTTTATTGGCAGTTTCTAAAGATTTCTTCTATAATAAGGCCTACACTATTAAAAAGGATAGTTCTGTGTCTCGCACAAGTCCACTGCCCTCAAACCACTCCCTGCCCAAGATCTTCCTTGCCGCTCCTCAGTCTTTGCACACAGCGAGTCGCAAGATGTCGAGATGTCGAGCTCTCACAACTGATAGAGGAAAGAAGCCTGACTAGCTTCACTGAAAATGCTCTATTTATCGATGGCCAAAATTGCACCAATCTCAACATACTTGTGTTACAGTGACATCTTAAAAGAGTCCCTACACATCTAGCCACAAACCCTTTTCATTCCCTGCATGGTCATGAAGTGCGACTCCATTTTAGGCAACAACAGGGATGGGAATTAGCTCAGCCTCCGCCAGACCCCTTCTGTGCAGATGTCTCTGGCTAACCCAGCTGTCTGGACTTCCCTTTCTAGTCAATGGAAAGAAAAATGTTGTCCCACTGAGAGGTCTTGAGATGCTTCTCCTGGGAACCAGCTAATGCTCCAAAAAGGCTCCCATAGTTCCTGGGTCACATTTCCCAGCGCCACATGGCAACACAGCTACACAGGGCATCTCAGGCAGCAGTGGCCTCTATATGTGTTTATAAAGGCCTGAATGTAAAGTTTTCGTCATTGGGTGAAATCTGTGCAAAAAATAGCTCTATGCAGGAAATGAAAAAAAAAAACTTCATTTTCAGATCTTCAAACCTTCTTTATCAGTTGTAATGAATATTTTTTTTCTCTTTTATTGGCAGCACCATATGCATGCACTACAGAAACTACTCTATATGAGTTTACATGTTTACATATACATATATGTTATTCTTCATGCTATGTTTCCTGCCAACACTCTGAATGGAGAAACTTGGTTCTGAGGAACTACTGTATTCAGATTGACATGTCTCCTCTCTCTTCTTCTGCCTCTCTGTGCTCTCTTCCTCTGCCTAGTCTGTCTTTACAGAGGCCTCATGGCCCCGCTGCCTTCCAGGGAAGTCTCCTGTGGGGTCCTGCAAAGCAGATCCTGAATGAGCCGAAACACCTACCAGAATGTCACCCAGACTCATGTGTCCTCTTATCCTTACTATAAGGTCTCAACTGGCTCATCACCTGCTCCAAGGAAAAGCCCTGTGCACTCCAGCCACCCCTTTGCACAGAGCACACCTGCACCTCCTCACCATCCCAGCCTGCCTTTCCCAGGAGCCCAGTTTCATCCTGCCAGGTGCGCTGTCCCACCACGTGTGTGTAATTCCACAGGGATAGGGGGGAGGGAGGTGCCAGTAAAGGGGACATGGCCAGAATGTTGAATGTGGGGCCCAGAAGAGAGGACGACTCAGAAGGGGGGCAGGGGAAAAAGATAGAAGTGACACATGTGCAGTACTGATGGTGAGGTCACCTCTTGTACAGGAACCTCATGGGCTGGGTTCTGGTAGAGCCATTCTGAGGACAAGAAGACAATCACACCACCACTCATCCCACCAGAAATGATATATGGGCAGGAGGATGGGGAGAGGCAGGCAAAGGGGACATGGCTGCAGTGCTGATTGTGAGGTCACATCCACTGCAGCTGCCTGATTGGCCCTCAGCAGATGTGCTGGCCAGCAGGCTTTGGGATGTCACCCAGCGCCTCAGGGAGTCCACCCAGCAGAAATGACTGCCCTGGGGAGGGGAAGGGATGACGCAGGTGACAGGGACCCATCTGTGCAGTGATTGCAAGGGCACCTCTGCTGCATAAAACAACTGCATAAAACATCTGCATAAAACAACTTGAGCTTTGCAAGCTGATTCTCAGCTATGACCCATGGAGTATTTCCTGCTGACTTGCAGGCAAGTGCTGGAGCATCACTACTCCCTGTAGTCACTGCACATCTGGGAGAAGTGTTTTCAAAGGCCAATTATTTTCTGAAGAAATACTTTGTCTTTGGAAGTTTCCCTTATTTTGCCCATTTCAAAAGCTAATGTCTGTGGCACTGCTGCTTGAAAGGGCACCTCTGAGTGCTCCACCTTGGCAAGACCATTTCCTTGTTAACTGTGTGGGTGAAAAAAGTCCCAGGTGATCCAAACTGCTCTCTGAGGCCTCCTGCTGGATGTCAGCCCCTGGATGTCTTGTGTCAGAGCCCAGGGCAGTTCACAGGGTGCAGGGTGAAGGGGAGAGCCCCAAAACAGTGAGGCCTTCAGCAGGAAGAGCTCAAGACCCTCTCCAGAATTCACTGGATTGGAGAGGGGTTAATCGGATGGTTAAGTAAGGGCTATTTGGGGGATACTACTGCATTATAAGCGAAGACTTTCTAGGGTCCTGCCACATGAGAAGAAAAGAGTGTCTGCACAAATTATGAATACGGGTCGTTTCCCCTCTTAGCCTTTGCTAATAGGAGAGGGAGGCAACTGCTATGCCTCTAGCCTAGAAAATCTTGTGGTTGGAGAGATCCCAGAAGTGTTAACTTCAGGAATATCCAAGAAGGAACCCTTTCTGAAAGATGACCTCTTCTACTCCAAATACTCTCAGCTGCATATTTCTATGTATTTCAGTCTATGTGGGATATCTGGCTGCACATCCTGAAAAGAGCTTTGGAAACTCAAGGCCTGAACCTCAGCGCACACAAGGCAGCAGGCTGCCAGCATCCCTGGTTCGCACCACCAGGGCAGCCTGGGCCCTGCGAGCCAAGGCACCTCCTCACCTCACAGCGCTCCCCAGCTCCCCAGCCTGGCAGGGCTCCCCACGCACAGCACTGCTCTCTCCAGACACCTCCTCCTGCCTGCAGAACCAAGACCCTGGGGCCACCGCCTGTCCCCACCACAGGTCACCCCACCACTGGCACATGGTGGTGATGTGTGACTCCTATTTTATGCCCTGACAAACTGAGACATGGAGAAGGACTGCTTTCCAGGACATGAGGGGAAATCTCTCTGCTTTCTTCCTGGGTGCCGCATCTCCATGGTGGTGATCTGCTGAGCCCCCAGATGACACAAGCTGAGGTCACAGTGAGATGTGCCGCATCACAGGGAGGTCTCTTTGGTGCTTCCCTGCAATGCCCAGGCACTGCTGGGCACTGCTCACATGCTCCCCACCTCTGCCCTTCAGAGCTGCTCCACGGCATGGAGTGGGGACAGGAGGCAGCAGGACCACATTGCGGCCGTTCACCAACAGGCAGAGGAGCAGGGACATGTTGGAGAGGAGTTTTAGGGTAACGAGATGGGAAGAGCATCCTTTTTCCCCAGATGGACAGGTGAGCTGAGGGCAAGAGGGAAAGCGAGATGGAAGACTGATGGACCAAGACCATCAGCCTTCACCGCAAATCCTTGTTCCCAATGCTGCTGTGGCTCTCCACCAAGGGGAAGGGCTTCGGGAGCTCCTTCCTGAGGTGTTGCACACAGAATGCTAATTCCAAAAATGGCTGTGGGTCCTGGGATGTGGGGGTGACTGGACAGTGCTGGGGGCTGCCACAAGAGCCCTGCCTGAGGGTCCCGCCTGGTTCAGGGGACAATGTGGCAGCCAGGACTCCTGGGTCCTGGGGCTGCGGCTGCCCTGAGCCCCAAGGCTTCTCTGGGACCAGCTCCATCCCCTCATGGCAGGGGGAAATCCAGGTCCAGGTTTCCCTGGGAGTGGGTCCCCCTTTGGGATCTGGATCTGGCAGGAAAGGGGGCCTGCGTCCTGGAGGTTGGGGTGTCCTGCAGCTCCTGTGGGGCTCTCAAGAGTCTGCTGGAAATGCCCATGTTGGAAATGGATCCTTCACCTTGTAACAACCCCAAGGCATTTACCTGTTTGGGAGAACCTCTACTTCCCCTGGATCATTTACACTTCCAAGTTGGCAGAGCATGGTTTGGGCTCAGAGATGTTGTCCTCAGATGGCCACAGCCCCTGTTGCTCTGCAAATGGGAGTCAAAACTCTGCACCCAAAAGACAGCCTGTTTGGGGGAGCAGCTTGGAACCAGGTGGGGGTGCCATCGCCACCCCACAAGTCTCTGCTGACACCAAGCATTTTCCTCTGAGCTGTGGGGGGCAGTGCTGAGGGGAGTCCAGCAGGGCCATCTGCCCCAGCCCCCTCCTGGCCGCACACGTCTGCTGCCCAGCACTGGCAGGCCCACAGCTGCTCTGCCCCCGGCTGCCCGTGTCCCCAGGGCTCCTCAGCCCTGCGGAGCGAGGCACCAGGGCCCAGCCCGGCCCCACAGAGAGCAGCCCCTGTCTGGCCACAGCCCAGTCCTGCTGGGCGCAGTGCGAGGGCTGCCGAGACCCGGGGCTGTCGCGGGCAGGGGGCCGGGGCCCCAGGGGTGACAGGACCCTGCCCTTCCCTGCCCTGCCCTGGGGGCAGCAGGATGCTGCCCGTGGCCTCCGGTGCCCTGGCCATGCCCAGGGCCCTGTGCCGGTGCCAGGGCCGGCACCAGCACAGGCCCCAGAGCTGCCCCTCCGTGCCCGGCATGGCCCCCAGGCACAGGGCAGCCAGGAGCCCCGCAGGGCCACTGTGGCAGAGCCCAGCCCCAGCAGGGCAGCGGCTGCGCCCTGGGGCCCCGCACTGCCCGGCCACACGGGGCTGCGCTGCCCCGAGGCCCCGCAACACCCCCAGCTGCTGCCCACAACATGGCTCCACATCGTGGGGGAGGGGAGAGGGCTTCCCTTGGGGTCACACAGGGCCGCAGTGTTGCCATGGCATTGCCCCCAGTGCTGCCGTCCTATTGGCCAGCAAGGGGAGGAGGGTAGGGCAGGTTTTGACTGATGGCTCTATCAGCCAATCAGAGTGCAGCATGTGGAAAGCGGTGAAAGGGGAGCGGGAGCCAAGCCTCAGGGAGGGAGCGGGCAAGAGCGGATGTGAGCGGGGCTGGCGGGTGCCCTGCCGCTGGGGTGGGGGCAGCGGTGCTGGCCCTGGGGCTGCTTTCCTGCAGGAGCTGCAGCAGGGGCTGGTGGGGACATGAGCATGGCACAGAGCGACTGGGGACAGAGCGGGAAGCTGCCCTGCAGCCAGACATGGCGGCCTGCCCCGAGCAGCTGGGCCGGGGCGGCTGCTGGGGTTTGGAGGCAGGAAGCTTTGCCCCTGCCAGGGGTTGGAGACCCATTTGGAAGCATTTCCCTGAGCTGCTGCTGCCACCGCAGCCCCCAGGTACTGCTCCGAGCTGCGTTTGGGAGCTGCTGGGCAAAGTGTGAGCAGGCTGTTGGTGTCCTCGCGAGGGACCCTTCCCAGTGTTGTCTTTTGTTCTGAAAACAGCATTTCCGAGTGGCTCTGAGAGAGGCTGTCCCCGCATGTGACGCCATGCCTTAGCTGTTGTTTTTGCTCCAGGCCTCTTACTTTGCCCCAAGACCTGTGACCCTGGCAGCAGCCTGCAGGGTGTTTCCAGAGCAGCTTTGTAAGTGGGAGCTGTTTTGCTTGTCAAGGGCCTTGAAAGTGGCTGAACAGCCAGTGCTCCCACTTGCCATTTATATTTCCATGCTCCTAGGTCAGGGTGGAGAGTTGCTGAATTGTGACTCTGCTGGTTTCACCAGCCGAGATGCTCTGGCCTGAGTCCTTCCGCGTGTCTCCAATTGTCAGGGCATAAAACAGGAGAATGCTGGTTGTCCTGGATGCATAGAGGATTTGCTGTGTTTGTTCAGCATTGGGGAAGGAACCCGACTTCTGAGTTGCAGAAAGGCTTCTCCCTCTGCCTGGGCATGAGGCCCTGCTGTCTTAAGCATGAGGTCACTTCTGAGTGATGAGCTGATTGGATAGCAGCAGAGCTGTGGCTGGAAAGGTGCTTGTGAGGTCATTTCTACCTGAGCAGTGGACAGGTCAGGAGAAGACCCATGGCTTGGATGCTGGTGGTGAGGTCACTTCTGGGTTTGTTGCGTGTGCTCAGAGGAGAGATTGAGCCCTGCAGAGCTCCACAGCAATACAGAAATGCAACTCATTAATCAAGCAGAAGTAGGTGTTGCCCATCATCTGGCACAAATGTTATTCCACTCCGTCATCATGAGTTACTACTGCTACATTTAATATGCGGATGATGTTCTGTGGTGAACGTGGACATGGAGTTTGACTTTCCACTTGTTGCTAAGTAGAAGCTGGCAGCCTCCTCGCAGTCAGCTAGGGAGTTGAGCTAGACTTTTGAGGCTGCTAAATGAATCTAGTGCTGGTGTGAGCAGTGGTGTTAGTAATCTGTTATTGCCAGGGTGTGTGTGCTTTAGAACTTGCCCCTGCCAAAACAGCAGGGAGCTTGTGAGATTTTCCTGCCAGGTCTGAATGCTGTCTCTATCTTTGAGGTGTCCACCTGCTTTGATGGCACGTTTGGAACTGTAACACATTACAGGTCTCTGATTTTCTGTCCGCGTATGCAGTCATTGGGGAATGGGTGCAAAGGCTGTTGGAGGAGACAGAAGGAATGTCACCCCTCAAAAAGGTATCTGCCACATTGTCAAAGAGATTTCTTGTTCGGAGAAGTTGAGGCACAAGAGAGAGGCAAGAGCTGGCCTGACCAGCCCCTCTGAGAGCACTTGCTTCCTGCGTCCTGGAGGTGGGAAGTGAACAGGCCCCGGGCTGTGAGTGGATGTGCAGAGGCAGTGCCTGTTGCAAGGCCTTGGAGGCCTAGAAGGGAATGGAGGGGATGGAGAGTTGGGCTTTGTGTGTTGTGGGGCACTTGGGGTGCCCTGTCTGCTGCCATGTGTGGAGCTGTGCCTTGCGTGTGGCTGATGCAGAGCAAGTGTTGGCTGCCAACCTTCTGTGAGGTGCAGGGATAGCAGCGTGTCAGAGTGTGGGGTGCCCTGTGGTGGAGCCAGGTGGTGGCCCCAGTGTTTTGCTGCTCGGCATGGTTGGAGGTGTCTGGAGAGAGCAGTGCTCTGCTGCCAGAGCCCAGCCTGCCATCACGGTGTCCTTCTGGGAGAGCTGGGTGAGGACTGTTGGTGACCGTGTTGCCTCCTTGGAGCATCCTGGTGCGAGGCAGGGCTGCTCGCAGTTTGGTGGTTTCTGTCAGCTGAGGTTCAGCCTTGCAGTTTCGGAAGGTCTTGATGCTTCTGTGAGTCTTTGGGATGTTACTGACTGCCCTGGAAAAACTTATCTTCTCCCTCCTTAAAGGCTTTCTGTTGCATCTGGACCCTCATTGCATCTTCCCATCCCAGACCCTAATCCATTCCGATCCCTCAGAGAGATGGGTAGTGAATCAAAGCAGTCAGAGCCATTTCTGCACTTTGTGCCTACGCAGACCCTTGCAGACAGGGGAGATGCCACCTCACGAGAAGTCAGGCCTCTGAGGGCGATGGGTGGCTCCGAGACACCTGTCCTTGGTGAGCGGTGGAGGCGGCATCTCCAAAGTCGCTGCTGCCTTTGGCAAGAGTCTCAGAAGAGCAGATTCCTTAAGGCTGCAATGGGGGAGATGTGGAGGTAAGGATCCAACGGCCTGCTCAAGGCAGGTGCCAGTAGATGAGGTGTCTTGGGTCCTTTTCCAGGGAAGTTTTGATCAGGCTCTCACCAATGCAGCTCAGCATGGAGAGGAGACATTTGCCCCTGCCTGTTGAGACTCTGTAAGGCCAGCAGAACTGACAGTAACACTCCGATTTTTTCTTTCTTTCTACATTGCTCCACTCATAAGGTTCCCAGTGCAGTGCGAGAGCCCCTGAGGGTGGAGGCAGGATGCCAGGGTGTGTCCCTGTGCCTGTCAACATCTTTGCCAACATCGTGAGCCCTCTGTGAAAGCAGCTGCAAGTGACTGAGAAGAGGCTACGTCTGGATGCGAAGGCTTCCATAAATGCGCCTGGCTTCCCTGCATGACTTGGGGTGTGGGTTCACCTCCTGGTACCTCTGCTGTGCTGAAAATTCCACATCCCACAACTGCTGTTACTGCCAGCCCACTCAGCAAATGCTACTGTGCCCCCTCCTTTTCCTAGAACGTTGTGGTGCCATATAGGACGAGTCCAAGACCCTTATAATAAATGCCCACATGTCTTGAGTGCCTTTGTGTGAAGGCCGCAAAGCCTCCATAGCTTGACCTGAGGAAGTCTGACAGCTCTTGGGCTGCTGGCTCTGCGAGGGGTGAAGATGTGCCCAGGGCCAGGTTGCCCGTGGCACCCAGCCCTCCGTGCTCTGTGAAGGCAGCTGTGGAGCGCGGACTGGTGCTGCAGAGGCTGCGCAGCCAGGAGAGCTGTCATTTCAGCAGCCGTCCAGTGTGGGGCTGTCTCATTGCTTGGGCCTCATTTCAAAGCCTCTGCACCCTTTTTCCCTTCCCTGGGGCTCCTTGTCCAAGTAAGTAAAGGAAAGGACCCGAGGTTCCTTTGGGCTCAGGAGCCCTTCTGGACTCTCTGCTGTTTCTACACTGTATCTGTATCTTTTGTATTACTAAAGAAAATGCCCATCCCTGCCATCCCTAGGTGGAGATTCCTGAGGGGATGGAGGTGGAAAGCAGCAGCCTGCTGTGCCCAAAGAAAGCAGGATCCTTCCCTCTGAAAACAAAAGCATCTCCCAAGGAGTCAGCTCTGTGCTTGATCTTGTGCTGCTCATTTGCACAGGCCTTGTGAGCCCAGAGTGCCTTGGCCACCTTGGGGTGTCACCGCAAGAGTTTCCCTGTGTGTCTGGGTTGAGGAGCCAAGGGAAGGCAGCGAGCAGAGCAGTGGCTGGGGAGTGTGCAAGAGGAGAGTGTCCTGCATCCATGTCTTCTTGGTGGCACCTGGTTGTATCTAGCAGAAGAGGCAGCTCTGTGGGACAGAGACAGTGTGTTTGTAGACCAGGGGGCAGAGCAGAGGTCTGGTGTCAGGTTGATGCCTGGTGCAGTGCTGAGTTGATGTGACAGTGTCAGCAACCCTTTCCAGTGCAGCTGCTCCCTCAGCTGGTCTCTGTCCCTAGAAATGCACTAGAAATGGAAGTGGCGTCTTGCTGTCATTGTGCAGGAGCTGCAGTGCAAAGGCTCCCAGCTCGGACTTGATGGTACTAAAGGAAAAGCAAGACCAATCGTTGCCTTTTTGTGATTTGTGTGCAGGGTGACAGAGTGGAGCTGTGGCAGGACCTGGAGAGAGTCTTGCCAGGAGATGAAAGGTGTTTGCAGAAGACTGTTCTGTGTGGAGTGCTAACAGTGTAATCAAGGGACATGCAAGTGGCCCAGGCGAGCTTCTCCTTTCCTCTCACTTCAGCCTCAGCACCTGACAGACCAGCTCGATGCATATTGCTGATGTCTGTGTTTGTGAAGTCGTTCGGGCTCGGTATCTGCTAGGCCACCAGCAGACACATTGCTTCTTTTTGTACAGGTGCAGGAGCACTTGGTAGAGCAGCAGTATGGAGATGAGTGTTGTTTGTGCTGCTGGGGATGGTGTGCCTCAGTCCATGCTAGGCCAGCAGCATGCACGTGGCTTCAGTGCAGACTGTGAGGTCACTTTTGTTTCAGTATTGAGAGGCCAGTGGTGGGCACATGGCTGCTGTTTTCGCTTGTGAGGTTGTTCTTGCCTTCCTATATAACAGGCCAGCAGATGGCACATGGCTTTGCTAAAGCCTGTGAAGTCACTACTTCCTCGGAATGGGATAGGCAAGCAGCAAGCAACGTCCTTTGATACACACTGTTAGGCCAGTTCTGCGTCAATAAACGACACAAACAAGGAAACACTATATCACTGTTTGCAATTCTGAGGTCACTTGTGGCTCAGTGCCTGCTAGGCCAGTGCTAGGTGCGTGGCTGCTGTTGGTGGTTGTGAGGTCAGTGGTGGCTCAGTGCCTGCTAGGCCAGTGCTAGGTGCGTGGGTGCTGTTTGTGGTTGTGAGGTCAGTGGTGGCTCAGTGCCTGCTAGGCCAGTGCTAGGTGCGTGGCTGCTGTTTTCAGTTGTGAGGTCAGTGGTGGCTCAGTGCCTGCTAGGCCAGTGCTAGGTGCGTGGCTGCTGTTTGTGGTTGTGAGGTCTGTGGTGGCTCAGTGCCTGCTAGGCCAGTGCTAGGTGCGTGGGTGCTGTTTGTGGTTGTGAGGGCAGTGGTGGCTCAGTGCCTGCTAGGCCAGTGCTAGGTGCGTGGCTGCTCTTTGTGGTTGTGAGGTCACTTGTGGCTCAGTGCCTGCTAGGCCAGTGCTAGGTGCGTGTGTGCTGTTTTCAATTGTGAGGTCACTTGTGGCTCAGTGCCTGCTAGGCCAGTGCTAGGTGCGTGGCTGCTGTTTGTGGTTGTGAGGTCAGTGGTGGCTCAGTGCCTGCTAGGCCAATGCTAGGTGCGTGCCTGCTGTTTTCAATTGTGAGGTCAGTGGTGGCTCAGTGCCTGCTAGGCCGGTGCTAGGTGCGTGGGTGCTGTTTGTGGTTGTGAGGTCAGTGGTGGCTCAGTGCCTGCTAGGCCAGCGCTAGGTGCGTGGCTGCTGTTTGTGGTTGTGAGGTCAGTGGTGTCTCAGTGCCTGCTAGGCCAGTGCTAGGTGCGTGGCTGCTGTTTGTGGTTGTGAGGTCCCTTGTGGCTCAGTGCCTGCTAGGCCAGTGCTAGGTGCGTGGCTGCTGGTTGTGGTTGTGAGGTCAGTGGTGTCTCAGTGCCTGCTAGGCCAGTGCTAGGTGCGTGGCTGCTGTTTGTGGCCGTGAGGTCACTTGTGGCTCAGTGCCTGCTAGGCCAGTGCTAGGTGCGTGGCTGCTGTTTTCAATTGTGAGGTCAGTGGTGTCTCAGTGCCTGCTAGGCCAGTGCTAGGTGCGTGGCTGCTGTTTGTGGTTGTGAGGTCAGTGGTGGCTCAGTGCCTGCTAGGCCAGTGCTAAGTGCGTGGGTGCTGTTTGTGGTTGTGAGGTCAGTGGTGGCTCAGTGCCTGCTAGGCCAGTGCTAGGTGCGTGGCTGCTGTTTTCAATTGTGAGGTCAGTGGTGGCTCAGTGCCTGCTAGGCCAGTGCTAGGTGCGTGGCTGCTGTTTGTGGTTGTGAGGTCAGTGGTGGCTCAGTGCCTGCTAGGCCAGTGCTAGGTGCGTGGCTGCTGTTTGTGGTTGTGAGGTCAGTGGTGGCTCAGTGCCTGCTAGGCCAGTGCTAGGTGCGTGGCTGCTGGTTGTGGTTGTGAGGTCAGTGGTGTCTCAGTGCCTGCTAGGCCACTGCTAGATGCGTGGATGGTGTTTGTTGTTGTGAGGTCAGTTGTGGCTCAGTGCCTGCTAGACCAGTGCTAGGTGCGTGGCTGCTGTTTGTGGTTGTGAGGTCAGTGGTGGCTCAGTGCCTGCTAGGCCAGTGCTAGGTGCGTGGCTGCTGGTTGTGGTTGTGAGGTCAGTGGTGGCTCAGTGCCTGCTAGGCCAGTGCTAGGTGCGTGGGTGCTGTTTGTGGTTGTGAGGTCAGTGGTGTCTCAGTGCCTGCTAGGCCAGTGCTAGGTGCGTGGGTGCTGTTTGTGGTTGTGAGGTCAGTGGTGTCTCAGTGCCTGCTAGGCCAGTGCTAGGTGCGTGGCTGCTGTTTGTGGTTGTGAGGTCAGTGGTGGCTCAGTGCCTGCTAGGCCAGTGCTAGGTGCGTGGCTGCTCTTTTCAATTGCGAGGTCAGTGGTGGCTCAGTGCCTGCTAGGCCAGTGCTAGGTGCGTGGCTGCTGGTTGTGGTTGTGAGGTCACTTGTGGCTCAGTGCCTGCTAGGCCAGTGCTAGGTGCGTGGCTGCTGTTTTCGGTTGTGAGTTCAGTGGTGGCTCAGTGCCTGCTAGGCCAGTGCTAGGTGCGTGGCTGCTGTTTGTGGTTGTGAGGTCAGCGGTGGCTCAGTGCCTGCTAGACCAGTGCTAGGTGCGTGGCTGCTGTTTGTGGTTGTGAGGTCAGTGGTGGCTCAGTGCCTGCTAGGCCAATGCTAGGTGCGTGCCTGCTGTTTTCAATTGTGAGGTCAGTGGTGGCTCAGTGCCTGCTAGGCCGGTGCTAGGTGCGTGGGTGCTGTTTGTGGTTGTGAGGTCAGTGGTGGCTCAGTGCCTGCTAGGCCAGCGCTAGGTGCGTGGCTGCTCTTTGTGGTTGTGAGGTCAGTGGTGGCTCAGTGCCTGCTAGGCCAGTGCTAGGTGCGTGGGTGCTGTTTGTGGTTGTGAGGTCAGTGGTGGCTCAGTGCCTGCTAGGCCAGTGCTAGGTGCGTGGCTGCTGGTTGTGGTTGTGAGGTCAGTGGTGGCTCAGTGCCTGCTAGGCCAGTGCTAGGTGCGTGGCTGCTGTTTGTGGCTGTGAGGTCACTTGTGGCTCAGTGCCTGCTAGGCCAGTGCTAGGTGCGTGGCTGCTGTTTTCGGTTGTGAGTTCAGTGGTGGCTCAGTGCCTGCTAGGCCAGTGCTAGGTGCGTGGCTGCTGTTTGTGGTTGTGAGGTCAGCGGTGGCTCAGTGCCTGCTAGACCAGTGCTAGGTGCGTGGCTGCTGTTTGTGGTTGTGAGGTCAGTGGTGGCTCAGTGCCTGCTAGGCCAGTGCGAGGTGCATGGCTGCTGTTTTCAATTGTGAGGTCAGTGGTGGCTCAGTGCCTGCTAGGCCAGTGCTAGGTGCGTGGCTGCTGTTTGTGGTTGTGAGGTCAGCGGTGTCTCAGTGCCTGCTAGGCCAGTGCTGGGTGCGTGGTTGCTGTTGGTGGTTTTGAGGTCAGTGGTGGCTCAGTGCCTGCTAGGCCAGTGCTAGGTGCGTGGCTGCTGTTTGTGGTTGTGAGGTCAGTGGTGACTCAGTGCCTGCTAGGCCAGTGCTAGGTGCGTGGCTGCTGTTTGTGGTTGTGAGGTCAGTGGTGGCTCAGTGCCTGCTAGGCCAGTGCTAGGTGCGTGGCTGCTGTTTGTGGTTGTGAGGTCCCTTGTGGCTCAGTGCCTGCTAGGCCAGTGCTAGGTGCGTGGGTGCTGGTTGTGGTTGTGAGGTCAGTGGTGGCTCAGTGCCTGCTAGGCCAGTGCTAGGTGCGTGGCTGCTGGTTGTGGTTGTGAGGTCCCTTGTGGCTCAGTGCCTGCTAGGCCAGTGCTAGGTGCGTGGGTGCTGTTTGTGGTTGTGAGGTCAGTGGTGGCTCAGTGCCTGCTAGGCCAGTGCTAGGTGCGTGGCTGCTGTTTGTGGTTGTGAGGTCCCTTGTGGCTCTGCCTGCTAGGCCAGTGCTAGGTGCGTGGCTGCTGTTTGTTTTTGTGAGGTCAGTTGTGGCTCAGTGCCTGCTAGGCCAGTGCTAGGTGCGTGGATGGTGTTTGTGGTTGTGAGGTTAGTTGTGGCTCAGTGCCTGCTAGGCCAGTGCTAGGTGCGTGGCTGCTGTTTGTGGTTGTGAGGTCAGTGGTGGCTCAGTGCCTGCTAGGCCAGTGCTAGGTGCGTGGGTGCTGTTTGTGGTTGTGAGGTCAGTGGTGTCTCAGTGCCTGCTAGGCCAGTGCTAGGTGCGTGGCTGCTGGTTGTGGTTGTGAGGTCAGTGGTGGCTCAGTGCCTGCTAGGCCAGTGCTAGGTGCGTGGCTGCTGTTTGTGGTTGTGAGGTCAGTGGTGGCTCAGTGCCTGCTAGGCCAGTGCTAGGTGCGTGGGTGCTGTTTGTGGTTGTGAGGTCAGTGGTGTCTCAGTGCCTGCTAGGCCAGTGCTAGGTGCGTGGCTGCTGTTGGTGGTTGTGAGGTCAGTGGTGTCTCAGTGCCTGCTAGGCCAGTGCTAGGTGCGTGGGTGCTGTTTGTGGTTGTGAGGTCAGTGGTGGCTCAGTGCCTGCTAGGCCAGTGCTAGGTGCGTGGCTGCTGGTTGTGGTTGTGAGGTCAGTGGTGGCTCAGTGCCTGCTAGGCCAGTGCTAGGTGCGTGGCTGCTGTTTGTGGTTGTGAGGTCAGCGGTGTCTCAGTGCCTGCTAGGCCAGTGCTAGGTGCGTGGCTGTTTTTTGTGGTTGTGAGGTCCCTTGTGGCTCAGTGCCTGCTAGGCCAGTGCTAGGTGCGTGGCTGCTGTTTGTGGTTGTGAGGTCACTTGTGGCTCAGTGCCTGCTAGGCCAGTGCTAGGTGCGTGGGTGCTGTTTGTGTTTGTGAGGTCAGTGGTGGCTCAGTGCCTGCTAGGCCAGTGCTAGGTGCGTGGCTGCTCTTTTCAATTGTGAGGTCACTTGTGTCTTAGTGCCTGCTAGGCCAGTGCTAGGTGCGTGGATGCTGTTTTCAACTGTGAGGTCAGTGGTGTCTCAGTGCCTGCTAGGCCAGTGCTAGGTGCGTGGCTGCTGTTTGTGGTTGTGAGGTCCCTTGTGGCTCAGTGCCTGCTAGGCCAGTGCTTGGTGCGTGGCTGCTGTTCGTGGTTGTGAGGTCAGTGGTGGCTCAGTGCCTGCTAGGCCAGTGCTAGGTGCGTGGCTGCTGTTTGTGGTTGTGAGGTCAGTGGTGGCTCAGTGCCTGCTAGGCCAGTGCTAGGTGCGTGGCTGCTGTTTGTGGCTGTGAGGTCCCTTGTGGCTCAGTGCCTGCTAGGCCAGTGCTAGGTGCGTGGGTGCTGTTTGTGGTTGTGAGGTCAGTGGTGTCTCAGTGCCTGCTAGGCCAGTGCTAGGTGCGTGGGTGCTGTTTGTGGTTGTGAGGTCAGTGGTGGCTCAGTGCCTGCTAGGCCAGTGCGAGGTGCGTGGCTGCTGTTTTCAACTGTGAGGTCAGTGGTGGCTCAGTGCCTGCTAGGCCAGTGCTAGGTGCGTGGCTGCTGTTTGTGGTTGTGAGGTCAGTGGTGGCTCAGTGCCTGCTAGGCCAGTGCTAGGTGCGTGGCTGCTGTTTGTGGTTGTGAGGTCCCTTGTGGCTCTGCCTGCTAGGCCAGTGCTAGGTGCGTGGCTGCTGTTTGTGGTTGTGAGGTCCCTTGTGGCTCAGTGCCTGCTAGGCCAGTGCTAGGTGCGTGGCTGCTGTTTGTGGTTGTGAGGTCAGTTGTGGCTCAGTGCCTGCTAGGCCAGTGCTAGGTGCGTGGCTGCTGTTTGTGGTTGTGAGGTCCCTTGTGGCTCAGTGCCTGCTAGGCCAGTGCTAGGTGCGTGGGTGCTGTTTGTGGTTGTGAGGTCCCTTGTGGCTCAGTGCCTGCTAGGCCAGTGCTAGGTGCGTGGCTGCTGGTTGTGGTTGTGAGGTCAGTGGTGGCTCAGTGCCTGCTAGGCCAGTGCTAGGTGCGTGGCTGCTGTTTGTGGTTGTGAGGTCAGTGGTGGCTCAGTGCCTGCTAGGCCAGTGCTAGGTGTGTGGCTGCTGGTTGTGGTTGTGAGGTCAGTGGTGTCTCAGTGCCTGCTAGGCCAGTGCTAGGTGCGTGGCTGCTGTTGGTGGTTGTGAGGTCAGTGGTGTCTCAGTGCCTGCTAGGCCAGTGCTAGGTGCGTGGGTGCTGTTTGTGGTTGTGAGGTGAGTGGTGGCTCAGTGCCTGCTAGGCCAGTGCTAGGTGCGTGGCTGCTGGTTGTGGTTGTGAGGTCAGTGGTGGCTCAGTGCCTGCTAGGCCAGTGCTAGGTGCGTGGCTGCTGTTTGTGGTTGTGAGGTCGCGGTGTCTCAGTGCCTGCTAGGCCAGTGCTAGGTGCGTGGCTGCTTTTTGTGGTTGTGAGGTCCCTTGTGGCTCAGTGCCTGCTAGGCCAGTGCTAGGTGCGTGGCTGCTGTTGGTGGTTGTGAGGTCAGCGGTGTCTCCGTGCCTGCTAGGCCAGTGCTAGGTGCGTGGCTGCTGTTTGTGGTTGTGAGGTCAGTGGTGGCTCAGTGCCTGCTAGGCCAGTGCTAGGTGCGTGGCTGCTGTTGGTGGTTGTGAGGTCAGTGGTGGCTCAGTGCCTGCTAGGCCAGTGCTAGGTGCGTGGCTGCTGGTTGTGGTTGTGAGGTCAGTGGTGGCTCAGTGCCTGCTAGGCCAGTGCTAGGTGCGTGGCTGCTGTTTGTGGTTGTGAGGTCAGTGGTGGCTCAGTGCCTGCTAGGCCAGTGCTAGGTGCGTGGCTGCTGGTTGTGGTTGTGAGGTCAGTGGTGTCTCAGTGCCTGCTAGGCCAGTGCTAGGTGCGTGGCTGCTGGTTGTGGTTGTGAGGTCAGTGGTGTCTCAGTGCCTGCTAGGCCAGTGCTAGGTGCGTGGGTGCTGTTTGTGGTTGTGAGGTCACTTGTGGCTCAGTGCCTGCTACGCCAGTGCTAGGTGCGTGGCTGCTGGTTGTGGTTGTGAGGTCAGTGGTGGCTCAGTGCCTGCTAGGCCAGTGCTAGGTGCGTGGCTGCTCTTTTCAATTGCGAGGTCAGTGGTGGCTCAGTGCCTGCTAGGCCAGTGCTAGGTGCGTGGCTGCTGGTTGTGGTTGTGAGGTCACTTGTGGCTCAGTGCCGGCTAGGCCAGTTATAGGTGCGTGGCTGCTGTTTTCGGTTGTGAGTTCAGTGGTGGCTCAGTGCCTGCTAGGCCAGTGCTAGGTGCGTGGCTGCTGTTTGTGGTTGTGAGGTCAGCGGTGTCTCAGTGCCTGCTAGGCCAGTGCTGGGTGCGTGGTTGCTGTTGGTGGTTTTGAGGTCAGTGGTGGCTCAGTGCCTGCTAGGCCAGTGCTAGGTGCGTGGCTGCTGTTTGTGGTTGTGAGGTCAGTGGTGACTCAGTGCCTGCTAGGCCAGTGCTAGGTGCGTGGCTGCTGGTTGTGGTTGTGAGGTCAGTGGTGGCTCAGTGCCTGCTAGGCCAGTGCTAGGTGCGTGGCTGCTGTTTGTGGTTGTGAGGTCAGTGGTGGCTCAGTGCCTGCTAGGCCAGTGCTAGGTGCGTGGCTGCTGGTTGTGGTTGTGAGGTCAGTGGTGGCTCAGTGCCTGCTAGGCCAGTGCTAGGTGCGTGGGTGCTGTTTGTGGTTGTGAGGTCAGTGGTGGCTCAGTGCCTGCTAGGCCAGTGCTAGGTGCGTGGGTGCTGTTTGTGGTTGTGAGGTCAGTGGTGGCTCAGTGCCTGCTAGGCCAGTGCTAGGTGCGTGGCTGCTGTTTGTGGTTGTGAGGTCCCTTGTGGCTCTGCCTGCTAGGCCAGTGCTAGGTGCGTGGCTGCTGTTTGTTTTTGTGAGGTCAGTTGTGGCTCAGTGCCTGCTAGGCCAGTGCTAGGTGCGTGGATGGTGTTTGTGGTTGTGAGGTCAGTTGTGGCTCAGTGCCTGCTAGGCCAGTGCTAGGTGCGTGGCTGCTGTTTGTGGTTGTGAGGTCAGTGGTGGCTCAGTGCCTGCTAGGCCAGTGCTAGGTGCGTGGGTGCTGTTTGTGGTTGTGAGGTCAGTGGTGTCTCAGTGCCTGCTAGGCCAGTGCTAGGTGCGTGGCTGCTGGTTGTGGTTGTGAGGTCAGTGGTGGCTCAGTGCCTGCTAGGCCAGTGCTAGGTGCGTGGCTGCTGTTTGTGGTTGTGAGGTCAGTGGTGGCTCAGTGCCTGCTAGGCCAGTGCTAGGTGCGTGGGTGCTGTTTGTGGTTGTGAGGTCAGTGGTGTCTCAGTGCCTGCTAGGCCAGTGCTAGGTGCGTGGCTGCTGTTGGTGGTTGTGAGGTCAGTGGTGTCTCAGTGCCTGCTAGGCCAGTGCTAGGTGCGTGGGTGCTGTTTGTGGTTGTGAGGTCAGTGGTGGCTCAGTGCCTGCTAGGCCAGTGCTAGGTGCGTGGCTGCTGGTTGTGGTTGTGAGGTCAGTGGTGGCTCAGTGCCTGCTAGGCCAGTGCTAGGTGCGTGGCTGCTGTTTGTGGTTGTGAGGTCAGCGGTGTCTCAGTGCCTGCTAGGCCAGTGCTAGGTGCGTGGCTGCTTTTTGTGGTTGTGAGGTCCCTTGTGGCTCAGTGCCTGCTAGGCCAGTGCTAGGTGCGTGGCTGCTGTTTGTGGTTGTGAGGTCACTTGTGGCTCAGTGCCTGCTAGGCCAGTGCTAGGTGCGTGGGTGCTGTTTGTGTTTGTGAGGTCAGTGGTGGCTCAGTGCCTGCTAGGCCAGTGCTAGGTGCGTGGCTGCTCTTTTCAATTGTGAGGTCACTTGTGTCTTAGTGCCTGCTAGGCCAGTGCTAGGTGCGTGGATGCTGTTTTCAACTGTGAGGTCAGTGGTGTCTCAGTGCCTGCTAGGCCAGTGCTAGGTGCGTGGGTGCTCTTTGTGGTTGTGAGGTCCCTTGTGGCTCAGTGCCTGCTAGGCCAGTGCTTGGTGCGTGGCTGCTGTTCGTGGTTGTGAGGTCAGTGGTGGCTCAGTGCCTGCTAGGCCAGTGCTAGGTGCGTGGGTGCTGTTTGTGGTTGTGAGGTCAGTGGTGGCTCAGTGCCTGCTAGGCCAGTGCTAGGTGCGTGGCTGCTGTTTGTGGCTGTGAGGTCACTTGTGGCTCAGTGCCTGCTAGGCCAGTGCTAGGTGCGTGGGTGCTGTTTGTGGTTGTGAGGTCAGTGGTGTCTCAGTGCCTGCTAGGCCAGTGCTAGGTGCGTGGGTGCTGTTTGTGGTTGTGAGGTCAGTGGTGGCTCAGTGCCTGCTAGGCCAGTGCGAGGTGCGTGGCTGCTGTTTTCAACTGTGAGGTCAGTGGTGGCTCAGTGCCTGCTAGGCCAGTGCTAGGTGCGTGGCTGCTGTTTGTGGTTGTGAGGTCAGTGGTGGCTCAGTGCCTGCTAGGCCAGTGCTAGGTGCGTGGCTGCTGTTTGTGGTTGTGAGGTCCCTTGTGGCTCTGCCTGCTAGGCCAGTGCTAGGTGCGTGGCTGCTGTTTGTGGTTGTGAGGTCCCTTGTGGCTCAGTGCCTGCTAGGCCAGTGCTAGGTGCGTGGCTGCTGGTTGTGGTTGTGAGGTCAGTGGTGGCTCAGTGCCTGCTAGGCCAGTGCTAGGTGCGTGGCTGCTGTTTGTGGTTGTGAGGTCCCTTGTGGCTCAGTGCCTGCTAGGCCAGTGCTAGGTGCGTGGGTGCTGTTTGTGGTTGTGAGGTCCCTTGTGGCTCAGTGCCTGCTAGGCCAGTGCTAGGTGCGTGGCTGCTGGTTGTGGTTGTGAGGTCAGTGGTGGCTCAGTGCCTGCTAGGCCAGTGCTAGGTGCGTGGCTGCTGTTTGTGGTTGTGAGGTCAGTGGTGGCTCAGTGCCTGCTAGGCCAGTGCTAGGTGTGTGGCTGCTGGTTGTGGTTGTGAGGTCAGTGGTGTCTCAGTGCCTGCTAGGCCAGTGCTAGGTGCGTGGCTGCTGTTGGTGGTTGTGAGGTCAGTGGTGTCTCAGTGCCTGCTAGGCCAGTGCTAGGTGCGTGGGTGCTGTTTGTGGTTGTGAGGTCAGTGGTGGCTCAGTGCCTGCTAGGCCAGTGCTAGGTGCGTGGCTGCTGGTTGTGGTTGTGAGGTCAGTGGTGGCTCAGTGCCTGCTAGGCCAGTGCTAGGTGCGTGGCTGCTGTTTGTGGTTGTGAGGTCAGCGGTGTCTCAGTGCCTGCTAGGCCAGTGCTAGGTGCGTGGCTGCTTTTTGTGGTTGTGAGGTCCCTTGTGGCTCAGTGCCTGCTAGGCCAGTGCTAGGTGCGTGGCTGCTGTTTGTGGTTGTGAGGTCACTTGTGGCTCAGTGCCTGCTAGGCCAGTGCTAGGTGCGTGGGTGCTGTTTGTGTTTGTGAGGTCAGTGGTGGCTCAGTGCCTGCTAGGCCAGTGCTAGGTGCGTGGCTGCTCTTTTCAATTGTGAGGTCACTTGTGTCTTAGTGCCTGCTAGGCCAGTGCTAGGTGCGTGGATGCTGTTTTCAACTGTGAGGTCAGTGGTGTCTCAGTGCCTGCTAGGCCAGTGCTAGGTGCGTGGCTGCTGTTTGTGGTTGTGAGGTCCCTTGTGGCTCAGTGCCTGCTAGGCCAGTGCTTGGTGCGTGGCTGCTGTTCGTGGTTGTGAGGTCAGTGGTGGCTCAGTGCCTGCTAGGCCAGTGCTAGGTGCGTGGCTGCTGTTTGTGGTTGTGAGGTCAGTGGTGGCTCAGTGCCTGCTAGGCCAGTGCTAGGTGCGTGGCTGCTGTTTGTGGCTGTGAGGTCACTTGTGGCTCAGTGCCTGCTAGGCCAGTGCTAGGTGCGTGGGTGCTGTTTGTGGTTGTGAGGTCAGTGGTGTCTCAGTGCCTGCTAGGCCAGTGCTAGGTGCGTGGGTGCTGTTTGTGGTTGTGAGGTCAGTGGTGGCTCAGTGCCTGCTAGGCCAGTGCGAGGTGCGTGGCTGCTGTTTTCAATTGTGAGGTCAGTGGTGGCTCAGTGCCTGCTAGGCCAGTGCTAGGTGCGTGGCTGCTGTTTGTGGTTGTGAGGTCAGTGGTGGCTCAGTGCCTGCTAGGCCAGTGCTAGGTGCGTGGCTGCTGTTTGTGGTTGTGAGGTCCCTTGTGGCTCTGCCTGCTAGGCCAGTGCTAGGTGCGTGGCTGCTGTTTGTGGTTGTGAGGTCCCTTGTGGCTCAGTGCCTGCTAGGCCAGTGCTAGGTGCGTGGCTGCTGTTTGTGGTTGTGAGGTCAGTTGTGGCTCAGTGCCTGCTAGGCCAGTGCTAGGTGCGTGGCTGCTGTTTGTGGTTGTGAGGTCCCTTGTGGCTCAGTGCCTGCTAGGCCAGTGCTAGGTGCGTGGGTGCTGTTTGTGGTTGTGAGGTCCCTTGTGGCTCAGTGCCTGCTAGGCCAGTGCTAGGTGCGTGGCTGCTGGTTGTGGTTGTGAGGTCAGTGGTGGCTCAGTGCCTGCTAGGCCAGTGCTAGGTGCGTGGCTGCTGTTTGTGGTTGTGAGGTCAGTGGTGGCTCAGTGCCTGCTAGGCCAGTGCTAGGTGTGTGGCTGCTGGTTGTGGTTGTGAGGTCAGTGGTGTCTCAGTGCCTGCTAGGCCAGTGCTAGGTGCGTGGCTGCTGTTGGTGGTTGTGAGGTCAGTGGTGTCTCAGTGCCTGCTAGGCCAGTGCTAGGTGCGTGGGTGCTGTTTGTGGTTGTGAGGTGAGTGGTGGCTCAGTGCCTGCTAGGCCAGTGCTAGGTGCGTGGCTGCTGGTTGTGGTTGTGAGGTCAGTGGTGGCTCAGTGCCTGCTAGGCCAGTGCTAGGTGCGTGGCTGCTGTTTGTGGTTGTGAAGTCAGTGGTGGCTCAGTGCCTGCTAGGCCAGTGCTAGGTGCGTGGCTGCTTTTTGTGGTTGTGAGGTCCCTTGTGGCTCAGTGCCTGCTAGGCCAGTGCTAGGTGCGTGGCTGCTGTTGGTGGTTGTGAGGTCAGCGGTGTCTCCGTGCCTGCTAGGCCAGTGCTAGGTGCGTGGCTGCTGTTTGTGGTTGTGAGGTCAGTGGTGGCTCAGTGCCTGCTAGGCCAGTGCTAGGTGCGTGGCTGCTGTTGGTGGTTGTGAGGTCAGTGGTGGCTCAGTGCCTGCTAGGCCAGTGCTAGGTGCGTGGCTGCTGGTTGTGGTTGTGAGGTCAGTGGTGGCTCAGTGCCTGCTAGGCCAGTGCTAGGTGCGTGGCTGCTGTTTGTGGTTGTGAGGTCAGTGGTGGCTCAGTGCCTGCTAGGCCAGTGCTAGGTGCGTGGCTGCTGGTTGTGGTTGTGAGGTCAGTGGTGTCTCAGTGCCTGCTAGGCCAGTGCTAGGTGCGTGGCTGCTGGTTGTGGTTGTGAGGTCAGTGGTGTCTCAGTGCCTGCTAGGCCAGTGCTAGGTGCGTGGGTGCTGTTTGTGGTTGTGAGGTCACTTGTGGCTCAGTGCCTGCTACGCCAGTGCTAGGTGCGTGGCTGCTGGTTGTGGTTGTGAGGTCAGTGGTGGCTCAGTGCCTGCTAGGCCAGTGCTAGGTGCGTGGCTGCTCTTTTCAATTGCGAGGTCAGTGGTGGCTCAGTGCCTGCTAGGCCAGTGCTAGGTGCGTGGCTGCTGGTTGTGGTTGTGAGGTCACTTGTGGCTCAGTGCCGGCTAGGCCAGTTATAGGTGCGTGGCTGCTGTTTTCGGTTGTGAGTTCAGTGGTGGCTCAGTGCCTGCTAGGCCAGTGCTAGGTGCGTGGCTGCTGTTTGTGGTTGTGAGGTCAGCGGTGTCTCAGTGCCTGCTAGGCCAGTGCTGGGTGCGTGGTTGCTGTTGGTGGTTTTGAGGTCAGTGGTGGCTCAGTGCCTGCTAGGCCAGTGCTAGGTGCGTGGCTGCTGTTTGTGGTTGTGAGGTCAGTGGTGACTCAGTGCCTGCTAGGCCAGTGCTAGGTGCGTGGCTGCTGGTTGTGGTTGTGAGGTCAGTGGTGGCTCAGTGCCTGCTAGGCCAGTGCTAGGTGCGTGGCTGCTGTTTGTGGTTGTGAGGTCAGTGGTGGCTCAGTGCCTGCTAGGCCAGTGCTAGGTGCGTGGCTGCTGGTTGTGGTTGTGAGGTCAGTGGTGGCTCAGTGCCTGCTAGGCCAGTGCTAGGTGCGTGGCTGCTGTTTGTGGTTGTGAGGTCAGTGGTGGCTCAGTGCCTGCTAGGCCAGTGCTAGGTGCGTGGGTGCTGTTTGTGGTTGTGAGGTCAGTGGTGGCTCAGTGCCTGCTAGGCCAGTGCTAGGTGCGTGGCTGCTGTTTGTGGTTGTGAGGTCCCTTGTGGCTCTGCCTGCTAGGCCAGTGCTAGGTGCGTGGCTGCTGTTTGTTTTTGTGAGGTCAGTTGTGGCTCAGTGCCTGCTAGGCCAGTGCTAGGTGCGTGGATGGTGTTTGTGGTTGTGAGGTCAGTTGTGGCTCAGTGCCTGCTAGGCCAGTGCTAGGTGCGTGGCTGCTGTTTGTGGTTGTGAGGTCAGTGGTGGCTCAGTGCCTGCTAGGCCAGTGCTAGGTGCGTGGGTGCTGTTTGTGGTTGTGAGGTCAGTGGTGTCTCAGTGCCTGCTAGGCCAGTGCTAGGTGCGTGGCTGCTGTTTGTGGTTGTGAGGTCAGTGGTGGCTCAGTGCCTGCTAGGCCAGTGCTAGGTGCGTGGCTGCTGTTTGTGGTTGTGAGGTCAGTGGTGGCTCAGTGCCTGCTAGGCCAGTGCTAGGTGCGTGGGTGCTGTTTGTGGTTGTGAGGTCAGTGGTGTCTCAGTGCCTGCTAGGCCAGTGCTAGGTGCGTGGCTGCTGTTGGTGGTTGTGAGGTCAGTGGTGTCTCAGTGCCTGCTAGGCCAGTGCTAGGTGCGTGGGTGCTGTTTGTGGTTGTGAGGTCAGTGGTGGCTCAGTGCCTGCTAGGCCAGTGCTAGGTGCGTGGCTGCTGGTTGTGGTTGTGAGGTCAGTGGTGGCTCAGTGCCTGCTAGGCCAGTGCTAGGTGCGTGGCTGCTGTTTGTGGTTGTGAGGTCAGCGGTGTCTCAGTGCCTGCTAGGCCAGTGCTAGGTGCGTGGCTGTTTTTTGTGGTTGTGAGGTCCCTTGTGGCTCAGTGCCTGCTAGGCCAGTGCTAGGTGCGTGGCTGCTGTTTGTGGTTGTGAGGTCACTTGTGGCTCAGTGCCTGCTAGGCCAGTGCTAGGTGCGTGGGTGCTGTTTGTGTTTGTGAGGTCAGTGGTGGCTCAGTGCCTGCTAGGCCAGTGCTAGGTGCGTGGCTGCTCTTTTCAATTGTGAGGTCACTTGTGTCTTAGTGCCTGCTAGGCCAGTGCTAGGTGCGTGGATGCTGTTTTCAACTGTGAGGTCAGTGGTGTCTCAGTGCCTGCTAGGCCAGTGCTAGGTGCGTGGGTGCTCTTTGTGGTTGTGAGGTCCCTTGTGGCTCAGTGCCTGCTAGGCCAGTGCTTGGTGCGTGGCTGCTGTTCGTGGTTGTGAGGTCAGTGGTGGCTCAGTGCCTGCTAGGCCAGTGCTAGGTGCGTGGCTGCTGTTTGTGGTTGTGAGGTCAGTGGTGGCTCAGTGCCTGCTAGGCCAGTGCTAGGTGCGTGGCTGCTGTTTGTGGCTGTGAGGTCACTTGTGGCTCAGTGCCTGCTAGGCCAGTGCTAGGTGCGTGGGTGCTGTTTGTGGTTGTGAGGTCAGTGGTGTCTCAGTGCCTGCTAGGCCAGTGCTAGGTGCGTGGGTGCTGTTTGTGGTTGTGAGGTCAGTGGTGGCTCAGTGCCTGCTAGGCCAGTGCGAGGTGCGTGGCTGCTGTTTTCAACTGTGAGGTCAGTGGTGGCTCAGTGCCTGCTAGGCCAGTGCTAGGTGCGTGGCTGCTGTTTGTGGTTGTGAGGTCAGTGGTGGCTCAGTGCCTGCTAGGCCAGTGCTAGGTGCGTGGCTGCTGTTTGTGGTTGTGAGGTCCCTTGTGGCTCTGCCTGCTAGGCCAGTGCTAGGTGCGTGGCTGCTGTTTGTGGTTGTGAGGTCCCTTGTGGCTCAGTGCCTGCTAGGCCAGTGCTAGGTGCGTGGCTGCTGTTTGTGGTTGTGAGGTCAGTTGTGGCTCAGTGCCTGCTAGGCCAGTGCTAGGTGCGTGGCTGCTGTTTGTGGTTGTGAGGTCCCTTGTGGCTCAGTGCCTGCTAGGCCAGTGCTAGGTGCGTGGGTGCTGTTTGTGGTTGTGAGGTCCCTTGTGGCTCAGTGCCTGCTAGGCCAGTGCTAGGTGCGTGGCTGCTGGTTGTGGTTGTGAGGTCAGTGGTGGCTCAGTGCCTGCTAGGCCAGTGCTAGGTGCGTGGCTGCTGTTTGTGGTTGTGAGGTCAGTGGTGGCTCAGTGCCTGCTAGGCCAGTGCTAGGTGTGTGGCTGCTGGTTGTGGTTGTGAGGTCAGTGGTGTCTCAGTGCCTGCTAGGCCAGTGCTAGGTGCGTGGCTGCTGTTGGTGGTTGTGAGGTCAGTGGTGTCTCAGTGCCTGCTAGGCCAGTGCTAGGTGCGTGGCTGCTGTTTGTGGTTGTGAGGTCAGTGGTGGCTCAGTGCCTGCTAGGCCAGTGCTAGGTGCGTGGCTGCTGTTTGTGGTTGTGAGGTCAGCGGTGTCTCAGTGCCTGCTAGGCCAGTGCTAGGTGCGTGGCTGCTTTTTGTGGTTGTGAGGTCCCTTGTGGCTCAGTGCCTGCTAGGCCAGTGCTAGGTGCGTGGCTGCTGTTGGTGGTTGTGAGGTCAGCGGTGTCTCCGTGCCTGCTAGGCCAGTGCTAGGTGCGTGGCTGCTGTTTGTGGTTGTGAGGTCACTGGTGGCTCAGTGCCTGCTAGGCCAGTGCTAGGTGCGTGGCTGCTGTTGGTGGTTGTGAGGTCAGTGGTGGCTCAGTGCCTGCTAGGCCAGTGCTAGGTGCGTGGCTGCTGTTTGTGGTTGTGAGGTCAGTGGTGGCTCAGTGCCTGCTAGGCCAGTGCTAGGTGCGTGGCTGCTGGTTGTGGTTGTGAGGTCAGTGGTGTCTCAGTGCCTGCTAGGCCAGTGCTAGGTGCGTGGCTGCTGGTTGTGGTTGTGAGGTCAGTGGTGTCTCAGTGCCTGCTAGGCCAGTGCTAGGTGCGTGGCTGCTGTTTGTGGTTGTGAGGTCACTTGTGGCTCAGTGCCTGCTACGCCAGTGCTAGGTGCGTGGCTGCTGTTTGTGGTTGTGAGGTCAGTGGTGGCTCAGTGCCTGCTAGGCCAGTGCTAGGTGCGTGGCTGCTCTTTTCAATTGCGAGGTCAGTGGTGTCTCAGTGCCTGCTAGGCCAGTGCTAGGTGCGTGGCTGCTGGTTGTGGTTGTGAGGTCACTTGTGGCTCAGTGCCGGCTAGGCCAGTTATAGGTGCGTGGCTGCTGTTTTCGGTTGTGAGTTCAGTGGTGCCTCAGTGCCTGCTAGGCCAGTGCTAGGTGCGTGGCTGCTGTTTGTGGTTGTGAGGTCAGTGGTGGCTCAGTGCCTGCTAGACCAGTGCTAGGTGCGTGGCTGCTGTTTGTGGTTGTGAGGTCAGTGGTGGCTCAGTGCCTGCTAGGCCAGTGCTAGGTGCGTGGGTGCTGTTTGTGGTTGTGAGGTCAGTGGTGTCTCAGTGCCTGCTAGGCCAGTGCTAGGTGCGTGGCTGCTGGTTGTGGTTGTGAGGTCAGTGGTGGCTCAGTGCCTGCTAGGCCAGTGCTAGGTGCGTGGCTGCTGTTTGTGGTTGTGAGGTCAGTGGTGGCTCAGTGCCTGCTAGGCCAGTGCTAGGTGCGTGGCTGCTCTTTTCAATTGTGAGGTCACTTGTGTCTTAGTGCCTGCTAGGCCAGTGCTAGGTGCGTGGATGCTGTTTTCAACTGTGAGGTCAGTGGTGTCTCAGTGCCTGCTAGGCCAGTGCTAGGTGCGTGGGTGCTGTTTGTGGTTGTGAGGTCAGTGGTGGCTCAGTGCCTGCTAGGCCAGTGCTAGGTGCGTGAGTGCAATTTGTGGTTGTGAGGTCAGTGGTGTCTCAGTGCCTGCTAGGCCAGTGCTAGGTGCGTGGGTGCTGTTTGTGGTTGTGAGGTCAGTGGTGGCTCAGTGCCTGCTAGGCCAGTGCTAGGTGCGTGGCTGCTGGTTGTGGTTGTGAGGTCAGTGGTGGCTCAGTGCCTGCTAGGCCAGTGCTAGGTGCGTGGCTGCTGGTTGTGGTTGTGAGGTCAGTGGTGGCTCAGTGCCTGCTAGGCCAGTGCTAGGTGCGTGGCTGCTGTTTGTGGTTGTGAGGTCCCTTGTGGCTCTGCCTGCTAGGCCAGTGCTAGGTGCGTGGCTGCTCTTTTCAATTGTGAGGTCACTTGTGTCTTAGTGCCTGCTAGGCCAGTGCTAGGTGCGTGGATGCTGTTTTCAACTGTGAGGTCAGTGGTGTCTCAGTGCCTGCTAGGCCAGTGCTAGGTGCGTGGCTGCTGTTTGTGGTTGTGAGGTCAGTGGTGGCTCAGTGCCTGCTAGGCCAGTGCTAGGTGCGTGAGTGCAATTTGTGGTTGTGAGGTCAGTGGTGTCTCAGTGCCTGCTAGGCCAGTGCTAGGTGCGTGGCTGCTGTTTGTGGTTGTGAGGTCAGTGGTGGCTCAGTGCCTGCTAGGCCAGTGCTAGGTGCGTGGCTGCTGGTTGTGGTTGTGAGGTCAGTGGTGGCTCAGTGCCTGCTAGGCCAGTGCTAGGTGCGTGGCTGCTGGTTGTGGTTGTGAGGTCAGTGGTGGCTCAGTGCCTGCTAGGCCAGTGCTAGGTGCGTGGCTGCTGTTTGTGGTTGTGAGGTCCCTTGTGGCTCTGCCTGCTAGGCCAGTGCTAGGTGCGTGGCTGCTGTTTGTTTTTGTGAGGTCAGTTGTGGCTCAGTGCCTGCTAGGCCAGTGCTAGGTGCGTGGGTGCTGTTTGTGGTTGTGAGGTCCCTTGTGGCTCAGTGCCTGCTAGGCCAGTGCTAGGTGCGTGGGTGCTGTTTGTGGTTGTGAGGTCCCTTGTGGCTCAGTGCCTGCTAGGCCAGTGCTAGGTGCGTGGCTGCTGGTTGTGGTTGTGAGGTCAGTGGTGGCTCAGTGCCTGCTAGGGCAGTGCTAGGTGCGTGGCTGCTGTTTGTGGTTGTGAGGTCAGTGGTGGCTCAGTGCCTGCTAGGCCAGTGCTAGGTGCGTGGCTGCTGTTTGTGGTTGTGAGGTCAGTGGTGTCTCAGTGCCTGCTAGGCCAGTGCTAGGTGCGTGGCTGCTGTTGGTGGTTGTGAGGTCAGTGGTGTCTCAGTGCCTGCTAGGCCAGTGCTAGGTGCGTGGGTGCTGTTTGTGGTTGTGAGGTCCGTGGTGGCTCAGTGCCTGCTATGCCAGTGCTAGGTGCGTGGCTGCTGTTTGTGGTTGTGAGGTCAGTGGTGTCTCAGTGCCTGCTAGGCCAGTGCTAGGTGCGTGGCTGCTCTTTTCAATTGCGAGGTCAGTGGTGGCTCAGTGCCTGCTAGGCCAGTGCTAGGTGCGTGGCTGCTGGTTGTGGTTGTGAGGTCACTTGTGGCTCTGCCTGCTAGGCCAGTGCTAGGTGCGTGGCTGCTGTTTGTGGTTGTGAGGTCCCTTGTGGCTCAGTGCCTGCTAGGCCAGTGCTAGGTGCGTGGCTGCTGTTTGTGGTTGTGAGGTCAGTTGTGGCTCAGTGCCTGCTAGGCCAGTGCTAGGTGCGTGGCTGCTGTTTGTGGTTGTGAGGTCCCTTGTGGCTCAGTGCCTGCTAGGCCAGTGCTAGGTGCGTGGGTGCTGTTTGTGGTTGTGAGGTCCCTTGTGGCTCAGTGCCTGCTAGGCCAGTGCTAGGTGCGTGGCTGCTCTTTTCAATTGTGAGGTCACTTGTGTCTTAGTGCCTGCTAGGCCAGTGCTAGGTGCGTGGATGCTGTTTTCAACTGTGAGGTCAGTGGTGGCTCAGTGCCTGCTAGGCCAGTGCTAGGTGTGTGGCTGCTGGTTGTGGTTGTGAGGTCAGTGGTGTCTCAGTGCCTGCTAGGCCAGTGCTAGGTGCGTGGCTGCTGTTGGTGGTTGTGAGGTCAGTGGTGTCTCAGTGCCTGCTAGGCCAGTGCTAGGTGCGTGGGTGCTGTTTGTGGTTGTGAGGTCAGTGGTGGCTCAGTGCCTGCTAGGCCAGTGCTAGGTGCGTGGCTGCTGGTTGTGGTTGTGAGGTCAGTGGTGGCTCAGTGCCTGCTAGGCCAGTGCTAGGTGCGTGGCTGCTGTTTGTGGTTGTGAGGTCAGCGGTGTCTCAGTGCCTGCTAGGCCAGTGCTAGGTGCGTGGCTGCTTTTTGTGGTTGTGAGGTCCCTTGTGGCTCAGTGCCTGCTAGGCCAGTGCTAGGTGCGTGGCTGCTGTTGGTGGTTGTGAGGTCAGCGGTGTCTCCGTGCCTGCTAGGCCAGTGCTAGGTGCGTGGCTGCTGTTTGTGGTTGTGAGGTCAGTGGTGGCTCAGTGCCTGCTAGGCCAGTGCTAGGTGCGTGGCTGCTGTTGGTGGTTGTGAGGTCAGTGGTGGCTCAGTGCCTGCTAGGCCAGTGCTAGGTGCGTGGCTGCTGTTTGTGGTTGTGAGGTCAGTGGTGGCTCAGTGCCTGCTAGGCCAGTGCTAGGTGCGTGGCTGCTGGTTGTGGTTGTGAGGTCAGTGGTGTCTCAGTGCCTGCTAGGCCAGTGCTAGGTGCGTGGCTGCTGGTTGTGGTTGTGAGGTCAGTGGTGTCTCAGTGCCTGCTAGGCCAGTGCTAGGTGCGTGGGTGCTGTTTGTGGTTGTGAGGTCACTTGTGGCTCAGTGCCTGCTAGGCCAGTGCTAGGTGCGTGGCTGCTGTTTGTGGTTGTGAGGTCAGTGGTGGCTCAGTGCCTGCTAGGCCAGTGCTAGGTGCGTGGCTGCTCTTTTCAATTGCGAGGTCAGTGGTGTCTCAGTGCCTGCTAGGCCAGTGCTAGGTGCGTGGCTGCTGGTTGTGGTTGTGAGGTCACTTGTGGCTCAGTGCCGGCTAGGCCAGTTATAGGTGCGTGGCTGCTGTTTTCGGTTGTGAGTTCAGTGGTGGCTCAGTGCCTGCTAGGCCAGTGCTAGGTGCGTGGCTGCTGTTTGTGGTTGTGAGGTCAGTGGTGGCTCAGTGCCTGCTAGACCAGTGCTAGGTGCGTGGCTGCTGTTTGTGGTTGTGAGGTCAGTGGTGGCTCAGTGCCTGCTAGGCCAGTGCTAGGTGCGTGGGTGCTGTTTGTGGTTGTGAGGTCAGTGGTGTCTCAGTGCCTGCTAGGCCAGTGCTAGGTGCGTGGCTGCTGGTTGTGGTTGTGAGGTCAGTGGTGGCTCAGTGCCTGCTAGGCCAGTGCTAGGTGCGTGGGTGCTGTTTGTGGTTGGGAGGTCACTTGTGGCTCAGTGCCTGCTAGGCCAGTGCTAGGTGCGTGGCTGCTCTTTTCAATTGTAAGGTCACTTGTGTCTTAGTGCCTGCTAGGCCAGTGCTAGGTGCGTGGATGCTGTTTTCAACTGTGAGGTCAGTGGTGTCTCAGTGCCTGCTAGGCCAGTGCTAGGTGCGTGGCTGCTGTTTGTGGTTGTGAGGTCAGTGGTGGCTCAGTGCCTGCTAGGCCAGTGCTAGGTGCGTGAGTGCAATTTGTGGTTGTGAGGTCAGTGGTGTCTCAGTGCCTGCTAGGCCAGTGCTAGGTGCGTGGGTGCTGTTTGTGGTTGTGAGGTCAGTGGTGGCTCAGTGCCTGCTAGGCCAGTGCTAGGTGCGTGGCTGCTGGTTGTGGTTGTGAGGTCAGTGGTGGCTCAGTGCCTGCTAGGCCAGTGCTAGGTGCGTGGCTGCTGGTTGTGGTTGTGAGGTCAGTGGTGGCTCAGTGCCTGCTAGGCCAGTGCTAGGTGCGTGGCTGCTGTTTGTGGTTGTGAGGTCCCTTGTGGCTCTGCCTGCTAGGCCAGTGCTAGGTGCGTGGCTGCTGTTTGTTTTTGTGAGGTCAGTTGTGGCTCAGTGCCTGCTAGGCCAGTGCTAGGTGCGTGGGTGCTGTTTGTGGTTGTCAGGTCCCTTGTGGCTCAGTGCCTGCTAGGCCAGTGCTAGGTGCGTGGGTGCTGTTTGTGGTTGTGAGGTCCCTTGTGGCTCAGTGCCTGCTAGGCCAGTGCTAGGTGCGTGGCTGCTGGTTGTGGTTGTGAGGTCAGTGGTGGCTCAGTGCCTGCTAGGCCAGTGCTAGGTGCGTGGCTGCTGGTTGTGGTTGTGAGGTCAGTGGTGTCTCAGTGCCTGCTAGGCCAGTGCTAGGTGCGTGGCTGCTGTTGGTGGTTGTGAGGTCAGTGGTGTCTCAGTGCCTGCTAGGCCAGTGCTAGGTGCGTGGGTGCTGTTTGTGGTTGTGAGGTCCGTGGTGGCTCAGTGCCTGCTATGCCAGTGCTAGGTGCGTGGCTGCTGTTTGTGGTTGTGAGGTCAGTGGTGGCTCAGTGCCTGCTAGGCCAGTGCTAGGTGCGTGGCTGCTGGTTGTGGTTGTGAGGTCAGTGGTGTCTCAGTGCCTGCTAGGCCAGTGCTAGGTGCGTGGCTGCTGTTGGTGGTTGTGAGGTCAGTGGTGTCTCAGTGCCTGCTAGGCCAGTGCTAGGTGCGTGGCTGCTGGTTGTGGTTGTGAGGTCACTTGTGGCTCAGTGCCTGCTAGGCCAGTGCTAGGTGTGTGGCTGCTGTTTGTGGTTGTGAGGTCAGTGGTGGCTCAGTGCCTGCTAGGCCAGTGCTAGGTGCGTGGCTGCTGTTTGTGGTTGTGAGGTCAGTGGTGGCTCAGTGCCTGCTAGGCCAGTGCTAGGTGCGTGGCTGCTGTTGGTGGTTGTGAGGTCAGTGGTGGCTCAGTGCCTGCTAGGCCAGTGCTAAGTGCGTGGGTGCTGTTTGTGGTTGTGAGGTCAGTGGTGGCTCAGTGCCTGCTAGGCCAGTGCTAGGTGCGTGGCTGCTGTTTGTGGTTGTGAGGTCAGTGGTGGCTCAGTGCCTGCTAGGCCAGTGCTAGGTGCGTGAGTGCAATTTGTGGTTGTGAGGTCAGTGGTGTCTCAGTGCCTGCTAGGCCAGTGCTAGGTGCGTGGCTGCTGTTTGTGGTTGTGAGGTCACTTGTGGCTCAGTGCCTGCTAGGCCAGTGCTAGGTGCGTGGCTGCTGTTTGTGGTTGTGAGGTCAGTGGTGGCTCAGTGCCTGCTAGGCCAGTGCTAAGTGCGTGGCTGCTCTTTGTGGTTGTGAGGTCCCTTGTGGCTCAGTGCCTGCTAGGCCAGTGCTAGGTGCGTGGCTGCTGTTTGTGGTTGTGAGGTCAGTGGTGGCTCAGTGCCTGCTAGGCCAGTGCTAGGTGCGTGGCTGCTGTTTGTGGTTGTGAGGTCCCTTGTGGCTCTGCCTGCTAGGCCAGTGCTAGGTGCGTGGCTGCTGTTTGTTTTTGTGAGGTCAGTTGTGGCTCAGTGCCTGCTAGGCCAGTGCTAGGTGCGTGGATGGTGTTTGTGGTTGTGAGGTCAGTTGTGGCTCAGTGCCTGCTAGGCCAGTGCTAGGTGCGTGGCTGCTGTTTGTGGTTGTGAGGTCCCTTGTGGCTCAGTGCCTGCTAGGCCAGTGCTAGGTGCGTGGGTGCTGTTTGTGGTTGTGAGGTCAGTGGTGTCTCAGTGCCTGCTAGGCCAGTGCTAGGTGCGTGGCTGCTGGTTGTGGTTGTGAGGTCAGTGGTGGCTCAGTGCCTGCTAGGCCAGTGCTAGGTGCGTGGCTGCTGTTTGTGGTTGTGAGGTCAGTGGTGGCTCAGTGCCTGCTAGGCCAGTGCTAGGTGCGTGGCTGCTGGTTGTGGTTGTGAGGTCAGTGGTGTCTCAGTGCCTGCTAGGCCAGTGCTAGGTGCGTGGCTGCTGTTGGTGGTTGTGAGGTCAGTGGTGTCTCAGTGCCTGCTAGGCCAGTGCTAGGTGCGTGGGTGCTGTTTGTGGTTGTGAGGTCAGTGGTGGCTCAGTGCCTGCTAGGCCAGTGCTAGGTGCGTGGCTGCTGGTTGTGGTTGTGAGGTCAGTGGTGGCTCAGTGCCTGCTAGGCCAGTGCTAGGTGCGTGGCTGCTGTTTGTGGTTGTGAGGTCAGCGGTGTCTCAGTGCCTGCTAGGCCAGTGCTAGGTGCGTGGCTGCTGTTTTCAATTGTGAGGTCAGTGGTGGCTCAGTGCCTGCTAGGCCAGTGCTAGGTGCGTGGCTGCTGTTTGTGGTTGTGAGGTCAGCGGTGTCTCCGTGCCTGCTAGGCCAGTGCGAGGTGCGTGGCTGCTGTTTGTGGTTGTGAGGTCAGTGGTGTCTCAGTGCCTGCTAGGCCAGTGCTAGGTGTGTTGGTGCTGTTTGTGGTTGTGAGGTCAGTGGTGGCTCAGTGCCTGCTAGGCCAGTGCTAGGTGCGTGGGTGCTGTTTGTGGTTGTGAGGTCAGTGGTGGCTCAGTGCCTGCTAGGCCAGTGCTAGGTGCGTGGCTGCTGTTTGTGGTTGTCAGGTCACTTGTGGCTCAGTGCCTGCTACGCCAGTGCTAGGTGCGTGGCTGCTGTTTGTGGTTGTGAGGTCAGTGGTGGCTCAGTGCCTGCTAGGCCAGTGCTAGGTGCGTGGCTGCTCTTTTCAATTGCGAGGTCAGTGGTGGCTCAGTGCCTGCTAGGCCAGTGCTAGGTGCGTGGCTGCTGTTTGTGGTTGTGAGGTCACTTGTGGCTCAGTGCCGGCTGGGCCAGTTATAGGTGCGTGGCTGCTGTTTTCGGTTGTGAGTTCAGTGGTGGCTCAGTGCCTGCTAGGCCAGTGCTAGGTGCGTGGCTGCTGTTTGTGGTTGTGAGGTCACTTGTGGCTCAGTGCCGGCTAGGCCAATTATAGGTGCGTGGCTGCTGTTTGTGGTTGTGAGGTCAGTGGTGGCTCAGTGCCTGCTAGGCCAGTGCTAGGTGCGTGGCTGCTGGTTGTGGTTGTGAGGTCAGTGGTGGCTCAGTGCCTGCTAGGCCAGTGCTAGGTGCGTGGGTGCTCTTTGTGGTTGTGAGGTCAGTGGTGGCTCAGTGCCTGCTAGGCCAGTGCTAGGTGCGTGGCTGCTGTTTGTGGTTGTGAGGTCAGTGGTGGCTCAGTGCCTGCTAGGCCAGTGCTAGGTGCGTGGGTGCTGTTTGTGGTTGTGAGGTCAGTGGTGGCTCAGTGCCTGCTAGGCCAGTGCTAGGTGCGTGGCTGCTCTTTTCAATTGTGAGGTCACTTGTGTCTTAGTGCCTGCTAGGCCAGTGCTAGGTGCGTGGATGCTGTTTTCAACTGTGAGGTCAGTGGTGGCTCAGTGCCTGCTACGCCAGTGCTAGGTGCGTGGCTGCTGGTTGTGGTTGTGAGGTCAGTGGTGGCTCAGTGCCTGCTAGGCCAGTGCTAGGTGCGTGGCTGCTGTTTGTGGTTGTGAGGTCACTTGTGGCTCAGTGCCTGCTAGGCCAGTGCTAGGTGCGTGGCTGCTGGTTGTGGTTGTGAGGTCAGTGGTGGCTCAGTGCCTGCTAGGCCAGTGCTAGGTGCGTGGCTGCTGGTTGTGGTTGTGAGGTCAGTGGTGTCTCAGTGCCTGCTAGGCCAGTGCTAGGTGCGTGGCTGCTGTTGGTGGTTGTGAGGTCAGTGGTGTCTCAGTGCCTGCTAGGCCAGTGCTAGGTGCGTGGGTGCTGTTTGTGGTTGTGAGGTCCGTGGTGGCTCAGTGCCTGCTAGGCCAGTGCTAGGTGCGTGGCTGCTGGTTGTGGTTGTGAGGTCACTTGTGGCTCAGTGCCTGCTAGGCCAGTGCTAGGTGTGTGGCTGCTGTTTGTGGTTGTGAGGTCAGTGGTGGCTCAGTGCCTGCTAGGCCAGTGCTAGGTGCGTGGCTGCTGTTTGTGGTTGTGAGGTCAGTGGTGGCTCAGTGCCTGCTAGGCCAGTGCTAGGTGCGTGGCTGCTGTTTGTGGTTGTGAGGTCAGTGGTGGCTCAGTGCCTGCTAGGCCAGTGCTAGGTGCGTGGCTGCTGGTTGTGGTTGTGAGGTCAGTGGTGGCTCAGTGCCTGCTAGGCCAGTGCTAAGTGCGTGGGTGCTGTTTGTGGTTGTGAGGTCAGTGGTGGCTCAGTGCCTGCTAGGCCAGTGCTAGGTGCGTGGCTGCTGTTTGTGGTTGTGAGGTCAGTGGTGGCTCAGTGCCTGCTAGGCCAGTGCTAGGTGCGTGAGTGCAATTTGTGGTTGTGAGGTCAGTGGTGTCTCAGTGCCTGCTAGGCCAGTGCTAGGTGCGTGGCTGCTGTTTGTGGTTGTGAGGTCCCTTGTGGCTCAGTGCCTGCTAGGCCAGTGCTAGGTGCGTGGGTGCTGTTTGTGGTTGTGAGGTCAGTGGTGTCTCAGTGCCTGCTAGGCCAGTGCTAGGTGCGTGGCTGCTGGTTGTGGTTGTGAGGTCAGTGGTGGCTCAGTGCCTGCTAGGCCAGTGCTAGGTGCGTGGCTGCTGTTTGTGGTTGTGAGGTCAGTGGTGGCTCAGTGCCTGCTAGGCCAGTGCTAGGTGCGTGGGTGCTGTTTGTGGTTGTGAGGTCAGTGGTGTCTCAGTGCCTGCTAGGCCAGTGCTAGGTGCGTGGCTGCTGTTGGTGGTTGTGAGGTCAGTGGTGGCTCAGTGCCTGCTAGGCCAGTGCTAGGTGCGTGGCTGCTGTTTGTGGTTGTGAGGTCAGTGGTGGCTCAGTGCCTGCTAGGCCAGTGCTAGGTGCGTGGCTGCTGGTTGTGGTTGTGAGGTCAGTGGTGGCTCAGTGCCTGCTAGGCCAGTGCTAGGTGCGTGGCTGCTGGTTGTGGTTGTGAGGTCAGTGGTGGCTCAGTGCCTGCTAGGCCAGTGCTAGGTGCGTGGCTGCTGGTTGTGGTTGTGAGGTCAGCGGTGTCTCAGTGCCTGCTAGGCCAGTGCTAGGTGCGTGGCTGCTGTTTGTGGTTGTGAGGTCCCTTGTGGCTCAGTGCCTGCTAGGCCAGTGCTAGGTGCGTGGCTGCTGTTTGTGGTTGTGAGGTCACTTGTGGCTCAGTGACTGCTAGGCCAGTGCGAGGTGCGTGGCTGCTGTTTGTGGTTGTGAGGTCAGTGGTGGCTCAGTGCCTGCTAGGCCAGTGCTAGGTGTGTTGGTGCTGTTTGTGGTTGTGAGGTCAGTGGTGGCTCAGTGCCTGCTAGGCCAGTGCTAGGTGCGTGGGTGCTGTTTGTGGTTGTGAGGTCAGTGGTGTCTCAGTGCCTGCTAGGCCAGTGCTAGGTGCGTGGGTGCTGTTTGTGGTTGTCAGGTCACTTGTGGCTCAGTGCCTGCTACGCCAGTGCTAGGTGCGTGGCTGCTGTTTGTGGTTGTGAGGTCAGTGGTGGCTCAGTGCCTGCTAGGCCAGTGCTAGGTGCGTGGCTGCTCTTTTCAATTGCGAGGTCAGTGGTGGCTCAGTGCCTGCTAGGCCAGTGCTAGGTGCGTGGCTGCTGGTTGTGGTTGTGAGGTCACTTGTGGCTCAGTGCCGGCTGGGCCAGTTATAGGTGCGTGGCTGCTGTTTTCGGTTGTGAGTTCAGTGGTGGCTCAGTGCCTGCTAGGCCAGTGCTAGGTGCGTGGCTGCTGTTTGTGGTTGTGAGGTCAGTGGTGGCTCAGTGCCTGCTAGGCCAGTGCTAGGTGCGTGGCTGCTCTTTTCAATTGTGAGGTCACTTGTGTCTTAGTGCCTGCTAGGCCAGTGCTAGGTGCGTGGATGCTGTTTTCAACTGTGAGGTCAGTGGTGGCTCAGTGCCTGCTACGCCAGTGCTAGGTGCGTGGCTGCTGGTTGTGGTTGTGAGGTCAGTGGTGGCTCAGTGCCTGCTAGGCCAGTGCTAGGTGCGTGGCTGCTGTTTGTGGTTGTGAGGTCACTTGTGGCTCAGTGCCTGCTCGGCCAGTGCTAGGTGCGTGGCTGCTGGTTGTGGTTGTGAGGTCAGTGGTGGCTCAGTGCCTGCTAGGCCAGTGCTAGGTGCGTGGGTGCTGGTTGTGGTTGTGAGGTCAGTGGTGTCTCAGTGCCTGCTAGGCCAGTGCTAGGTGCGTGGCTGCTCTTTTCAATTGCGAGGTCAGTGGTGGCTCAGTGCCTGCTAGGCCAGTGCTAGGTGCGTGGCTGCTCTTTGTGGTTGTGAGGTCCGTGGTGGCTCAGTGCCTGCTAGGCCAGTGCTAGGTGCGTGGCTGCTGGTTGTGGTTGTGAGGTCACTTGTGGCTCAGTGCCTGCTAGGCCAGTGCTAGGTGCATGGGTGCTGTTTGTGGTTGTGAGGTCAGTGGTGGCTCAGTGCCTGCTAGGCCAGTGCTAGGTGCGTGGCTGCTGTTTGTGGTTGTGAGGTCAGTGGTGGCTCAGTGCCTGCTAGGCCAGTGCTAGGTGCGTGGCTGCTGTTTGTGGTTGTGAGGTCAGTGGTGGCTCAGTGCCTGCTAGGCCAGTGCTAGGTGCGTGGCTGCTGTTTGTGGTTGTGAGGTCAGTGGTGGCTCAGTGGCTGCTAGGCCAGTGCTAGTTGCGTGGGTGGTGTTTGTGGTTGCGAGGTCACTTGTGGCTCAGTGCCTGCTAGGCCAGTGCTAGGTGCGTGGGTGCTGTTTGTGGTTGTGAGGTCAGTGGTGTCTCAGTGCCTGCTAGGCCAGTGCTAGGTGCGTGGCTGCTGTTTGTGGTTGTGAGGTCACTTGTGGCTCAGTGCCTGCTAGGCCAGTGCTAGGTGCGTGGCTGCTGTTTGTGGTTGTGAGGTCAGTGGTGGCTCAGTGCCTGCTAGGCCAGTGCTAGGTGCGTGGCTGCTCTTTGTGGTTGTGAGGTCCCTTGTGGCTCAGTGCCTGCTAGGCCAGTGCTAGGTGAGTGGCTGCTGTTTGTGGTTGTGAGGTCAGTGGTGGCTCAGTGCCTGCTAGGCCAGTGCTAGGTGCGTGGCTGCTGTTTGTGGTTGTGAGGTCCCTTGTGGCTCTGCCTGCTAGGCCAGTGCTAGGTGCGTGGCTGCTGTTTGTTTTTGTGAGGTCAGTTGTGGCTCAGTGCCTGCTAGGCCAGTGCTAGGTGCATGGGTGCTGTTTGTGGTTGTGAGGTCAGTGGTGGCTCAGTGCCTGCTAGGCCAGTGCTAGGTGCGTGGCTGCTGTTTGTGGTTGTGAGGTCAGTGGTGGCTCAGTGCCTGCTAGGCCAGTGCTAGGTGCGTGGGTGCTGTTTGTGGTTGTGAGGTCACTTGTGGCTCAGTGCCTGCTAGGCCAGTGCTAGGTGCGTGGCTGCTGTTTGTGGTTGTGAGGTCAGTGGTGGCTCAGTGCCTGCTAGGCCAGTGCTAGGTGCGTGGCTGCTGTTTGTGGTTGTGAGGTCCCTTGTGGCTCAGTGCCTGCTAGGCCAGTGCTAGGTGCGTGGGTGCTGTTTGTGGTTGTGAGGTCAGTGGTGGCTCAGTGCCTGCTAGGCCAGTGCTAGGTGGGTGGCTGCTGGTTGTGGTTGTGAGGTCAGTGGTGGCTCAGTGCCTGCTAGGCCAGTGCTAGGTGCGTGGCTGCTGGTTGTGGTTGTGAGGTCAGTGGTGTCTCAGTGCCTGCTAGGCCAGTGCTAGGTGCGTGGCTGCTGTTGGTGGTTGTGAGGTCAGTGGTGTCTCAGTGCCTGCTAGGCCAGTGCTAGGTGCGTGGGTGCTGTTTGTGGTTGTGAGGTCAGTGGTGGCTCAGTGCCTGCTAGGCCAGTGCTAGGTGCGTGGCTGCTGGTTGTGGTTGTGAGGTCAGTGGTGGCTCAGTGCCTGCTAGGCCAGTGCTAGGTGCGTGGCTGCTGTTTGTGGTTGTGAGGTCAGCGGTGTCTCAGTGCCTGCTAGGCCAGTGCTAGGTGCGTGGCTGCTGTTTGTGGTTGTGAGGTCAGCGGTGTCTCCGTGCCTGCTAGGCCAGTGCTAGGTGCGTGGCTGCTGGTTGTGGTTGTGAGGTCAGTGGTGGCTCAGTGCCTGCTAGGCCAGTGCTAGGTGTGTTGGTGCTGTTTGTGGTTGTGAGGTCAGTGGTGGCTCAGTGCCTGCTAGGCCAGTGCTAGGTGCGTGGGTGCTGTTTGTGGTTGTGAGGTCAGTGGTGTCTCAGTGCCTGCTAGGCCAGTGCTAGGTGCGTGGGTGCTGTTTGTGGTTGTCAGGTCACTTGTGGCTCAGTGCCTGCTACGCCAGTGCTAGGTGCGTGGCTGCTGTTTGTGGTTGTGAGGTCAGTGGTGGCTCAGTGCCTGCTAGGCCAGTGCTAGGTGCGTGGCTGCTCTTTTCAATTGCGAGGTCAGTGGTGGCTCAGTGCCTGCTAGGCCAGTGCTAGGTGCGTGGCTGCTGGTTGTGGTTGTGAGGTCACTTGTGGCTCAGTGCCGGCTGGGCCAGTTATAGGTGCGTGGCTGCTGTTTTCGGTTGTGAGTTCAGTGGTGGCTCAGTGCCTGCTAGGCCAGTGCTAGGTGCGTGGCTGCTGTTTGTGGTTGTGAGGTCACTTGTGGCTCAGTGCCGGCTAGGCCAGTTATAGGTGCGTGGCTGCTGTTTGTGGTTGTGAGGTCAGTGGTGGCTCAGTGCCTGCTAGGCCAGTGCTAGGTGCGTGGCTGCTCTTTGTGGTTGTGAGGTCAGTGGTGGCTCAGTGCCTGCTAGGCCAGTGCTAGGTGCGTGGGTGCTGTTTGTGGTTGTGAGGTCAGTGGTGGCTCAGTGCCTGCTAGGCCAGTGCTAGGTGCGTGGGTGCTGTTTGTGGTTGTGAGGTCAGTGGTGGCTCAGTGCCTGCTAGGCCAGTGCTAGGTGCGTGGCTGCTCTTTTCAATTGTGAGGTCACTTGTGTCTTAGTGCCTGCTAGGCCAGTGCTAGGTGCGTGGATGCTGTTTTCAACTGTGAGGTCAGTGGTGGCTCAGTGCCTGCTACGCCAGTGCTAGGTGCGTGGCTGCTGGTTGTGGTTGTGAGGTCAGTGGTGGCTCAGTGCCTGCTAGGCCAGTGCTAGGTGCGTGGCTGCTGTTTGTGGTTGTGAGGTCCCTTGTGGCTCAGTGCCTGCTAGGCCAGTGCTAGGTGCGTGGCTGCTGTTTGTGGTTGTGAGGTCAGTGGTGGCTCAGTGCCTGCTAGGCCAGTGCTAGGTGCGTGGCTGCTGTTTGTGGTTGTGAGGTCCCTTGTGGCTCTGCCTGCTAGGCCAGTGCTAGGTGCGTGGCTGCTGTTTGTTTTTGTGAGGTCAGTTGTGGCTCAGTGCCTGCTAGGCCAGTGCTAGGTGCGTGGATGGTGTTTGTGGTTGTGAGGTCAGTTGTGGCTCAGTGCCTGCTAGGCCAGTGCTAGGTGCGTGGCTGCTGTTTGTGGTTGTGAGGTCCCTTGTGGCTCAGTGCCTGCTAGGCCAGTGCTAGGTGCGTGGGTGCTGTTTGTGGTTGTGAGGTCAGTGGTGTCTCAGTGCCTGCTAGGCCAGTGCTAGGTGCGTGGCTGCTGGTTGTGGTTGTGAGGTCAGTGGTGGCTCAGTGCCTGCTAGGCCAGTGCTAGGTGCGTGGCTGCTGTTTGTGGTTGTGAGGTCAGTGGTGGCTCAGTGCCTGCTAGGCCAGTGCTAGGTGCGTGGGTGCTGTTTGTGGTTGTGAGGTCAGTGGTGTCTCAGTGCCTGCTAGGCCAGTGCTAGGTGCGTGGCTGCTGTTGGTGGTTGTGAGGTCAGTGGTGGCTCAGTGCCTGCTAGGCCAGTGCTAGGTGCGTGGCTGCTGTTTGTGGTTGTGAGGTCAGTGGTGGCTCAGTGCCTGCTAGGCCAGTGCTAGGTGCGTGGCTGCTGGTTGTGGTTGTGAGGTCAGTGGTGGCTCAGTGCCTGCTAGGCCAGTGCTAGGTGCGTGGCTGCTGGTTGTGGTTGTGAGGTCAGTGGTGGCTCAGTGCCTGCTAGGCCAGTGCTAGGTGCGTGGCTGCTGGTTGTGGTTGTGAGGTCAGCGGTGTCTCAGTGCCTGCTAGGCCAGTGCTAGGTGCGTGGCTGCTGTTTGTGGTTGTGAGGTCCCTTGTGGCTCAGTGCCTGCTAGGCCAGTGCTAGGTGCGTGGCTGCTGTTTGTGGTTGTGAGGTCACTTGTGGCTCAGTGACTGCTAGGCCAGTGCGAGGTGCGTGGCTGCTGTTTGTGGTTGTGAGGTCAGTGGTGGCTCAGTGCCTGCTAGGCCAGTGCTAGGTGTGTTGGTGCTGTTTGTGGTTGTGAGGTCAGTGGTGGCTCAGTGCCTGCTAGGCCAGTGCTAGGTGCGTGGGTGCTGTTTGTGGTTGTGAGGTCAGTGGTGTCTCAGTGCCTGCTAGGCCAGTGCTAGGTGCGTGGGTGCTGTTTGTGGTTGTCAGGTCACTTGTGGCTCAGTGCCTGCTACGCCAGTGCTAGGTGCGTGGCTGCTGTTTGTGGTTGTGAGGTCAGTGGTGGCTCAGTGCCTGCTAGGCCAGTGCTAGGTGCGTGGCTGCTCTTTTCAATTGCGAGGTCAGTGGTGGCTCAGTGCCTGCTAGGCCAGTGCTAGGTGCGTGGCTGCTGGTTGTGGTTGTGAGGTCACTTGTGGCTCAGTGCCGGCTGGGCCAGTTATAGGTGCGTGGCTGCTGTTTTCGGTTGTGAGTTCAGTGGTGGCTCAGTGCCTGCTAGGCCAGTGCTAGGTGCGTGGCTGCTGTTTGTGGTTGTGAGGTCACCTGTGGCTCAGTGCCGGCTAGGCCAGTTATAGGTGCGTGGCTGCTGTTTGTGGTTGTGAGGTCAGTGGTGGCTCAGTGCCTGCTAGGCCAGTGCTAGGTGCGTGGCTGCTGGTTGTGGTTGTGAGGTCAGTGGTGGCTCAGTGCCTGCTAGGCCAGTGCTAGGTGCGTGGGTGCTGGTTGTGGTTGTGAGGTCAGTGGTGGCTCAGTGCCTGCTAGGCCAGTGCTAGGTGCGTGGCTGCTGTTTGTGGTTGTGAGGTCAGTGGTGGCTCAGTGCCTGCTAGGCCAGTGCTAGGTGCGTGGCTGCTCTTTTCAATTGTGAGGTCACTTGTGTCTTAGTGCCTGCTAGGCCAGTGCTAGGTGCGTGGATGCTGTTTTCAACTGTGAGGTCAGTGGTGGCTCAGTGCCTGCTAGGCCAGTGCTAGGTGCGTGGCTGCTGTTTGTGGTTGTGAGGTCAGTGGTGGCTCAGTGCCTGCTAGGCCAGTGCTAGGTGCGTGGCTGCTGTTTGTGGTTGTGAGGTCACTTGTGGCTCAGTGCCTGCTCGGCCAGTGCTAGGTGCGTGGCTGCTGGTTGTGGTTGTGAGGTCAGTGGTGGCTCAGTGCCTGCTAGGCCAGTGCTAGGTGCGTGGGTGCTGGTTGTGGTTGTGAGGTCAGTGGTGTCTCAGTGCCTGCTAGGCCAGTGCTAGGTGCGTGGCTGCTCTTTTCAATTGCGAGGTCCGTGGTGGCTCAGTGCCTGCTCGGCCAGTGCTAGGTGCGTGGCTGCTGTTTTCAATTGTGAGGTCCGTGGTGGCTCAGTGCCTGCTAGGCCAGTGCTAGGTGCGTGGCTGCTGGTTGTGGTTGTGAGGTCACTTGTGGCTCAGTGCCTGCTAGGCCAGTGCTAGGTGCATGGGTGCTGTTTGTGGTTGTGAGGTCAGTGGTGGCTCAGTGCCTGCTAGGCCAGTGCTAGGTGCGTGGCTGCTGTTTGTGGTTGTGAGGTCAGTGGTGGCTCAGTGCCTGCTAGGCCAGTGCTAGGTGCGTGGCTGCTGTTTGTGGTTGTGAGGTCAGTGGTGGCTCAGTGCCTGCTAGGCCAGTGCTAGGTGCGTGGCTGCTGGTTGTGGTTGTGAGGTCAGTGGTGGCTCAGTGCCTGCTAGGCCAGTGCTAGGTGCGTGGCTGCTGTTTGTGGTTGTGAGGTCAGCGGTGTCTCAGTGCCTGCTAGGCCAGTGCTAGGTGCGTGGCTGCTGTTTGTGGTTGTGAGGTCAGCGGTGTCTCCGTGCCTGCTAGGCCAGTGCTAGGTGCGTGGCTGCTGGTTGTGGTTGTGAGGTCAGTGGTGGCTCAGTGCCTGCTAGGCCAGTGCTAGGTGTGTTGGTGCTGTTTGTGGTTGTGAGGTCAGTGGTGGCTCAGTGCCTGCTAGGCCAGTGCTAGGTGCGTGGGTGCTGTTTGTGGTTGTGAGGTCAGTGGTGTCTCAGTGCCTGCTAGGCCAGTGCTAGGTGCGTGGGTGCTGTTTGTGGTTGTCAGGTCACTTGTGGCTCAGTGCCTGCTACGCCAGTGCTAGGTGCGTGGCTGCTGTTTGTGGTTGTGAGGTCAGTGGTGGCTCAGTGCCTGCTAGGCCAGTGCTAGGTGCGTGGCTGCTCTTTTCAATTGCGAGGTCAGTGGTGGCTCAGTGCCTGCTAGGCCAGTGCTAGGTGCGTGGCTGCTGGTTGTGGTTGTGAGGTCACTTGTGGCTCAGTGCCGGCTGGGCCAGTTATAGGTGCGTGGCTGCTGTTTTCGGTTGTGAGTTCAGTGGTGGCTCAGTGCCTGCTAGGCCAGTGCTAGGTGCGTGGCTGCTGTTTGTGGTTGTGAGGTCACTTGTGGCTCAGTGCCGGCTAGGCCAGTTATAGGTGCGTGGCTGCTGTTTGTGGTTGTGAGGTCAGTGGTGGCTCAGTGCCTGCTAGGCCAGTGCTAGGTGCGTGGCTGCTCTTTGTGGTTGTGAGGTCAGTGGTGGCTCAGTGCCTGCTAGGCCAGTGCTAGGTGCGTGGGTGCTGTTTGTGGTTGTGAGGTCAGTGGTGGCTCAGTGCCTGCTAGGCCAGTGCTAGGTGCGTGGGTGCTGTTTGTGGTTGTGAGGTCAGTGGTGGCTCAGTGCCTGCTAGGCCAGTGCTAGGTGCGTGGCTGCTCTTTTCAATTGTGAGGTCACTTGTGTCTTAGTGCCTGCTAGGCCAGTGCTAGGTGCGTGGATGCTGTTTTCAACTGTGAGGTCAGTGGTGGCTCAGTGCCTGCTACGCCAGTGCTAGGTGCGTGGCTGCTGGTTGTGGTTGTGAGGTCAGTGGTGGCTCAGTGCCTGCTAGGCCAGTGCTAGGTGCGTGGCTGCTGTTTGTGGTTGTGAGGTCCCTTGTGGCTCAGTGCCTGCTAGGCCAGTGCTAGGTGCGTGGCTGCTGTTTGTGGTTGTGAGGTCAGTGGTGGCTCAGTGCCTGCTAGGCCAGTGCTAGGTGCGTGGCTGCTGTTTGTGGTTGTGAGGTCCCTTGTGGCTCTGCCTGCTAGGCCAGTGCTAGGTGCGTGGCTGCTGTTTGTTTTTGTGAGGTCAGTTGTGGCTCAGTGCCTGCTAGGCCAGTGCTAGGTGCGTGGATGGTGTTTGTGGTTGTGAGGTCAGTTGTGGCTCAGTGCCTGCTAGGCCAGTGCTAGGTGCGTGGCTGCTGTTTGTGGTTGTGAGGTCCCTTGTGGCTCAGTGCCTGCTAGGCCAGTGCTAGGTGCGTGGGTGCTGTTTGTGGTTGTGAGGTCAGTGGTGTCTCAGTGCCTGCTAGGCCAGTGCTAGGTGCGTGGCTGCTGGTTGTGGTTGTGAGGTCAGTGGTGGCTCAGTGCCTGCTAGGCCAGTGCTAGGTGCGTGGCTGCTGTTTGTGGTTGTGAGGTCAGTGGTGGCTCAGTGCCTGCTAGGCCAGTGCTAGGTGCGTGGCTGCTGTTTGTGGTTGTGAGGTCAGTGGTGTCTCAGTGCCTGCTAGGCCAGTGCTAGGTGCGTGGCTGCTGTTGGTGGTTGTGAGGTCAGTGGTGGCTCAGTGCCTGCTAGGCCAGTGCTAGGTGCGTGGCTGCTGTTTGTGGTTGTGAGGTCAGTGGTGGCTCAGTGCCTGCTAGGCCAGTGCTAGGTGCGTGGCTGCTGGTTGTGGTTGTGAGGTCAGTGGTGGCTCAGTGCCTGCTAGGCCAGTGCTAGGTGCGTGGCTGCTGGTTGTGGTTGTGAGGTCAGTGGTGGCTCAGTGCCTGCTAGGCCAGTGCTAGGTGCGTGGCTGCTGGTTGTGGTTGTGAGGTCAGCGGTGTCTCAGTGCCTGCTAGGCCAGTGCTAGGTGCGTGGCTGCTGTTTGTGGTTGTGAGGTCCCTTGTGGCTCAGTGCCTGCTAGGCCAGTGCTAGGTGCGTGGCTGCTGTTTGTGGTTGTGAGGTCACTTGTGGCTCAGTGACTGCTAGGCCAGTGCGAGGTGCGTGGCTGCTGTTTGTGGTTGTGAGGTCAGTGGTGGCTCAGTGCCTGCTAGGCCAGTGCTAGGTGTGTTGGTGCTGTTTGTGGTTGTGAGGTCAGTGGTGGCTCAGTGCCTGCTAGGCCAGTGCTAGGTGCGTGGGTGCTGTTTGTGGTTGTGAGGTCAGTGGTGTCTCAGTGCCTGCTAGGCCAGTGCTAGGTGCGTGGGTGCTGTTTGTGGTTGTCAGGTCACTTGTGGCTCAGTGCCTGCTACGCCAGTGCTAGGTGCGTGGCTGCTGTTTGTGGTTGTGAGGTCAGTGGTGTCTCAGTGCCTGCTAGGCCAGTGCTAGGTGCGTGGCTGCTCTTTTCAATTGCGAGGTCAGTGGTGGCTCAGTGCCTGCTAGGCCAGTGCTAGGTGCGTGGCTGCTGGTTGTGGTTGTGAGGTCACTTGTGGCTCAGTGCCGGCTGGGCCAGTTATAGGTGCGTGGCTGCTGTTTTCGGTTGTGAGTTCAGTGGTGGCTCAGTGCCTGCTAGGCCAGTGCTAGGTGCGTGGCTGCTGTTTGTGGTTGTGAGGTCACCTGTGGCTCAGTGCCGGCTAGGCCAGTTATAGGTGCGTGGCTGCTGTTTGTGGTTGTGAGGTCAGTGGTGGCTCAGTGCCTGCTAGGCCAGTGCTAGGTGCGTGGCTGCTGGTTGTGGTTGTGAGGTCAGTGGTGGCTCAGTGCCTGCTAGGCCAGTGCTAGGTGCGTGGGTGCTCTTTGTGGTTGTGAGGTCAGTGGTGGCTCAGTGCCTGCTAGGCCAGTGCTAGGTGCGTGGCTGCTGTTTGTGGTTGTGAGGTCAGTGGTGGCTCAGTGCCTGCTAGGCCAGTGCTAGGTGCGTGGCTGCTCTTTTCAATTGTGAGGTCACTTGTGTCTTAGTGCCTGCTAGGCCAGTGCTAGGTGCGTGGATGCTGTTTTCAACTGTGAGGTCAGTGGTGGCTCAGTGCCTGCTACGCCAGTGCTAGGTGCGTGGCTGCTGGTTGTGGTTGTGAGGTCAGTGGTGGCTCAGTGCCTGCTAGGCCAGTGCTAGGTGCGTGGCTGCTGTTTGTGGTTGTGAGGTCACTTGTGGCTCAGTGCCTGCTCGGCCAGTGCTAGGTGCGTGGCTGCTGGTTGTGGTTGTGAGGTCAGTGGTGGCTCAGTGCCTGCTAGGCCAGTGCTAGGTGCGTGGGTGCTGGTTGTGGTTGTGAGGTCAGTGGTGTCTCAGTGCCTGCTAGGCCAGTGCTAGGTGCGTGGCTGCTCTTTTCAATTGCGAGGTCAGTGGTGGCTCAGTGCCTGCTAGGCCAGTGCTAGGTGCGTGGCTGCTCTTTGTGGTTGTGAGGTCCGTGGTGGCTCAGTGCCTGCTAGGCCAGTGCTAGGTGCGTGGCTGCTGGTTGTGGTTGTGAGGTCACTTGTGGCTCAGTGCCTGCTAGGCCAGTGCTAGGTGCATGGGTGCTGTTTGTGGTTGTGAGGTCAGTGGTGGCTCAGTGCCTGCTAGGCCAGTGCTAGGTGCGTGGCTGCTGTTTGTGGTTGTGAGGTCAGTGGTGGCTCAGTGCCTGCTAGGCCAGTGCTAGGTGCGTGGGTGCTGTTTGTGGTTGTGAGGTCACTTGTGGCTCAGTGCCTGCTAGGCCAGTGCTAGGTGCGTGGCTGCTGTTTGTGGTTGTGAGGTCAGTGGTGGCTCAGTGCCTGCTAGGCCAGTGCTAGGTGCGTGGCTGCTGTTTGTGGTTGTGAGGTCCCTTGTGGCTCAGTGCCTGCTAGGCCAGTGCTAGGTGCGTGGGTGCTGTTTGTGGTTGTGAGGTCAGTGGTGGCTCAGTGCCTGCTAGGCCAGTGCTAGGTGGGTGGCTGCTGGTTGTGGTTGTGAGGTCAGTGGTGGCTCAGTGCCTGCTAGGCCAGTGCTAGGTGCGTGGCTGCTGGTTGTGGTTGTGAGGTCAGTGGTGTCTCAGTGCCTGCTAGGCCAGTGCTAGGTGCGTGGCTGCTGTTGGTGGTTGTGAGGTCAGTGGTGTCTCAGTGCCTGCTAGGCCAGTGCTAGGTGCGTGGGTGCTGTTTGTGGTTGTGAGGTCAGTGGTGGCTCAGTGCCTGCTAGGCCAGTGCTAGGTGCGTGGCTGCTGGTTGTGGTTGTGAGGTCAGTGGTGGCTCAGTGCCTGCTAGGCCAGTGCTAGGTGCGTGGCTGCTGTTTGTGGTTGTGAGGTCAGCGGTGTCTCAGTGCCTGCTAGGCCAGTGCTAGGTGCGTGGCTGCTGTTTGTGGTTGTGAGGTCAGCGGTGTCTCCGTGCCTGCTAGGCCAGTGCTAGGTGCGTGGCTGCTGGTTGTGGTTGTGAGGTCAGTGGTGGCTCAGTGCCTGCTAGGCCAGTGCTAGGTGTGTTGGTGCTGTTTGTGGTTGTGAGGTCAGTGGTGGCTCAGTGCCTGCTAGGCCAGTGCTAGGTGCGTGGGTGCTGTTTGTGGTTGTGAGGTCAGTGGTGTCTCAGTGCCTGCTAGGCCAGTGCTAGGTGCGTGGGTGCTGTTTGTGGTTGTCAGGTCACTTGTGGCTCAGTGCCTGCTACGCCAGTGCTAGGTGCGTGGCTGCTGTTTGTGGTTGTGAGGTCAGTGGTGGCTCAGTGCCTGCTAGGCCAGTGCTAGGTGCGTGGCTGCTCTTTTCAATTGCGAGGTCAGTGGTGGCTCAGTGCCTGCTAGGCCAGTGCTAGGTGCGTGGCTGCTGGTTGTGGTTGTGAGGTCACTTGTGGCTCAGTGCCGGCTGGGCCAGTTATAGGTGCGTGGCTGCTGTTTTCGGTTGTGAGTTCAGTGGTGGCTCAGTGCCTGCTAGGCCAGTGCTAGGTGCGTGGCTGCTGTTTGTGGTTGTGAGGTCACTTGTGGCTCAGTGCCGGCTAGGCCAGTTATAGGTGCGTGGCTGCTGTTTGTGGTTGTGAGGTCAGTGGTGGCTCAGTGCCTGCTAGGCCAGTGCTAGGTGCGTGGCTGCTCTTTGTGGTTGTGAGGTCAGTGGTGGCTCAGTGCCTGCTAGGCCAGTGCTAGGTGCGTGGGTGCTGTTTGTGGTTGTGAGGTCAGTGGTGGCTCAGTGCCTGCTAGGCCAGTGCTAGGTGCGTGGGTGCTGTTTGTGGTTGTGAGGTCAGTGGTGGCTCAGTGCCTGCTAGGCCAGTGCTAGGTGCGTGGCTGCTCTTTTCAATTGTGAGGTCACTTGTGTCTTAGTGCCTGCTAGGCCAGTGCTAGGTGCGTGGATGCTGTTTTCAACTGTGAGGTCAGTGGTGGCTCAGTGCCTGCTACGCCAGTGCTAGGTGCGTGGCTGCTGGTTGTGGTTGTGAGGTCAGTGGTGGCTCAGTGCCTGCTAGGCCAGTGCTAGGTGCGTGGCTGCTGTTTGTGGTTGTGAGGTCCCTTGTGGCTCAGTGCCTGCTAGGCCAGTGCTAGGTGCGTGGCTGCTGTTTGTGGTTGTGAGGTCAGTGGTGGCTCAGTGCCTGCTAGGCCAGTGCTAGGTGCGTGGCTGCTGTTTGTGGTTGTGAGGTCCCTTGTGGCTCTGCCTGCTAGGCCAGTGCTAGGTGCGTGGCTGCTGTTTGTTTTTGTGAGGTCAGTTGTGGCTCAGTGCCTGCTAGGCCAGTGCTAGGTGCGTGGATGGTGTTTGTGGTTGTGAGGTCAGTTGTGGCTCAGTGCCTGCTAGGCCAGTGCTAGGTGCGTGGCTGCTGTTTGTGGTTGTGAGGTCCCTTGTGGCTCAGTGCCTGCTAGGCCAGTGCTAGGTGCGTGGGTGCTGTTTGTGGTTGTGAGGTCAGTGGTGTCTCAGTGCCTGCTAGGCCAGTGCTAGGTGCGTGGCTGCTGGTTGTGGTTGTGAGGTCAGTGGTGGCTCAGTGCCTGCTAGGCCAGTGCTAGGTGCGTGGCTGCTGTTTGTGGTTGTGAGGTCAGTGGTGGCTCAGTGCCTGCTAGGCCAGTGCTAGGTGCGTGGGTGCTGTTTGTGGTTGTGAGGTCAGTGGTGTCTCAGTGCCTGCTAGGCCAGTGCTAGGTGCGTGGCTGCTGTTGGTGGTTGTGAGGTCAGTGGTGGCTCAGTGCCTGCTAGGCCAGTGCTAGGTGCGTGGGTGCTGTTTGTGGTTGTGAGGTCAGTGGTGGCTCAGTGCCTGCTAGGCCAGTGCTAGGTGCGTGGCTGCTGGTTGTGGTTGTGAGGTCAGTGGTGGCTCAGTGCCTGCTAGGCCAGTGCTAGGTGCGTGGCTGCTGGTTGTGGTTGTGAGGTCAGTGGTGGCTCAGTGCCTGCTAGGCCAGTGCTAGGTGCGTGGCTGCTGGTTGTGGTTGTGAGGTCAGCGGTGTCTCAGTGCCTGCTAGGCCAGTGCTAGGTGCGTGGCTGCTGTTTGTGGTTGTGAGGTCCCTTGTGGCTCAGTGCCTGCTAGGCCAGTGCTAGGTGCGTGGCTGCTGTTTGTGGTTGTGAGGTCACTTGTGGCTCAGTGACTGCTAGGCCAGTGCGAGGTGCGTGGCTGCTGTTTGTGGTTGTGAGGTCAGTGGTGGCTCAGTGCCTGCTAGGCCAGTGCTAGGTGTGTTGGTGCTGTTTGTGGTTGTGAGGTCAGTGGTGGCTCAGTGCCTGCTAGGCCAGTGCTAGGTGCGTGGGTGCTGTTTGTGGTTGTGAGGTCAGTGGTGTCTCAGTGCCTGCTAGGCCAGTGCTAGGTGCGTGGGTGCTGTTTGTGGTTGTCAGGTCACTTGTGGCTCAGTGCCTGCTACGCCAGTGCTAGGTGCGTGGCTGCTGTTTGTGGTTGTGAGGTCAGTGGTGGCTCAGTGCCTGCTAGGCCAGTGCTAGGTGCGTGGCTGCTCTTTTCAATTGCGAGGTCAGTGGTGGCTCAGTGCCTGCTAGGCCAGTGCTAGGTGCGTGGCTGCTGGTTGTGGTTGTGAGGTCACTTGTGGCTCAGTGCCGGCTGGGCCAGTTATAGGTGCGTGGCTGCTGTTTTCGGTTGTGAGTTCAGTGGTGGCTCAGTGCCTGCTAGGCCAGTGCTAGGTGCGTGGCTGCTGTTTGTGGTTGTGAGGTCAGTGGTGGCTCAGTGCCTGCTAGGCCAGTGCTAGGTGCGTGGCTGCTCTTTTCAATTGTGAGGTCACTTGTGTCTTAGTGCCTGCTAGGCCAGTGCTAGGTGCGTGGATGCTGTTTTCAACTGTGAGGTCAGTGGTGGCTCAGTGCCTGCTACGCCAGTGCTAGGTGCGTGGCTGCTGGTTGTGGTTGTGAGGTCAGTGGTGGCTCAGTGCCTGCTAGGCCAGTGCTAGGTGCGTGGCTGCTGTTTGTGGTTGTGAGGTCACTTGTGGCTCAGTGCCTGCTCGGCCAGTGCTAGGTGCGTGGCTGCTGGTTGTGGTTGTGAGGTCAGTGGTGGCTCAGTGCCTGCTAGGCCAGTGCTAGGTGCGTGGGTGCTGGTTGTGGTTGTGAGGTCAGTGGTGTCTCAGTGCCTGCTAGGCCAGTGCTAGGTGCGTGGCTGCTCTTTTCAATTGCGAGGTCAGTGGTGGCTCAGTGCCTGCTAGGCCAGTGCTAGGTGCGTGGCTGCTCTTTGTGGTTGTGAGGTCCGTGGTGGCTCAGTGCCTGCTAGGCCAGTGCTAGGTGCGTGGCTGCTGGTTGTGGTTGTGAGGTCACTTGTGGCTCAGTGCCTGCTAGGCCAGTGCTAGGTGCATGGGTGCTGTTTGTGGTTGTGAGGTCAGTGGTGGCTCAGTGCCTGCTAGGCCAGTGCTAGGTGCGTGGCTGCTGTTTGTGGTTGTGAGGTCAGTGGTGGCTCAGTGCCTGCTAGGCCAGTGCTAGGTGCGTGGCTGCTGTTTGTGGTTGTGAGGTCAGTGGTGGCTCAGTGCCTGCTAGGCCAGTGCTAGGTGCGTGGCTGCTGTTTGTGGTTGTGAGGTCAGTGGTGGCTCAGTGGCTGCTAGGCCAGTGCTAGTTGCGTGGGTGGTGTTTGTGGTTGCGAGGTCACTTGTGGCTCAGTGCCTGCTAGGCCAGTGCTAGGTGCGTGGGTGCTGTTTGTGGTTGTGAGGTCAGTGGTGTCTCAGTGCCTGCTAGGCCAGTGCTAGGTGCGTGGCTGCTGTTTGTGGTTGTGAGGTCACTTGTGGCTCAGTGCCTGCTAGGCCAGTGCTAGGTGCGTGGCTGCTGTTTGTGGTTGTGAGGTCAGTGGTGGCTCAGTGCCTGCTAGGCCAGTGCTAGGTGCGTGGCTGCTCTTTGTGGTTGTGAGGTCCCTTGTGGCTCAGTGCCTGCTAGGCCAGTGCTAGGTGAGTGGCTGCTGTTTGTGGTTGTGAGGTCAGTGGTGGCTCAGTGCCTGCTAGGCCAGTGCTAGGTGCGTGGCTGCTGTTTGTGGTTGTGAGGTCCCTTGTGGCTCTGCCTGCTAGGCCAGTGCTAGGTGCGTGGCTGCTGTTTGTTTTTGTGAGGTCAGTTGTGGCTCAGTGCCTGCTAGGCCAGTGCTAGGTGCATGGGTGCTGTTTGTGGTTGTGAGGTCAGTGGTGGCTCAGTGCCTGCTAGGCCAGTGCTAGGTGCGTGGCTGCTGTTTGTGGTTGTGAGGTCAGTGGTGGCTCAGTGCCTGCTAGGCCAGTGCTAGGTGCGTGGGTGCTGTTTGTGGTTGTGAGGTCACTTGTGGCTCAGTGCCTGCTAGGCCAGTGCTAGGTGCGTGGCTGCTGTTTGTGGTTGTGAGGTCAGTGGTGGCTCAGTGCCTGCTAGGCCAGTGCTAGGTGCGTGGCTGCTGTTTGTGGTTGTGAGGTCCCTTGTGGCTCAGTGCCTGCTAGGCCAGTGCTAGGTGCGTGGGTGCTGTTTGTGGTTGTGAGGTCAGTGGTGGCTCAGTGCCTGCTAGGCCAGTGCTAGGTGGGTGGCTGCTGGTTGTGGTTGTGAGGTCAGTGGTGGCTCAGTGCCTGCTAGGCCAGTGCTAGGTGCGTGGCTGCTGGTTGTGGTTGTGAGGTCAGTGGTGTCTCAGTGCCTGCTAGGCCAGTGCTAGGTGCGTGGCTGCTGTTGGTGGTTGTGAGGTCAGTGGTGTCTCAGTGCCTGCTAGGCCAGTGCTAGGTGCGTGGGTGCTGTTTGTGGTTGTGAGGTCAGTGGTGGCTCAGTGCCTGCTAGGCCAGTGCTAGGTGCGTGGCTGCTGGTTGTGGTTGTGAGGTCAGTGGTGGCTCAGTGCCTGCTAGGCCAGTGCTAGGTGCGTGGCTGCTGTTTGTGGTTGTGAGGTCAGCGGTGTCTCAGTGCCTGCTAGGCCAGTGCTAGGTGCGTGGCTGCTGTTTGTGGTTGTGAGGTCAGCGGTGTCTCCGTGCCTGCTAGGCCAGTGCTAGGTGCGTGGCTGCTGGTTGTGGTTGTGAGGTCAGTGGTGGCTCAGTGCCTGCTAGGCCAGTGCTAGGTGTGTTGGTGCTGTTTGTGGTTGTGAGGTCAGTGGTGGCTCAGTGCCTGCTAGGCCAGTGCTAGGTGCGTGGGTGCTGTTTGTGGTTGTGAGGTCAGTGGTGTCTCAGTGCCTGCTAGGCCAGTGCTAGGTGCGTGGGTGCTGTTTGTGGTTGTCAGGTCACTTGTGGCTCAGTGCCTGCTACGCCAGTGCTAGGTGCGTGGCTGCTGTTTGTGGTTGTGAGGTCAGTGGTGGCTCAGTGCCTGCTAGGCCAGTGCTAGGTGCGTGGCTGCTCTTTTCAATTGCGAGGTCAGTGGTGGCTCAGTGCCTGCTAGGCCAGTGCTAGGTGCGTGGCTGCTGGTTGTGGTTGTGAGGTCACTTGTGGCTCAGTGCCGGCTGGGCCAGTTATAGGTGCGTGGCTGCTGTTTTCGGTTGTGAGTTCAGTGGTGGCTCAGTGCCTGCTAGGCCAGTGCTAGGTGCGTGGCTGCTGTTTGTGGTTGTGAGGTCACTTGTGGCTCAGTGCCGGCTAGGCCAGTTATAGGTGCGTGGCTGCTGTTTGTGGTTGTGAGGTCAGTGGTGGCTCAGTGCCTGCTAGGCCAGTGCTAGGTGCGTGGCTGCTCTTTGTGGTTGTGAGGTCAGTGGTGGCTCAGTGCCTGCTAGGCCAGTGCTAGGTGCGTGGGTGCTGTTTGTGGTTGTGAGGTCAGTGGTGGCTCAGTGCCTGCTAGGCCAGTGCTAGGTGCGTGGGTGCTGTTTGTGGTTGTGAGGTCAGTGGTGGCTCAGTGCCTGCTAGGCCAGTGCTAGGTGCGTGGCTGCTCTTTTCAATTGTGAGGTCACTTGTGTCTTAGTGCCTGCTAGGCCAGTGCTAGGTGCGTGGATGCTGTTTTCAACTGTGAGGTCAGTGGTGGCTCAGTGCCTGCTACGCCAGTGCTAGGTGCGTGGCTGCTGGTTGTGGTTGTGAGGTCAGTGGTGGCTCAGTGCCTGCTAGGCCAGTGCTAGGTGCGTGGCTGCTGTTTGTGGTTGTGAGGTCCCTTGTGGCTCAGTGCCTGCTAGGCCAGTGCTAGGTGCGTGGCTGCTGTTTGTGGTTGTGAGGTCAGTGGTGGCTCAGTGCCTGCTAGGCCAGTGCTAGGTGCGTGGCTGCTGTTTGTGGTTGTGAGGTCCCTTGTGGCTCTGCCTGCTAGGCCAGTGCTAGGTGCGTGGCTGCTGTTTGTTTTTGTGAGGTCAGTTGTGGCTCAGTGCCTGCTAGGCCAGTGCTAGGTGCGTGGATGGTGTTTGTGGTTGTGAGGTCAGTTGTGGCTCAGTGCCTGCTAGGCCAGTGCTAGGTGCGTGGCTGCTGTTTGTGGTTGTGAGGTCCCTTGTGGCTCAGTGCCTGCTAGGCCAGTGCTAGGTGCGTGGGTGCTGTTTGTGGTTGTGAGGTCAGTGGTGTCTCAGTGCCTGCTAGGCCAGTGCTAGGTGCGTGGCTGCTGGTTGTGGTTGTGAGGTCAGTGGTGGCTCAGTGCCTGCTAGGCCAGTGCTAGGTGCGTGGCTGCTGTTTGTGGTTGTGAGGTCAGTGGTGGCTCAGTGCCTGCTAGGCCAGTGCTAGGTGCGTGGGTGCTGTTTGTGGTTGTGAGGTCAGTGGTGTCTCAGTGCCTGCTAGGCCAGTGCTAGGTGCGTGGCTGCTGTTGGTGGTTGTGAGGTCAGTGGTGGCTCAGTGCCTGCTAGGCCAGTGCTAGGTGCGTGGCTGCTGTTTGTGGTTGTGAGGTCAGTGGTGGCTCAGTGCCTGCTAGGCCAGTGCTAGGTGCGTGGCTGCTGGTTGTGGTTGTGAGGTCAGTGGTGGCTCAGTGCCTGCTAGGCCAGTGCTAGGTGCGTGGCTGCTGGTTGTGGTTGTGAGGTCAGTGGTGGCTCAGTGCCTGCTAGGCCAGTGCTAGGTGCGTGGCTGCTGGTTGTGGTTGTGAGGTCAGCGGTGTCTCAGTGCCTGCTAGGCCAGTGCTAGGTGCGTGGCTGCTGTTTGTGGTTGTGAGGTCCCTTGTGGCTCAGTGCCTGCTAGGCCAGTGCTAGGTGCGTGGCTGCTGTTTGTGGTTGTGAGGTCACTTGTGGCTCAGTGACTGCTAGGCCAGTGCGAGGTGCGTGGCTGCTGTTTGTGGTTGTGAGGTCAGTGGTGGCTCAGTGCCTGCTAGGCCAGTGCTAGGTGTGTTGGTGCTGTTTGTGGTTGTGAGGTCAGTGGTGGCTCAGTGCCTGCTAGGCCAGTGCTAGGTGCGTGGGTGCTGTTTGTGGTTGTGAGGTCAGTGGTGTCTCAGTGCCTGCTAGGCCAGTGCTAGGTGCGTGGGTGCTGTTTGTGGTTGTCAGGTCACTTGTGGCTCAGTGCCTGCTACGCCAGTGCTAGGTGCGTGGCTGCTGTTTGTGGTTGTGAGGTCAGTGGTGGCTCAGTGCCTGCTAGGCCAGTGCTAGGTGCGTGGCTGCTCTTTTCAATTGCGAGGTCAGTGGTGGCTCAGTGCCTGCTAGGCCAGTGCTAGGTGCGTGGCTGCTGGTTGTGGTTGTGAGGTCACTTGTGGCTCAGTGCCGGCTGGGCCAGTTATAGGTGCGTGGCTGCTGTTTTCGGTTGTGAGTTCAGTGGTGGCTCAGTGCCTGCTAGGCCAGTGCTAGGTGCGTGGCTGCTGTTTGTGGTTGTGAGGTCACCTGTGGCTCAGTGCCGGCTAGGCCAGTTATAGGTGCGTGGCTGCTGTTTGTGGTTGTGAGGTCAGTGGTGGCTCAGTGCCTGCTAGGCCAGTGCTAGGTGCGTGGCTGCTGGTTGTGGTTGTGAGGTCAGTGGTGGCTCAGTGCCTGCTAGGCCAGTGCTAGGTGCGTGGGTGCTGGTTGTGGTTGTGAGGTCAGTGGTGGCTCAGTGCCTGCTAGGCCAGTGCTAGGTGCGTGGCTGCTGTTTGTGGTTGTGAGGTCAGTGGTGGCTCAGTGCCTGCTAGGCCAGTGCTAGGTGCGTGGCTGCTCTTTTCAATTGTGAGGTCACTTGTGTCTTAGTGCCTGCTAGGCCAGTGCTAGGTGCGTGGATGCTGTTTTCAACTGTGAGGTCAGTGGTGGCTCAGTGCCTGCTAGGCCAGTGCTAGGTGCGTGGCTGCTGTTTGTGGTTGTGAGGTCAGTGGTGGCTCAGTGCCTGCTAGGCCAGTGCTAGGTGCGTGGGTGCTGTTTGTGGTTGTGAGGTCACTTGTGGCTCAGTGCCTGCTCGGCCAGTGCTAGGTGCGTGGCTGCTGGTTGTGGTTGTGAGGTCAGTGGTGGCTCAGTGCCTGCTAGGCCAGTGCTAGGTGCGTGGGTGCTGGTTGTGGTTGTGAGGTCAGTGGTGTCTCAGTGCCTGCTAGGCCAGTGCTAGGTGCGTGGCTGCTCTTTTCAATTGCGAGGTCCGTGGTGGCTCAGTGCCTGCTCGGCCAGTGCTAGGTGCGTGGCTGCTGTTTTCAATTGTGAGGTCCGTGGTGGCTCAGTGCCTGCTAGGCCAGTGCTAGGTGCGTGGCTGCTGGTTGTGGTTGTGAGGTCACTTGTGGCTCAGTGCCTGCTAGGCCAGTGCTAGGTGCATGGGTGCTGTTTGTGGTTGTGAGGTCAGTGGTGGCTCAGTGCCTGCTAGGCCAGTGCTAGGTGCGTGGCTGCTGTTTGTGGTTGTGAGGTCAGTGGTGGCTCAGTGCCTGCTAGGCCAGTGCTAGGTGCGTGGCTGCTGTTTGTGGTTGTGAGGTCAGTGGTGGCTCAGTGCCTGCTAGGCCAGTGCTAGGTGCGTGGCTGCTGGTTGTGGTTGTGAGGTCAGTGGTGGCTCAGTGCCTGCTAGGCCAGTGCTAGGTGCGTGGCTGCTGTTTGTGGTTGTGAGGTCAGCGGTGTCTCAGTGCCTGCTAGGCCAGTGCTAGGTGCGTGGCTGCTGTTTGTGGTTGTGAGGTCAGCGGTGTCTCCGTGCCTGCTAGGCCAGTGCTAGGTGCGTGGCTGCTGGTTGTGGTTGTGAGGTCAGTGGTGGCTCAGTGCCTGCTAGGCCAGTGCTAGGTGTGTTGGTGCTGTTTGTGGTTGTGAGGTCAGTGGTGGCTCAGTGCCTGCTAGGCCAGTGCTAGGTGCGTGGGTGCTGTTTGTGGTTGTGAGGTCAGTGGTGTCTCAGTGCCTGCTAGGCCAGTGCTAGGTGCGTGGGTGCTGTTTGTGGTTGTCAGGTCACTTGTGGCTCAGTGCCTGCTACGCCAGTGCTAGGTGCGTGGCTGCTGTTTGTGGTTGTGAGGTCAGTGGTGGCTCAGTGCCTGCTAGGCCAGTGCTAGGTGCGTGGCTGCTCTTTTCAATTGCGAGGTCAGTGGTGGCTCAGTGCCTGCTAGGCCAGTGCTAGGTGCGTGGCTGCTGGTTGTGGTTGTGAGGTCACTTGTGGCTCAGTGCCGGCTGGGCCAGTTATAGGTGCGTGGCTGCTGTTTTCGGTTGTGAGTTCAGTGGTGGCTCAGTGCCTGCTAGGCCAGTGCTAGGTGCGTGGCTGCTGTTTGTGGTTGTGAGGTCACTTGTGGCTCAGTGCCGGCTAGGCCAGTTATAGGTGCGTGGCTGCTGTTTGTGGTTGTGAGGTCAGTGGTGGCTCAGTGCCTGCTAGGCCAGTGCTAGGTGCGTGGCTGCTCTTTGTGGTTGTGAGGTCAGTGGTGGCTCAGTGCCTGCTAGGCCAGTGCTAGGTGCGTGGGTGCTGTTTGTGGTTGTGAGGTCAGTGGTGGCTCAGTGCCTGCTAGGCCAGTGCTAGGTGCGTGGGTGCTGTTTGTGGTTGTGAGGTCAGTGGTGGCTCAGTGCCTGCTAGGCCAGTGCTAGGTGCGTGGCTGCTCTTTTCAATTGTGAGGTCACTTGTGTCTTAGTGCCTGCTAGGCCAGTGCTAGGTGCGTGGATGCTGTTTTCAACTGTGAGGTCAGTGGTGGCTCAGTGCCTGCTACGCCAGTGCTAGGTGCGTGGCTGCTGGTTGTGGTTGTGAGGTCAGTGGTGGCTCAGTGCCTGCTAGGCCAGTGCTAGGTGCGTGGCTGCTGTTTGTGGTTGTGAGGTCCCTTGTGGCTCAGTGCCTGCTAGGCCAGTGCTAGGTGCGTGGCTGCTGTTTGTGGTTGTGAGGTCAGTGGTGGCTCAGTGCCTGCTAGGCCAGTGCTAGGTGCGTGGCTGCTGTTTGTGGTTGTGAGGTCCCTTGTGGCTCTGCCTGCTAGGCCAGTGCTAGGTGCGTGGCTGCTGTTTGTTTTTGTGAGGTCAGTTGTGGCTCAGTGCCTGCTAGGCCAGTGCTAGGTGCGTGGATGGTGTTTGTGGTTGTGAGGTCAGTTGTGGCTCAGTGCCTGCTAGGCCAGTGCTAGGTGCGTGGCTGCTGTTTGTGGTTGTGAGGTCCCTTGTGGCTCAGTGCCTGCTAGGCCAGTGCTAGGTGCGTGGGTGCTGTTTGTGGTTGTGAGGTCAGTGGTGTCTCAGTGCCTGCTAGGCCAGTGCTAGGTGCGTGGCTGCTGGTTGTGGTTGTGAGGTCAGTGGTGGCTCAGTGCCTGCTAGGCCAGTGCTAGGTGCGTGGCTGCTGTTTGTGGTTGTGAGGTCAGTGGTGGCTCAGTGCCTGCTAGGCCAGTGCTAGGTGCGTGGCTGCTGTTTGTGGTTGTGAGGTCAGTGGTGTCTCAGTGCCTGCTAGGCCAGTGCTAGGTGCGTGGCTGCTGTTGGTGGTTGTGAGGTCAGTGGTGGCTCAGTGCCTGCTAGGCCAGTGCTAGGTGCGTGGCTGCTGTTTGTGGTTGTGAGGTCAGTGGTGGCTCAGTGCCTGCTAGGCCAGTGCTAGGTGCGTGGCTGCTGGTTGTGGTTGTGAGGTCAGTGGTGGCTCAGTGCCTGCTAGGCCAGTGCTAGGTGCGTGGCTGCTGGTTGTGGTTGTGAGGTCAGTGGTGGCTCAGTGCCTGCTAGGCCAGTGCTAGGTGCGTGGCTGCTGGTTGTGGTTGTGAGGTCAGCGGTGTCTCAGTGCCTGCTAGGCCAGTGCTAGGTGCGTGGCTGCTGTTTGTGGTTGTGAGGTCCCTTGTGGCTCAGTGCCTGCTAGGCCAGTGCTAGGTGCGTGGCTGCTGTTTGTGGTTGTGAGGTCACTTGTGGCTCAGTGACTGCTAGGCCAGTGCGAGGTGCGTGGCTGCTGTTTGTGGTTGTGAGGTCAGTGGTGGCTCAGTGCCTGCTAGGCCAGTGCTAGGTGTGTTGGTGCTGTTTGTGGTTGTGAGGTCAGTGGTGGCTCAGTGCCTGCTAGGCCAGTGCTAGGTGCGTGGGTGCTGTTTGTGGTTGTGAGGTCAGTGGTGTCTCAGTGCCTGCTAGGCCAGTGCTAGGTGCGTGGGTGCTGTTTGTGGTTGTCAGGTCACTTGTGGCTCAGTGCCTGCTACGCCAGTGCTAGGTGCGTGGCTGCTGTTTGTGGTTGTGAGGTCAGTGGTGTCTCAGTGCCTGCTAGGCCAGTGCTAGGTGCGTGGCTGCTCTTTTCAATTGCGAGGTCAGTGGTGGCTCAGTGCCTGCTAGGCCAGTGCTAGGTGCGTGGCTGCTGGTTGTGGTTGTGAGGTCACTTGTGGCTCAGTGCCGGCTGGGCCAGTGCTAGGTGCGTGGCTGCTGTTTGTGGTTGTGAGTTCAGTGGTGGCTCAGTGCCTGCTAGGCCAGTGCTAGGTGCGTGGCTGCTGTTTGTGGTTGTGAGGTCACCTGTGGCTCAGTGCCGGCTAGGCCAGTTATAGGTGCGTGGCTGCTGTTTGTGGTTGTGAGGTCAGTGGTGGCTCAGTGCCTGCTAGGCCAGTGCTAGGTGCGTGGCTGCTGGTTGTGGTTGTGAGGTCAGTGGTGGCTCAGTGCCTGCTAGGCCAGTGCTAGGTGCGTGGGTGCTCTTTGTGGTTGTGAGGTCAGTGGTGGCTCAGTGCCTGCTAGGCCAGTGCTAGGTGCGTGGCTGCTGTTTGTGGTTGTGAGGTCAGTGGTGGCTCAGTGCCTGCTAGGCCAGTGCTAGGTGCGTGGCTGCTCTTTTCAATTGTGAGGTCACTTGTGTCTTAGTGCCTGCTAGGCCAGTGCTAGGTGCGTGGATGCTGTTTTCAACTGTGAGGTCAGTGGTGGCTCAGTGCCTGCTACGCCAGTGCTAGGTGCGTGGCTGCTGGTTGTGGTTGTGAGGTCAGTGGTGGCTCAGTGCCTGCTAGGCCAGTGCTAGGTGCGTGGCTGCTGTTTGTGGTTGTGAGGTCACTTGTGGCTCAGTGCCTGCTCGGCCAGTGCTAGGTGCGTGGCTGCTGGTTGTGGTTGTGAGGTCAGTGGTGGCTCAGTGCCTGCTAGGCCAGTGCTAGGTGCGTGGGTGCTGGTTGTGGTTGTGAGGTCAGTGGTGTCTCAGTGCCTGCTAGGCCAGTGCTAGGTGCGTGGCTGCTCTTTTCAATTGCGAGGTCAGTGGTGGCTCAGTGCCTGCTAGGCCAGTGCTAGGTGCGTGGCTGCTCTTTGTGGTTGTGAGGTCCGTGGTGGCTCAGTGCCTGCTAGGCCAGTGCTAGGTGCGTGGCTGCTGGTTGTGGTTGTGAGGTCACTTGTGGCTCAGTGCCTGCTAGGCCAGTGCTAGGTGCATGGGTGCTGTTTGTGGTTGTGAGGTCAGTGGTGGCTCAGTGCCTGCTAGGCCAGTGCTAGGTGCGTGGCTGCTGTTTGTGGTTGTGAGGTCAGTGGTGGCTCAGTGCCTGCTAGGCCAGTGCTAGGTGCGTGGCTGCTGTTTGTGGTTGTGAGGTCAGTGGTGGCTCAGTGCCTGCTAGGCCAGTGCTAGGTGCGTGGCTGCTGTTTGTGGTTGTGAGGTCAGTGGTGGCTCAGTGCCTGCTAGGCCAGTGCTAAGTGCGTGGGTGCTGTTTGTGGTTGTGAGGTCAGTGGTGGCTCAGTGCCTGCTAGGCCAGTGCTAGGTGCGTGGCTGCTGTTTGTGGTTGTGAGGTCAGTGGTGGCTCAGTGCCTGCTAGGCCAGTGCTAGGTGCGTGAGTGCAATTTGTGGTTGTGAGGTCAGTGGTGTCTCAGTGCCTGCTAGGCCAGTGCTAGGTGCGTGGGTGCTGTTTGTGGTTGTGAGGTCACTTGTGGCTCAGTGCCTGCTAGGCCAGTGCTAGGTGCGTGGCTGCTGTTTGTGGTTGTGAGGTCAGTGGTGGCTCAGTGCCTGCTAGGCCAGTGCTAGGTGCGTGGCTGCTCTTTGTGGTTGTGAGGTCCCTTGTGGCTCAGTGCCTGCTAGGCCAGTGCTAGGTGCGTGGCTGCTGTTTGTGGTTGTGAGGTCAGTGGTGGCTCAGTGCCTGCTAGGCCAGTGCTAGGTGCGTGGCTGCTGTTTGTGGTTGTGAGGTCCCTTGTGGCTCTGCCTGCTAGGCCAGTGCTAGGTGCGTGGCTGCTGTTTGTTTTTGTGAGGTCAGTTGTGGCTCAGTGCCTGCTAGGCCAGTGCTAGGTGCGTGGATGGTGTTTGTGGTTGTGAGGTCAGTTGTGGCTCAGTGCCTGCTAGGCCAGTGCTAGGTGCGTGGCTGCTGTTTGTGGTTGTGAGGTCCCTTGTGGCTCAGTGCCTGCTAGGCCAGTGCTAGGTGCGTGGGTGCTGTTTGTGGTTGTGAGGTCAGTGGTGTCTCAGTGCCTGCTAGGCCAGTGCTAGGTGGGTGGCTGCTGGTTGTGGTTGTGAGGTCAGTGGTGGCTCAGTGCCTGCTAGGCCAGTGCTAGGTGCGTGGCTGCTGGTTGTGGTTGTGAGGTCAGTGGTGTCTCAGTGCCTGCTAGGCCAGTGCTAGGTGCGTGGCTGCTGTTGGTGGTTGTGAGGTCAGTGGTGTCTCAGTGCCTGCTAGGCCAGTGCTAGGTGCGTGGGTGCTGTTTGTGGTTGTGAGGTCAGTGGTGGCTCAGTGCCTGCTAGGCCAGTGCTAGGTGCGTGGCTGCTGGTTGTGGTTGTGAGGTCAGTGGTGGCTCAGTGCCTGCTAGGCCAGTGCTAGGTGCGTGGCTGCTGTTTGTGGTTGTGAGGTCAGCGGTGTCTCAGTGCCTGCTAGGCCAGTGCTAGGTGCGTGGCTGCTGTTTGTGGTTGTGAGGTCAGCGGTGTCTCCGTGCCTGCTAGGCCAGTGCTAGGTGCGTGGCTGCTGGTTGTGGTTGTGAGGTCAGTGGTGGCTCAGTGCCTGCTAGGCCAGTGCTAGGTGTGTTGGTGCTGTTTGTGGTTGTGAGGTCAGTGGTGGCTCAGTGCCTGCTAGGCCAGTGCTAGGTGCGTGGGTGCTGTTTGTGGTTGTGAGGTCAGTGGTGTCTCAGTGCCTGCTAGGCCAGTGCTAGGTGCGTGGGTGCTGTTTGTGGTTGTCAGGTCACTTGTGGCTCAGTGCCTGCTACGCCAGTGCTAGGTGCGTGGCTGCTGTTTGTGGTTGTGAGGTCAGTGGTGGCTCAGTGCCTGCTAGGCCAGTGCTAGGTGCGTGGCTGCTCTTTTCAATTGCGAGGTCAGTGGTGGCTCAGTGCCTGCTAGGCCAGTGCTAGGTGCGTGGCTGCTGGTTGTGGTTGTGAGGTCACTTGTGGCTCAGTGCCGGCTGGGCCAGTTATAGGTGCGTGGCTGCTGTTTTCGGTTGTGAGTTCAGTGGTGGCTCAGTGCCTGCTAGGCCAGTGCTAGGTGCGTGGCTGCTGTTTGTGGTTGTGAGGTCACTTGTGGCTCAGTGCCGGCTAGGCCAGTTATAGGTGCGTGGCTGCTGTTTGTGGTTGTGAGGTCAGTGGTGGCTCAGTGCCTGCTAGGCCAGTGCTAGGTGCGTGGCTGCTCTTTGTGGTTGTGAGGTCAGTGGTGGCTCAGTGCCTGCTAGGCCAGTGCTAGGTGCGTGGGTGCTGTTTGTGGTTGTGAGGTCAGTGGTGGCTCAGTGCCTGCTAGGCCAGTGCTAGGTGCGTGGCTGCTCTTTTCAATTGTGAGGTCACTTGTGTCTTAGTGCCTGCTAGGCCAGTGCTAGGTGCGTGGATGCTGTTTTCAACTGTGAGGTCAGTGGTGGCTCAGTGCCTGCTACGCCAGTGCTAGGTGCGTGGCTGCTGGTTGTGGTTGTGAGGTCAGTGGTGGCTCAGTGCCTGCTAGGCCAGTGCTAGGTGCGTGGCTGCTGTTTGTGGTTGTGAGGTCACTTGTGGCTCAGTGCCTGCTAGGCCAGTGCTAGGTGCGTGGCTGCTGGTTGTGGTTGTGAGGTCAGTGGTGGCTCAGTGCCTGCTAGGCCAGTGCTAGGTGCGTGGGTGCTGGTTGTGGTTGTGAGGTCAGTGGTGTCTCAGTGCCTGCTAGGCCAGTGCTAGGTGCGTGGCTGCTCTTTTCAATTGCGAGGTCAGTGGTGGCTCAGTGCCTGCTAGGCCAGTGCTAGGTGCGTGGCTGCTCTTTGTGGTTGTGAGGTCCGTGGTGGCTCAGTGCCTGCTAGGCCAGTGCTAGGTGCGTGGCTGCTGGTTGTGGTTGTGAGGTCACTTGTGGCTCAGTGCCTGCTAGGCCAGTGCTAGGTGTGTGGCTGCTGTTTGTGGTTGTGAGGTCAGTGGTGTCTCAGTGCCTGCTAGGCCAGTGCTAGGTGCGTGGCTGCTGTTTGTGGTTGTGAGGTCAGTGGTGGCTCAGTGCCTGCTAGGCCAGTGCTAGGTGCGTGGCTGCTGTTTGTGGTTGTGAGGTCAGTGGTGGCTCAGTGCCTGCTAGGCCAGTGCTAGGTGCGTGGCTGCTGGTTGTGGTTGTGAGGTCAGTGGTGTCTCAGTGCCTGCTAGGCCAGTGCTAAGTGCGTGGGTGCTGTTTGTGGTTGTGAGGTCAGTTGTGGCTCAGTGCCTGCTAGGCCAGTGCTAGGTGCGTGGCTGCTGTTTGTGGTTGTGAGGTCAGTGGTGGCTCAGTGCCTGCTAGGCCAGTGCTAGGTGCGTGAGTGCAGTTTGTGGTTGTGAGGTCAGTGGTGGCTCAGTGCCTGCTAGGCCAGTGCTAGGTGCGTGGCTGCTGTTTGTGGTTGTGAGGTCAGTGGTGGCTCAGTGCCTGCTAGGCCAGTGCTAAGTGCGTGGGTGCTGTTTGTGGTTGTGAGGTCAGTGGTGGCTCAGTGCCTGCTAGGCCAGTGCTAGGTGCGTGGCTGCTGTTTGTGGTTGTGAGGTCAGTGGTGGCTCAGTGCCTGCTAGGCCAGTGCTAGGTGCGTGGCTGCTGTTTGTGGTTGTGAGGTCAGTGGTGTCTCAGTGCCTGCTAGGCCAGTGCTAGATGCGTGGATGCTGTTTTCAACTGTGAGGTCAGTGGTGGCTCAGTGCCTGCTAGGCCAGTGCTAGGTGCGTGGGTGCTGGTTGTGGTTGTGAGGTCAGTGGTGGCTCAGTGCCTGCTAGGCCAGTGCTAGGTGCGTGGCTGCTGTTTGTGGTTGTGAGGTCACTTGTGGCTCAGTGCCTGCTAGGCCAGTGCTAGGTGCGTGGCTGCTGGTTGTGGTTGTGAGGTCAGTGGTGGCTCAGTGCCTGCTAGGCCAGTGCTAGGTGCGTAGGTGCTGGTTGTGGTTGTGAGGTCAGTGGTGGCTCAGTGCCTGCTAGGCCAGTGCTAGGTGCGTGGCTGCTGTTTGTGGTTGTGAGGTCAGTGGTGGCTCAGTGCCTGCTAGGCCAGTGCTAGGTGCGTGGCTGCTGGTTGTGGTTGTGAGGTCAGTGGTGTCTCAGTGCCTGCTAGGCCAGTGCTAAGTGCGTGGGTGCTGTTTGTGGTTGTGAGGTCAGTGGTGGCTCAGTGCCTGCTAGGCCAGTGCTAGGTGCGTGGCTGCTGTTTGTGGTTGTGAGGTCCCTTGTGGCTCAGTGCCTGCTAGGCCAGTGCTAGGTGCGTGGATGCTGGTTGTGGTTGTGAGGTCAGTGGTGGCTCAGTGCCTGCTAGGCCAGTGCTAGGTGCGTGGCTGCTGTTTGTGGCCGTGAGGTCCGTGGTGTCTCAGTGCCTGCTAGGCCAGTGCTAGGTGCGTGGCTGCTGTTTTCAGTTGTGAGGTCAGTGGTGTCTCAGTGCCTGCTAGGCCAGTGCTAGGTGCGTGGCTGCTGTTTGTGGTTGTGAGGTCAGTGGTGGCTCAGTGCCTGCTAGGCCAGTGCTAAGTGCGTGGGTGCTGTTTGTGGTTGTGAGGTCACTTGTGGCTCAGTGCCTGCTAGGCCAGTGCTAGGTGCGTGGCTGCTGTTTTCAATTGTGAGGTCAGTGGTGGCTCAGTGCCTGCTAGGCCAGTGCTAGGTGCGTGGCTGCTGTTTGTGGTTGTGAGGTCAGTGGTGGCTCAGTGACTGCTAGGCCAGTGCTAGGTGCGTGGCTGCTGTTTGTGGCCGTGAGGTCACTTGTGGCTCAGTGCCTGCTAGGCCAGTGCTAGGTGCGTGGCTGCTGTTTTCAATTGTGAGGTCAGTGGTGGCTCAGTGCCTGCTAGGCCAGTGCTAGGTGCGTGGCTGCTGTTTGTGGTTGTGAGGTCAGTGGTGGCTCAGTGCCTGCTAGGCCAGTGCTAAGTGCGTGGGTGCTGTTTGTGGTTGTGAGGTCAGTGGTGGCTCAGTGCCTGCTAGGCCAGTGCTAGGTGCGTGGCTGCTGTTTGTGGTTGTGAGGTCAGTGGTGTCTCAGTGCCTGCTAGGCCAGTGCTAGGTGCGTGGCTGCTGTTGGTGTTTGTGAGGTCCCTTGTGGCTCAGTGCCTGCTAGGCCAGTGCTAGGTGCGTGGGTGCTGTTTGTGGTTGGGAGGTCAGTGGTGGCTCAGTGCCTGCTAGGCCAGTGCTAGGTGCGTGGCTGCTGGTTGTGGTTGTGAGGTCAGTGGTGGCTCAGTGCCTGCTAGGCCAGTGCTAGGTGCGTGGCTGCTGTTTGTGGTTGTGAGGTCAGCGGTGTCTCAGTGCCTGCTAGGCCAGTGCTAGGTGTGTGGCTGCTGTTTTCAATTGTGAGGTCAGTGGTGGCTCAGTGCCTGCTAGGCCAGTGCTAGGTGCGTGGGTGCTGTTTGTGGTTGTGAGGTCAGTGGTGGCTCAGTGCCTGCTAGGCCAGTGCTAGGTGCGTGGCTGCTGTTTGTGGTTGTGAGGTCACTTGTGGCTCAGTGCCTGCTAGGCCAGTGCTAGGTGCGTGGCTGCTGGTTGTGGTTGTGAGGTCAGTGGTGGCTCAGTGCCTGCTAGGCCAGTGCTAGGTGCGTGGGTGCTGGTTGTGGTTGTGAGGTCAGTGGTGTCTCAGTGCCTGCTAGGCCAGTGCTAGGTGCGTGGCTGCTCTTTTCAATTGCGAGGTCAGTGGTGGCTCAGTGCCTGCTAGGCCAGTGCTAGGTGCGTGGCTGCTGTTTGTGGTTGTGAGGTCCGTGGTGGCTCAGTGCCTGCTAGGCCAGTGCTAGGTGCGTGGCTGCTGGTTGTGGTTGTGAGGTCAGTGGTGGCTCAGTGCCTGCTAGGCCAGTGCTAGGTGCGTGGCTGCTGTTTGTGGTTGTGAGGTCACTTGTGGCTCAGTGCCTGCTAGGCCAGTGCTAGGTGCGTGGCTGCTGTTTGTGGTTGTGAGGTCAGTGGTGGCTCAGTGCCTGCTAGGCCAGTGCTAGGTGCGTGGCTGCTGTTTGTGGTTGTGAGGTCACTTGTGGCTCAGTGCCTGCTAGGCCAGTGCTAGGTGCGTGAGTGCTGTTTGTGGTTGTGAGGTCCCTTGTGGCTCAGTGTCTGCTAGGCCAGTGCTAGGTGCGTGGCTGCTGTTTGTGGTTGTGAGGTCAGTGGTGGCTCAGTGCCTGCTAGGCCAGTGCTAAGTGCGTGGGTGCTGTTTGTGGTTGTGAGGTCAGTGGTGGCTCAGTGCCTGCTAGGCCAGTGCTAGGTGCGTGGCTGCTGTTTGTGGTTGTGAGGTCAGTGGTGGCTCAGTGCCTGCTAGGCCAGTGCTAGGTGCGTGGGTGCTGTTTGTGGTTGTGAGGTCAGTGGTGGCTCAGTGCCTGCTAGGCCAGTGCTAGGTGCGTGGCTGCTGTTTGTGGTTGTGAGGTCACTTGTGGCTCAGTGCCTGCTAGGCCAGTGCTAGGTGCGTGGGTGCTGTTTGTGGTTGTGAGGTCAGTGGTGGCTCAGTGCCTGCTAGGCCAGTGCTAGGTGTGTGGCTGCTGTTTGTGGTTGTGAGGTCAGTGGTGGCTCAGTGCCTGCTAGGCCAGTGCTAGGTGCGTGGCTGCTGTTTGTGGTTGTGAAGTCAGTGGTGGCTCAGTGCCTGCTAGGCCAGTGCTAGGTGCGTGGGTGCTGTTTGTGGTTGTGAGGTCAGTGGTGGCTCAGTGCCTGCTAGGCCAGTGCTAGGTGCGTGGCTGCTGTTTGTGGTTGTGAGGTCAGTGGTGTCTCAGTGCCTGCTAGGCCAGTGCTAGGTGCGTGGCTGCTGGTTGTGGTTGTGAGGTCAGTGGTGGCTCAGTGCCTGCTAGGCCAGTGCTAGGTGCGTGGCTGCTGTTTGTGGTTGTGAGGTCAGTGGTGGCTCAGTGCCTGCTAGGCCAGTGCTAGGTGCGTGGGTGCTGTTTGTGGTTGTGAGGTCCCTTGTGGCTCAGTGCCTGCTAGGCCAGTGCTAGGTGCGTGGCTGCTGTTTGTGGTTGTGAGGTCAGTGGTGGCTCAGTGCCTGCTAGGCCAGTGCTAGGTGCGTGGCTGCTGTTTGTGGTTGTGAGGTCAGTGGTGGCTCAGTGCCTGCTAGGCCAGTGCTAGGTGCGTGAGTGCAGTTTGTGGTTGTGAGGTCCCTTGTGGCTCTGCCTGCTAGGCCAGTGCTAGGTGCGTGGCTGCTGTTTGTTTTTGTGAGGTCAGTTGTGGCTCAGTGCCTGCTAGGCCAGTGCTAGGTGCGTGGATGGTGTTTGTGGTTGTGAGGTCAGTTGTGGCTCAGTGCCTGCTAGGCCAGTGCTAGGTGCGTGGCTGCTGTTTGTGGTTGTGAGGTCACTTGTGGCTCAGTGCCTGCTAGGCCAGTGCTAGGTGCGTGGGTGCTGTTTGTGGTTGTGAGGTCCCTTGTGGCTCAGTGCCTGCTAGGCCAGTGCTAGGTGCGTGGCTGCTGGTTGTGGTTGTGAGGTCAGTGGTGGCTCAGTGCCTGCTAGGCCAGTGCTAGGTGCGTGGCTTCTGTGTGTGGTTGTGAGGTCAGTGGTGGCTCAGTGCCTGCTAGGCCAGTGCTAGGTGCGTGGCTGCTGGTTGTGGTTGTGAGGTCAGTGGTGGCTCAGTGCCTGCTAGGCCAGTGCTAGGTGCGTGGCTGCTGGTTGTGGTTGTGAGGTCAGTGGTGTCTCAGTGCCTGCTAGGCCAGTGCTAGGTGCGTGGGTGCTGTTTGTGGTTGTGAGGTCAGTGGTGGCTCAGTGCCTGCTAGGCCAGTGCTAGGTGCGTGGCTGCTGGTTGTGGTTGTGAGGTCAGTGGTGGCTCAGTGCCTGCTAGGCCAGTGCTAGGTGCGTGGCTGCTGTTTGTGGTTGTGAGGTCAGTGGTGGCTCAGTGCCTGCTAGGCCAGTGCTAGGTGCGTGGCTGCTGGTTGTGGTTGTGAGGTCAGTGGTGGCTCAGTGCCTGCTAGGCCAGTGCTAGGTGCGTGGCTGCTGTTTGTGGTTGTGAGGTCAGCGGTGTCTCAGTGCCTGCTAGGCCAGTGCTAGGTGTGTGGCTGCTGTTTTCAATTGTGAGGTCAGTGGTGGCTCAGTGCCTGCTAGGCCAGTGCTAGGTGCGTGGCTGCTGTTTGTGGTTGTGAGGTCAGTGGTGGCTCAGTGCCTGCTAGGCCAGTGCTAGGTGCGTGGCTGCTGTTTGTGGTTGTGAGGTCACTTGTGGCTCAGTGCCTGCTAGGCCAGTGCTAGGTGCGTGGGTGCTGGTTGTGGTTGTGAGGTCAGTGGTGGCTCAGTGCCTGCTAGGCCAGTGCTAGGTGCGTGGGTGCTGGTTGTGGTTGTGAGGTCAGTGGTGTCTCAGTGCCTGCTAGGCCAGTGCTAGGTGCGTGGCTGCTGTTTGTGGTTGTGAGGTCCGTGGTGGCTCAGTGCCTGCTAGGCCAGTGCTAGGTGCATGGCTGCTGTTTGTGGTTGTGAGGTCAGTGGTGGCTCAGTGCCTGCTAGGCCAGTGCTAGGTGCGTGGCTGCTGTTTGTGGTTGTGAGGTCACTTGTGGCTCAGTGCCTGCTAGGCCAGTGCTAGGTGCGTGAGTGCTGTTTGTGGTTGTGAGGTCCCTTGTGGCTCAGTGTCTGCTAGGCCAGTGCTAGGTGCGTGGCTGCTGGTTGTGGTTGTGAGGTCAGTGGTGGCTCAGTGCCTGCTAGGCCAGTGCTAGGTGCGTGGGTGCTGTTTGTGGTTGTGAGGTCCCTTGTGGCTCAGTGCCTGCTAGGCCAGTGCTAGGTGCGTGGCTGCTGGTTGTGGTTGTGAGGTCAGTGGTGGCTCAGTGCCTGCTAGGCCAGTGCTAGGTGCGTGGCTGCTGTTTGTGGTTGTGAGGTCAGTGGTGTCTCAGTGCCTGCTAGGCCAGTGCTAGGTGCGTGGCTGCTGTTTGTGGTTGTGAGGTCAGTGGTGGCTCAGTGCCTGCTAGGCCAGTGCTAGGTGCGTGGCTGCTGTTTGTGGTTGTGAGGTCAGTGGTGGCTCAGTGCCTGCTAGGCCAGTGCTAGGTGCGTGGCTGCTGTTTGTGGTTGTGAGGTCAGTGGTGGCTCAGTGCCTGCTAGGCCAGTGCTAGGTGCGTGGCTGCTGTTTTCAATTGTGAGGTCAGTGGTGGCTCAGTGCCTGCTAGGCCAGTGCTAGGTGCGTGGGTGCTGGTTGTGGTTGTGAGGTCAGTGGTGGCTCAGTGCCTGCTAGGCCAGTGCTAGGTGCGTGGCTGCTGTTTGTGGTTGTGAGGTCACTTGTGGCTCAGTGCCTGCTAGGCCAGTGCTAGGTGCGTGGCTGCTGGTTGTGGTTGTGAGGTCACTTGTGGCTCAGTGCCTGCTAGGCCAGTGCTAGGTGTGTGGCTGCTGTTTGTGGTTGTGAGGTCAGTGGTGGCTCAGTGCCTGCTAGGCCAGTGCTAGGTGCGTGGCTGCTGTTTGTGGTTGTGAGGTCAGTGGTGGCTCAGTGCCTGCTAGGCCAGTGCTAGGTGCGTGGCTGCTGTTTGTGGTTGTGAGGTCAGTGGTGGCTCAGTGCCTGCTAGGCCAGTGCTAGGTGCGTGGCTGCTGTTTGTGGTTGTGAGGTCAGTGGTGTCTCAGTGCCTGCTAGGCCAGTGCTAAGTGCGTGGGTGCTGTTTGTGGTTGTGAGGTCAGTGGTGGCTCAGTGCCTGCTAGGCCAGTGCTAGGTGCGTGGCTGCTGTTTGTGGTTGTGAGGTCAGTGGTGGCTCAGTGCCTGCTAGGCCAGTGCTAGGTGCGTGAGTGCAGTTTGTGGTTGTGAGGTCAGTGGTGTCTCAGTGCCTGCTAGGCCAGTGCTAGGTGCGTGGCTGCTGTTTGTGGTTGTGAGGTCCCTTGTGGCTCAGTGCCTGCTAGGCCAGTGCTAGGTGCGTGGCTGCTGGTTGTGGTTGTGAGGTCAGTGGTGGCTCAGTGCCTGCTAGGCCAGTGCTAGGTGCGTGGCTGCTGTTTGTGGTTGTGAGGTCAGTGGTGTCTCAGTGCCTGCTAGGCCAGTGCTAGGTGCGTGGCTGCTGTTTGTGGTTGTGAGGTCAGTGGTGGCTCAGTGCCTGCTAGGCCAGTGCTAAGTGCGTGGGTGCTGTTTGTGGTTGTGAGGTCAGTGGTGTCTCAGTGCCTGCTAGGCCAGTGCTAGGTGCGTGGCTGCTGTTTGTGGTTGTGAGGTCAGCGGTGTCTCCGTGCCTGCTAGGCCAGTGCTAGGTGCGTGGCTGCTGTTTGTGGTTGTGAGGTCACATGTGCCTCAGTGCCTGCTAGGCCAGTGCTAGGTGCGTGGCTGCTGTTTTCAGTTGTGAGGTCAGTGGTGGCTCAGTGCCTGCTAGGCCAGTGCTAGGTGCGTGGCTGCTGTTTGTGGTTGTGAGGTCAGTGGTGGCTCAGTGCCTGCTAGGCCAGTGCTAGGTGCGTGGGTGCTGTTTTCAGTTGTGAGGTCAGTGGTGTCTCAGTGCCTGCTAGGCCAGTGCTAGGTGCGTGGGTGCTGTTTGTGGTTGTGAGGTCAGTGGTGTCTCAGTGCCTGCTAGGCCAGTGCTAGGTGCGTGGGTGCTGTTTGTGGTTGTGAGGTCAGTGGTGGCTCAGTGCCTGCTAGGCCAGTGCTAGGTGCGTGGCTGCTGTTTGTGGTTGTGAGGTCAGTGGTGGCTCAGTGCCTGCTAGGCCAGTGCTAGGTGCGTGGCTGCTCTTTTCAATTGCGAGGTCAGTGGTGGCTCAGTGCCTGCTAGGCCAGTGCTAGGTACGTGGCTGCTGGTTGTGGTTGTGAGGTCCCTTGTGGCTCAGTGCCTGCTAGGCCAGTGCTAGGTGCGTGGCTGCTGGTTGTGGTTGTGAGGTCAGTGGTGGCTCAGTGCCTGCTAGGCCAGTGCTAGGTGCATGGCTGCTGGTTGTGGTTGTGAGGTCAGTGGTGGCTCAGTGCCTGCTAGGCCAGTGCTAGGTGCGTGGCTGCTGGTTGTGGTTGTGAGGTCAGTGGTGTCTCAGTGCCTGCTAGGCCAGTGCTAGGTGCGTGGCTGCTGTTGGTGGTTGTGAGGTCAGTGGTGTCTCAGTGCCTGCTAGGCCAGTGCTAGGTGCGTGGGTGCTGTTTGTGGTTGTGAGGTCAGTGGTGGCTCAGTGCCTGCTAGGCCAGTGCTAGGTGCGTGGCTGCTGGTTGTGGTTGTGAGGTCAGTGGTGGCTCAGTGCCTGCTAGGCCAGTGCTAGGTGCGTGGGTGCTGTTTGTGGTTGTGAGGTCAGCGGTGTCTCAGTGCCTGCTAGGCCAGTGCTAGGTGTGTGGCTGCTGTTTGTGGTTGTGAGGTCAGTGGTGGCTCAGTGCCTGCTAGGCCAGTGCTAGGTGCGTGGCTGCTGTTTGTGGTTGTGAAGTCAGTGGTGGCTCAGTGCCTGCTAGGCCAGTGCTAGGTGCGTGGCTGCTGTTTGTGGTTGTGAGGTCACTTGTGGCTCAGTGCCTGCTAGGCCAGTGCTAGGTGCGTGGCTGCTGGTTGTGGTTGTGAGGTCAGTGGTGTCTCAGTGCCTGCTAGGCCAGTGCTAGGTGCGTGGCTGCTCTTTTCAATTGTGAGGTCACTTGTGTCTTAGTGCCTGCTAGGCCAGTGCTAGGTGCGTGGATGCTGTTTTCAACTGTGAGGTCAGTGGTGTCTCAGTGCCTGCTAGGCCAGTGCTAGGTGCGTGGGTGCTGTTTGTGGTTCTGAGGTCAGTGGTGGCTCAGTGCCTGCTAGGCCAGTGCTAGGTGCGTGGCTGCTGGTTGTGGTTGTGAGGTCAGTGGTGGCTCAGTGCCTGCTAGGCCAGTGCTAGGTGCGTGGCTGCTGTTTGTGGTTGTGAGGTCAGCGGTGTCTCAGTGCCTGCTAGGCCAGTGCTAGGTGTGTGGCTGCTGTTTTCAATTGTGAGGTCAGTGGTGGCTCAGTGCCTGCTAGGCCAGTGCTAGGTGCGTGGCTGCTGTTTGTGGTTGTGAGGTCAGTGGTGGCTCAGTGCCTGCTAGGCCAGTGCTAGGTGCGTGGCTGCTGTTTGTGGTTGTGAGGTCACTTGTGGCTCAGTGCCTGCTAGGCCAGTGCTAGGTGCGTGGCTGCTGGTTGTGGTTGTGAGGTCAGTGGTGGCTCAGTGCCTGCTAGGCCAGTGCTAGGTGCGTGGGTGCTGGTTGTGGTTGTGAGGTCAGTGGTGTCTCAGTGCCTGCTAGGCCAGTGCTAGGTGCGTGGCTGCTCTTTTCAATTGCGAGGTCAGTGGTGGCTCAGTGCCTGCTAGGCCAGTGCTAGGTGCGTGGCTGCTGGTTGTGGTTGTGAGGTCAGTGGTGGCTCAGTGCCTGCTAGGCCAGTGCTAGGTGCGTGGGTGCTGGTTGTGGTTGTGAGGTCACTTGTGGCTCAGTGCCTGCTAGGCCAGTGCTAGGTGCGTGGCTGCTGTTTGTGGTTGTGAGGTCAGTGGTGGCTCAGTGCCTGCTAGGCCAGTGCTAGGTGCGTGGCTGCTGTTTGTGGTTGTGAGGTCACTTGTGGCTCAGTGCCTGCTAGGCCAGTGCTAGGTGCGTGAGTGCTGTTTGTGGTTGTGAGGTCCCTTGTGGCTCAGTGTCTGCTAGGCCAGTGCTAGGTGCGTGGCTGCTGTTTGTGGTTGTGAGGTCAGTGGTGGCTCAGTGCCTGCTAGGCCAGTGCTAGGTGCGTGGGTGCTGTTTGTGGTTGTGAGGTCAGTGGTGGCTCAGTGCCTGCTAGGCCAGTGCTAGGTGTGTGGCTGCTGTTTGTGGTTGTGAGGTCAGTGGTGGCTCAGTGCCTGCTAGGCCAGTGCTAGGTGCGTGGCTGCTGTTTGTGGTTGTGAGGTCAGTGGTGGCTCAGTGCCTGCTAGGCCAGTGCTAGGTGCGTGGCTGCTGTTTGTGGTTGTGAGGTCACTTGTGGCTCAGTGCCTGCTAGGCCAGTGCTAGGTGCGTGAGTGCTGTTTGTGGTTGTGAGGTCCCTTGTGGCTCAGTGTCTGCTAGGCCAGTGCTAGGTGCGTGGCTGCTGTTTGTGGTTGTGAGGTCAGTGGTGGCTCAGTGCCTGCTAGGCCAGTGCTAAGTGCGTGGGTGCTGTTTGTGGTTGTGAGGTCAGTGGTGGCTCAGTGCCTGCTAGGCCAGTGCTAGGTGCGTGGCTGCTGTTTGTGGTTGTGAGGTCAGTGGTGGCTCAGTGCCTGCTAGGCCAGTGCTAGGTGCGTTAGTGCAGTTTGTGGTTGTGAGGTCAGTGGTGGCTCAGTGCCTGCTAGGCCAGTGCTAGGTGCGTGGCTGCTGTTTGTGGTTGTGAGGTCACTTGTGGCTCAGTGCCTGCTAGGCCAGTGCTAGGTGCGTGGGTGCTGTTTGTGGTTGTGAGGTCAGTGGTGGCTCAGTGCCTGCTAGGCCAGTGCTAGGTGCGTGGCTGCTGTTTGTGGTTGTGAGGTCAGTGGTGGCTCAGTGCCTGCTAGGCCAGTGCTAGGTGCGTGGCTGCTGTTTGCAGTTGTGAGGTCAGTGGTGTCTCAGTGCCTGCTAGGCCAGTGCTAGGTGCGTGGCTGCTGTTTGTGGTTGTGAGGTCAGTGGTGTCTCAGTGCCTGCTAGGCCAGTGCTAGGTGCGTGGCTGCTGTTTGTGGTTGTGAGGTCAGTGGTGTCTCAGTGCCTGCTAGGCCAGTGCTAGGTGCGTGGCTGCTGGTTGTGGTTGTGAGGTCAGTGGTGGCTCAGTGCCTGCTAGGCCAGTGCTAGGTGCGTGGGTGCTGTTTGTGGTTGTGAGGTCAGTGGTGGCTCAGTGCCTGCTAGGCCAGTGCTAGGTGCGTGGCTGCTGTTTGTGGTTGTGAGGTCCCTTGTGGCTCAGTGCCTGCTAGGCCAGTGCTAGGTGCGTGGGTGCTGTTTGTGGTTGTGAGGTCAGTGGTGGCTCAGTGCCTGCTAGGCCAGTGCTAGGTGCGTGGCTGCTGTTTTCAGTTGTGAGGTCAGTGGTGGCTCAGTGCCTGCTAGGCCAGTGCTAGGTGCGTGGGTGCTGTTTGTGGTTGTGAGGTCAGTGGTGGCTCAGTGCCTGCTAGGCCAGTGCTAGGTGCGTGGCTGCTGGTTGTGGTTGTGAGGTCAGTGGTGGCTCAGTGCCTGCTAGGCCAGTGCTAGGTGCGTGGGTGCTGTTTGTGGTTGTGAGGTCAGTGGTGTCTCAGTGCCTGCTAGGCCAGTGCTAGGTGCGTGGGTGCTGTTTGTGGTTGTCAGGTCACTTGTGGCTCAGTGCCTGCTAGGCCAGTACTAGGTGCGTGGATGCTGTTTGTGGTTGTGAGGTCACTTGTGGCTCAGTGCCTGCTAGGTCAGTGCTAGGTGCGTGGCTGCTGTTTGTGGTTGTGAGGTCAGTGGTGGCTCAGTGCCTGCTAGGCCAGTGCTAGGTGCGTGGGTGCTGGTTGTGGTTGTGAGGTCAGTGGTGTCTCAGTGCCTGCTAGGCCAGTGCTAGGTGCGTGGCTGCTGTTTGTGGTTGTGAGGTCCCTTGTGGCTCAGTGCCTGCTAGGCCAGTGCTAGGTGCGTGGCTGCTGTTTGTGGTTGTGAGGTCAGTGGTGGCTCAGTGCCTGCTAGGCCAGTGCTAGGTGCGTGGGTGCTGTTTGTGGTTGTGAGGTCAGTGGTGGCTCAGTGCCTGCTAGGCCAGTGCTAGGTGCGTGGCTGCTGTTTGTGGTTATGAGGTCACCTGTGGCTCAGTGCCTGCTAGGCCAGTGCTAGGTGCGTGAGTGCAGTTTGTTGTTGTGAGGTCAGTGGTGGCTCAGTGCCTGCTAGGCCAGTGCTAGGTGCGTGGCTGCTCTTTGTGGTTGTGAGGTCAGTGGTGTCTCAGTGCCTGCTAGGCCAGTGCTAGGTGCGTGGGTGCTGTTAGTGGTTGTGAGGTCAGTGGTGGCTCAGTGCCTGCTAGGCCAGTGCTAGGTGCGTGGCTGCTGTTTGTGGTTGTGAGGTCAGTGGTGGCTCAGTGCCGGCTAGGCCAGTTATAGGTGCGTGGCTGCTGTTTTCGGTTGTGAGTTCAGTGGTGGCTCAGTGCCTGCTAGGCCAGTGCTAGGTGCGTGGCTGCTCTTTGTGGTTGTGAGGTCAGTGGTGGCTCAGTGCCTGCTAGACCAGTGCTAGGTGCGTGGCTGCTGGTTGTGGTTGTGAGGTCAGTGGTGGCTCAGTGCCTGCTAGGCCAGTGCTAGGTGCGTGGCTGCTGTTTGTGGTTGTGAGGTCAGTGGTGGCTCAGTGCCTGCTAGGCCAGTGCTAGGTGCGTGGCTGCTGTTTGTGGTTGTGAGGTCAGTGGTGGCTCAGTGCCTGCTAGGCCAGTGCTAGGTGCGTGGCTGCTGTTTGTGGTTGTGAGGTAAGTGGTGGCTCAGTGCCTGCTAGGCCAGTGCTAGGTGCGTGGGTGCTGTTTGTTTTTGTGAGGTCAGTGGTGGCTCAGTGCCTGCTAGGCCAGTGCTAGGTGCGTGGATGCTGTTTTCAACTGTGAGGTCAGTGGTGTCTCAGTGCCTGCTAGGCCAGTGCTAGGTGCGTGGCTGCTGTTTGTGGTTGTGAGGTCACTTGTGGCTCAGTGCCTGCTAGGCCAGTGCTAGGTGCGTGGGTGCTGTTTGTGGTTGTGAGGTCAGTGGTGGCTCAGTGCCTGCTAGGCCAGTGCTAGGTGCGTGGCTGCTGTTTGTGGTTGTGAGGTCAGTGGTGTCTCAGTGCCTGCTAGGCCAGTGCTAGGTGCGTGGCTGCTCTTTTCAATTGCGAGGTCAGTGGTGGCTCAGTGCCTGCTAGGCCAGTGCTAGGTGCGTGGCTGCTGGTTGTGGTTGTGAGGTCCGTGGTGGCTCAGTGCCTGCTAGGCCAGTGCTAGGTGCGTGGCTGCTGGTTGTGGTTGTGAGGTCAGTGGTGGCTCAGTGCCTGCTAGGCCAGTGCTAGGTGCGTGGTTGCTGTTTGTGGTTGTCAGGTCAGTGGTGGCTCAGTGCCTGCTAGGCCAGTGCTAGGTGCGTGGCTGCTGGTTGTGGTTGTGAGGTCAGTGGTGGCTCAATGCCTGCTAGGCCAGTGCTAGGTGCGTGGCTGCTGTTTGTGGTTGTGAGGTCACTTGTGGCTCAGTGCCTGCTAGGCCAGTGCTAGGTGTGTTGGTGCTGTTTGTGGTTGTGAGGTCAGTGGTGGCTCAGTGCCTGCTAGGCCAGTGCTAGGTGCGTGAGTGCTGTTTGTTTTCGTGAGGTCAGTTGTGGCTCAGTGCCTGCTAGGCCAGTGCTAGGTGCGTGGATGGTGTTTGTTGTTGTGAGGTCAGTTGTGGCTCAGTGCCTGCTAGGCCAGTGCTAGGTGCGTGGCTGCTGTTTGTGGTTGTGAGGTCAGTGGTGGCTCAGTGCCTGCTAGGCCAGTGCTAGGTGCGTGGCTGCTGTTTGTGGTTGTGAGGTCAGTGGTGTCTCAGTGCCTGCTAGGCCAGTGCTAGGTGCGTGGCTGCTGGTTGTGGTTGTGAGGTCCGTGGTGGCTCAGTGCCTGCTAGGCCAGTGCTAGGTGCGTGGCTGCTGTTGGTGGTTGTGAGGTCAGCGGTGTCTCAGTGCCTGCTAGACCAGTGCTAGGTGCGTGGTTGCTGGTTGTGGTTGTGAGGTCAGTGGTGTCTCAGTGCCTGCTAGACCAGTGCTAGGTGCGTGGGTGCTGTTTGTGGTTGTGAGGTCAGTGGTGGCTCAGTGCCTGCTAGGCCAGTGCTAGGTGCGTGGGTGCTGTTTGTGGTTGTGAGGTCCCTTGTGGCTCAGTGCCTGCTAGGCCAGTGCTAGGTGCGTGGCTGCTGTTTGTGGTTGTGAGGTCAGTGGTGGCTCAGTGCCTGCTAGGCCAGTGCTAGGTGCGTGGCTGCTGTTTGTGGTTGTGAGGTCAGTGGTGGCTCAGTGCCTGCTAGGCCAGTGCTAGGTGCGTGGCTGCTGTTTGTGGTTGTGAGGTCCCTTGTGGCTCAGTGCCTGCTAGGCCAGTGCTAGGTGCGTGGCTGCTGGTTGTGGTTGTGAGGTCAGTGGTGGCTCAGTGCCTGCTAGGCCAGTGCTAGGTGCGTGGCTGCTGTTTGTGGTTGTGAGGTCAGTGGTGGCTCAGTGCCTGCTAGGCCAGTGCTAGGTGCATGGGTGCTGTTTGTGGTTGTGAGGTCAGTGGTGGCTCAGTGCCTGCTAGGCCAGTGCTAGGTGCGTGGCTGCTGGTTGTGGTTGTGAGGTCAGTGGTGGCTCAGTGCCTGCTAGGCCAGTGCTAGGTGCGTGGCTGCTGTTTGTGGTTGTGAGGTCCCTTGTGGCTCTGCCTGCTAGGCCAGTGCTAGGTGCGTGGCTGCTGTTTGTGGTTGTGAGGTCAGTGGTGGCTCAGTGCCTGCTAGGCCAGTGCTAGGTGCGTGGCTGCTGTTTGTGGTTGTGAGGTCAGTGGTGGCTCAGTGCCTGCTAGGCCAGTGCTAGGTGCGTGGGTGCTGTTTGTGGTTGTGAGGTCAGTGGTGGCTCAGTGCCTGCTAGGCCAGTGCTAGGTGCGTGGCTGCTGTTTGTGGTTGTGAGGTCAGCGGTGTCTCAGTGCCTGCTAGGCCAGTGCTAGGTGCGTGGCTGCTCTTTTCAATTGCGAGGTCAGTGGTGGCTCAGTGCCTGCTAGGCCAGTGCTAGGTGCGTGGCTGCTGTTGGTGGTTGTGAGGTCAGTGGTGGCTCAGTGCCTGCTAGGCCAGTGCTAGGTGCGTGGCTGCTGTTTGTGGTTGTGAGGTCACTTGTGGCTCAGTGCCTGCTAGGCCAGTGCTAGGTGCGTGGATGGTGTTTGTTGTTGTGAGGTCAGTTGTGGCTCAGTGCCTGCTAGGCCAGTGCTAGGTGCGTGGCTGCTGTTTGTGGTTGTGAGGTCAGTGGTGGCTCAGTGCCTGCTAGGCCAGTGCTAGGTGCGTGGCTGCTGTTTGTGGTTGTGAGGTCAGTGGTGTCTCAGTGCCTGCTAGGCCAGTGCTAGGTGCGTGGCTGCTGGTTGTGGTTGTGAGGTCCGTGGTGGCTCAGTGCCTGCTAGGCCAGTGCTAGGTGCGTGGCTGCTGTTGGTGGTTGTGAGGTCAGCGGTGTCTCAGTGCCTGCTAGACCAGTGCTAGGTGCGTGGTTGCTGGTTGTGGTTGTGAGGTCAGTGGTGTCTCAGTGCCTGCTAGACCAGTGCTAGGTGCGTGGGTGCTGTTTGTGGTTGTGAGGTCAGTGGTGGCTCAGTGCCTGCTAGGCCAGTGCTAGGTGCGTGGGTGCTGTTTGTGGTTGTGAGGTCCCTTGTGGCTCAGTGCCTGCTAGGCCAGTGCTAGGTGCGTGGCTGCTGTTTGTGGTTGTGAGGTCAGTGGTGGCTCAGTGCCTGCTAGGCCAGTGCTAGGTGCGTGGCTGCTGTTTGTGGTTGTGAGGTCCCTTGTGGCTCAGTGCCTGCTAGGCCAGTGCTAGGTGCGTGGCTGCTGGTTGTGGTTGTGAGGTCAGTGGTGGCTCAGTGCCTGCTAGGCCAGTGCTAGGTGCGTGCCTGCTGTTTGTGGTTGTGAGGTCAGTGGTGGCTCAGTGCCTGCTAGGCCAGTGCTAGGTGCATGGGTGCTGTTTGTGGTTGTGAGGTCAGTGGTGGCTCAGTGCCTGCTAGGCCAGTGCTAGGTGCGTGGCTGCTGTTTGTGGTTGTGAGGTCCCTTGTGGCTCTGCCTGCTAGGCCAGTGCTAGGTGCGTGGCTGCTGTTTGTGGTTGTGAGGTCAGTGGTGGCTCAGTGCCTGCTAGGCCAGTGCTAGGTGCGTGGGTGCTGTTTGTGGTTGTGAGGTCAGTGGTGGCTCAGTGCCTGCTAGGCCAGTGCTAGGTGCGTGGCTGCTGTTTGTGGTTGTGAGGTCAGTGGTGGCTCAGTGCCTGCTAGGCCAGTGCTAGGTGCGTGGCTGCTGTTTGTGGTTGTGAGGTCCCTTGTGGCTCAGTGCCTGCTAGGCCAGTGCTAGGTGCGTGGCTGCTGGTTGTGGTTGTGAGGTCAGTGGTGGCTCAGTGCCTGCTAGGCCAGTGCTAGGTGCGTGCCTGCTGTTTGTGGTTGTGAGGTCAGTGGTGGCTCAGTGCCTGCTAGGCCAGTGCTAGGTGCATGGGTGCTGTTTGTGGTTGTGAGGTCAGTGGTGGCTCAGTGCCTGCTAGGCCAGTGCTAGGTGCGTGGCTGCTGTTTGTGGTTGTGAGGTCCCTTGTGGCTCTGCCTGCTAGGCCAGTGCTAGGTGCGTGGCTGCTGTTTGTGGTTGTGAGGTCAGTGGTGGCTCAGTGCCTGCTAGGCCAGTGCTAGGTGCGTGGGTGCTGTTTGTGGTTGTGAGGTCAGTGGTGGCTCAGTGCCTGCTAGGCCAGTGCTAGGTGCGTGGCTGCTGTTTGTGGTTGTGAGGTCAGCGGTGTCTCAGTGCCTGCTAGGCCAGTGCTAGGTGCGTGGCTGCTCTTTTCAATTGCGAGGTCAGTGGTGGCTCAGTGCCTGCTAGGCCAGTGCTAGGTGCGTGGCTGCTGTTTGTGGTTGTGAGGTCAGTGGTGGCTCAGTGCCTGCTAGGCCAGTGCTAGGTGCGTGGCTGCTGTTTGTGGTTGTGAGGTCACTTGTGGCTCAGTGCCTGCTAGGCCAGTGCTAGGTGCGTGGATGGTGTTTGTTGTTGTGAGGTCAGTTGTGGCTCAGTGCCTGCTAGGCCAGTGCTAGGTGCGTGGCTGCTGTTTGTGGTTGTGAGGTCAGTGGTGGCTCAGTGCCTGCTAGGCCAGTGCTAGGTGCGTGGATGCTGGTTGTGGTTGTGAGGTCAGTGGTGGCTCAGTGCCTGCTAGGCCAGTGCTAGGTGTGTGGCTGCTGTTTGTGGTTGTGAGGTCAGTGGTGGCTCAGTGCCTGCTAGGCCAGTGCTAGGTGCGTGGCTGCTGTTTGTGGTTGTGAGGTCAGTGGTGGCTCAGTGCCTGCTAGGCCAGTGCTAGGTGCGTGGGTGCTGTTTGTGGTTGTGAGGTCAGTGGTGGCTCAGTGCCTGCTAGGCCAGTGCTAGGTGCGTGGGTGCTGTTTGTGGTTGTGAGGTCAGTGGTGGCTCAGTGCCTGCTAGGCCAGTGCTAGGTGCGTGGCTGCTGGTTGTGGTTGTGAGGTCAGTGGTGGCTCAGTGCCTGCTAGGCCAGTGCTAGGTGCGTGGCTGCTGTTTGTGGTTGTGAGGTCAGTGGTGGCTCAGTGCCTGCTAGGCCAGTGCTAGGTGCGTGGGTGCTGTTTGTGGTTGTGAGGTCAGTGGTGGCTCAGTGCCTGCTAGGCCAGTGCTAGGTGCGTGGCTGCTGTTTGTGGTTGTGAGGTCAGTGGTGGCTCAGTGCCTGCTAGGCCAGTGCTAGGTGCGTGGGTGCTGTTTGTGGTTGTGAGGTCAGTGGTGGCTCAGTGCCTGCTAGGCCAGTGCTAGATGCGTGGATGGTGTTTGTGGTTGTGAGGTCAGTGGTGGCTCAGTGCCTGCTAGGCCAGTGCTAGGTGCGTGGGTGCTGTTTGTGGTTGTGAGGTCCCTTGTGGCTCAGTGCCTGCTAGGCCAGTGCTAGGTGCGTGAGTGCTGTTTGTGGTTGTGAGGTCAGTGGTGGCTCAGTGCCTGCTAGGCCAGTGCTAGGTGCGTGGCTGCTGTTTGTGGTTGTGAGGTCAGCGGTGTCTCAGTGCCTGCTAGGCCAGTGCTAGGTGCGTGGGTGCTGTTTGTGGTTGTGAGGTCCCTTGTGGCTCAGTGCCTGCTAGGCCAGTGCTAGGTGCGTGGCTGCTGTTTGTGGTTGTGAGGTCAGTGGTGGCTCAGTGCCTGCTAGGCCAGTGCTAGGTGCGTGGGTGCTGGTTGTGGTTGTGAGGTCAGTGGTGTCTCAGTGCCTGCTAGGCCAGTGCTAGGTGCGTGGCTGCTCTTTTCAATTGCGAGGTCAGTGGTGGCTCAGTGCCTGCTAGGCCAGTGCTAGGTGCGTGGCTGCTGGTTGTGGTTGTGAGGTCCGTGGTGGCTCAGTGCCTGCTAGGCCAGTGCTAGGTGCGTGGCTGCTGTTGGTGGTTGTGAGGTCAGTGGTGGCTCAGTGCCTGCTAGGCCAGTGCTAGGTGCGTGGTTGCTGTTTGTGGTTGTCAGGTCAGTGGTGGCTCAGTGCCTGCTAGGCCAGTGCTAGGTGCGTGGCTGCTGGTTGTGGTTGTGAGGTCAGTGGTGGCTCAATGCCTGCTAGGCCAGTGCTAGGTGCGTGGCTGCTGTTTGTGGTTGTGAGGTCACTTGTGGCTCAGTGCCTGCTAGGCCAGTGCTAGGTGTGTTGGTGCTGTTTGTGGTTGTGAGGTCAGTGGTGGCTCAGTGCCTGCTAGGCCAGTGCTAGGTGCGTGGGTGCTGTTTGTGGTTGTGAGGTCAGTGGTGGCTCAGTGCCTGCTAGGCCAGCGCTAGGTGCGTGAGTGCTGTTTGTTTTCGTGAGGTCAGTTGTGGCTCAGTGCCTGCTAGGCCAGTGCTAGGTGCGTGGCTGCTGTTTGTTGTTGTGAGGTCAGTTGTGGCTCAGTGCCTGCTAGGCCAGTGCTAGGTGCGTGGCTGCTGTTTGTGGTTGTGAGGTCAGTGGTGGCTCAGTGCCTGCTAGGCCAGTGCTAGGTGCGTGGCTGCTGTTGGTGGTTGTGAGGTCAGTGGTGTCTCAGTGCCTGCTAGGCCAGTGCTAGGTGCGTGGGTGCTGTTGGTGGTTGTGAGGTCCGTGGTGGCTCAGTGCCTGCTAGGCCAGTGCTAGGTGCGTGGCTGCTGTTGGTGGTTGTGAGGTCAGCGGTGTCTCAGTGCCTGCTAGACCAGTGCTAGGTGCGTGGGTGCTGGTTGTGGTTGTGAGGTCAGTGGTGTCTCAGTGCCTGCTAGGCCAGTGCTAGGTGCGTGGGTGCTGTTTGTGGTTGTGAGGTCAGTGGTGGCTCAGTGCCTGCTAGGCCAGTGCTAGGTGCGTGGCTGCTGGTTGTGGTTGTGAGGTCAGTGGTGGCTCAGTGCCTGCTAGGCCAGTGCTAGGTGTGTGGCTGCTGTTTGTGGTTGTGAGGTCAGTGGTGGCTCAGTGCCTGCTAGGCCAGTGCTAGGTGCGTGGCTGCTGTTTTCAATTGTGAGGTCACTTGTGGCTCAGTGCCTGCTAGGCCAGTGCTAGGTGCGTGGCTGCTGTTTGTGGTTGTGAGGTCCCTTGTGGCTCAGTGCCTGCTAGGCCAGTGCTAGGTGCGTGGCTGCTGGTTGTGGTTGTGAGGTCAGTGGTGACTCAGTGCCTGCTAGGCCAGTGCTAGGTGCGTGGCTGCTGTTTGTGGTTGTGAGGTCAGTGGTGGATCACTGCCTGCTAGGCCAGTGCTAGGTGTGTGAGTGCAGTTTGTGGTTGTGAGGTCAGTGGTGTCTCAGTGCCTGCTAGGCCAGTGCTAGGTGCGTGGGTGCTGTTTGTGGTTGTGAGGTCACTTGTGGCTCAGTGCCTGCTAGGCCAGTGCTAGGTGCGTGGCTGCTGTTTGTGGTTGTGAGGTCAGTGGTGGCTCAGTGCCTGCTAGGCCAGTGCTAGGTGCGTGGCTGCTGTTTGTGGTTGTGAGGTCCCTTGTGGCTCAGTGCCTGCTAGGCCAGTGCTAGGTGCGTGGCTGCTGGTTGTGGTTGTGAGGTCAGTGGTGGCTCAGTGCCTGCTAGGCCAGTGCTAGGTGCGTGGGTGCTGTTGGTGGTTGTGAGGTCAGTGGTGGCTCAGTGCCTGCTAGGCCAGTGCTAGGTGCGTGGCTGCTGTTTGTGGTTGTGAGGTCAGTGGTGGCTCAGTGCCTGCTAGGCCAGTGCTAAGTGCGTGGGTGCTGTTTGTGGTTGTGAGGTCAGTGGTGGCTCAGTGCCTGCTAGGCCAGTGCTAGGTGCGTGGCTGCTGTTTGTGGTTGTGAGGTCAGTGGTGTCTCAGTGCCTGCTAGGCCAGTGCTAGGTGCGTGGCTGCTGTTGGTGTTTGTGAGGTCAGTGGTGTCTCAGTGCCTGCTAGGCCAGTGCTAGGTGCGTGGGTGCTGTTTGTGGTTGTGAGGTCCCTTGTGGCTCAGTGCCTGCTAGGCCAGTGCTAGGTGCGTGGGTGCTGTTTGTGGTTGTGAGGTCAGTGGTGGCTCAGTGCCTGCTAGGCCAGTGCTAGGTGCGTGAGTGCTGTTTGTGGTTGTGAGGTCAGTGGTGGCTCAGTGCCTGCTAGGCCAGTGCTAGGTGCGTGGGTGCTTTTTGTGGTTGTGAGGTCAGTGGTGGCTCAGTGCCTGCTAGGCCAGTGCTAGGTGCGTGGCTGCTGTTTGTGGTTGTGAGGTCAGTGGTGGCTCAGTGCCTGCTAGGCCAGTGCTAGGTGCGTGGATGCTGTTTGTGGTTGTGAGGTCAGTGGTGGCTCAGTGCCTGCTAGGCCAGTGCTAGGTGCGTGGCTGCTGTTTGTGGTTGTGAGGTCAGTGGTGGCTCAGTGCCTGCTAGACCAGTGCTAGGTGCGTGGGTGCTGTTTGTGGTTGTGAGGTCAGTGGTGGCTCAGTGCCTGCTAGGCCAGTGCTAGGTGCGTGGCTGCTGTTTGTGGTTGTGAGGTCAGCGGTGTCTCAGTGCCTGCTAGGCCAGTGCTAGGTGCGTGGGTGCTGTTTGTGGTTGTGAGGTCCCTTGTGGCTCAGTGCCTGCTAGGCCAGTGCTAGGTGCGTGGCTGCTGTTTGTGGTTGTGAGGTCAGTGGTGTCTCAGTGCCTGCTAGGCCAGTGCTAGGTGCGTGGCTGCTGTTTGTGGTTGTGAGGTCCCTTGTGGCTCAGTGCCTGCTAGGCCAGTGCTAGGTGCGTGAGTGCTGTTTGTGGTTGTGAGGTCAGTGGTGGCTCAGTGCCTGCTAGGCCAGTGCTAGGTGCGTGGCTGCTGTTTGTGGTTGTGAGGTCAGTGGTGGCTCAGTGCCTGCTAGGCCAGTGCTAGGTGCGTGGCTGCTGTTTGTGGTTGTGAGGTCAGTGGTGTCTCAGTGCCTGCTAGGCCAGTGCTAGGTGCGTGGATGCTGTTTGTGGTTGTGAGGTCAGTGGTGGCTCAGTGCCTGCTAGGCCAGTGCTAGGTGCGTGGCTGCTGTTTGTGGTTGTGAGGTCAGCGGTGTCTCAGTGCCTGCTAGGCCAGTGCTAGGTGCGTGGGTGCTGTTTGTGGTTGTCAGGTCACTTGTGGCTCAGTGCCTGCTAGGCCAGTGCTAGGTGCGTGGCTGCTGTTTGTGGTTGTGAGGTCAGTGGTGGCTCAGTGCCTGCTAGGCCAGTGCTAGGTGTGTGGCTGCTGTTTGTGGTTGTGTGGTCAGCGGTGTCTCAGTGCCTGCTAGGCCAGTGCTAGGTGCGTGGGTGCTGTTTGTGGTTGTCAGGTCACTTGTGGCTCAGTGCCTGCTAGGCCAGTGCTAGGTGCGTGGATGCTGTTTGTCGTTGTGAGGTCAGTGGTGGCTCAGTGCCTGCTAGGCCAGTGCTAGGTGCGTGGCTGCTGGTTGTGGTTGTGAGGTCAGTGGTGTCTCAGTGCCTGCTAGGCCAGTGCTAGGTGCGTGGCTGCTCTTTTCAATTGCGAGGTCAGTGGTGGCTCAGTGCCTGCTAGGCCAGTGCTAGGTGCGTGGCTGCTGGTTGTGGTTGTGAGGTCCGTGGTGGCTCAGTGCCTGCTAGGCCAGTGCTAGGTGCGTGGCTGCTGTTGGTGGTTGTGAGGTCAGTGGTGGCTCAGTGCCTGCTAGGCCAGTGCTAGGTGCGTGGGTGCTGTTTGTGGTTGTGAGGTCAGTGGTGGCTCAGTGCCTGCTAGGCCAGTGCTAGGTGCGTGGCTGCTGGTTGTGGTTGTGAGGTCAGTGGTGACTCAATGCCTGCTAGGCCAGTGCTAGGTGCGTGGCTGCTGTTTGTGGTTGTGAGGTCAGTGGTGGCTCAGTGCCTGCTAGGCCAGTGCTAGGTGCGTGGCTGCTGGTTGTGGTTGTGAGGTCAGTGGTGGCTCAGTGCCTGCTAGGCCAGTGCTAGGTGCGTGGCTGCTGTTTGTGGTTGTGAGGTCAGTGGTGGCTCAGTGCCTGCTAGGCCAGTGCTAGGTGCGTGGGTGCTGTTTGTGGTTGTGAGGTCAGTGGTGGCTCAGTGCCTGCTAGGCCAGTGCTAGGTGCGTGGCTGCTGTTTGTGGTTGTGAGGTCAGTGGTGGCTCAGTGCCTGCTAGGCCAGTGCTAGGTGCGTGGGTGCTGTTTGTTTTTGTGAGGTCAGTGGTGGCTCAGTGCCTGCTAGGCCAGTGCTAGGTGCGTGGATGCTGTTTTCAACTGTGAGGTCACTGGTGTCTCAGTGCCTGCTAGGCCAGTGCTAGGTGCGTGGGTGCTCTTTGTGGTTGTGAGGTCCCTTGTGGCTCAGTGCCTGCTAGGCCAGTGCTAGGTGCGTGGCTGCTGTTTGTGGTTGTGAGGTCCCTTGTGGCTCAGTGCCTGCTAGGCCAGTGCTAGGTGCGTGGGTGCTGTTTGTGGTTGTGAGGTCAGTGGTGGCTCACTGCCTGCTAGGCCAGTGCTAGGTGCGTGGATGGTGTTTGTTGTTGTGAGGTCAGTTGTGGCTCAGTGCCTGCTAGGCCAGTGCTAGGTGCGTGAGTGCAGTTTGTTGTTGTGAGGTCAGTGGTGGCTCAGTGCCTGCTAGGCCAGTGCTAGGTGTGTTGGTGCTGTTTGTGGTTGTGAGGTCAGTGGTGGCTCAGTGCCTGCTAGGCCAGTGCTAGGTGCGTGGCTGCTGTTTGTGGTTGTGAGGTCAGTGGTGGCTCAGTGCCTGCTAGGCCAGTGCTAGGTGCGTGGCTGCTGTTTGTGGTTGTGAGGTCAGTGGTGGCTCAGTGCCTGCTAGGCCAGTGCTAGGTGCGTGGCTGCTGTTTGTGGTTGTGAGGTCCCTTGTGGCTCAGTGCCTGCTAGGCCAGTGCTAGGTGCGTGGGTGCTGTTTGTGGTTGTGAGGTCAGTGGTGTCTCAGTGCCTGCTAGGCCAGTGCTAGGTGTGTGGCTGCTGTTTGTGGTTGTGAGGTCAGGTGTGTCTCAGTGCCTGCTAGGCCAGTGCTAGGTGCGTGGGTGCTCTTTGTGGTTGTGAGGTCAGTGGTGGCTCAGTGCCTGCTAGGCCAGTGCTAGGTGCGTGGGTGCTGTTTGTGGTTGTGAGGTCAGTGGTGGCTCAGTGCCTGCTAGGCCAGTGCTAGGTGCGTGGCTGCTGTTTGTGGTTGTGAGGTCAGCGGTGTCTCAGTGCCTGCTAGGCCAGTGCTAGGTGCGTGGGTGCTGTTTGTGGTTGTGAGGTCCCTTGTGGCTCAGTGCCTGCTAGGCCAGTGCTAGGTGCGTGGCTGCTGTTTGTGGTTGTGAGGTCAGTGGTGTCTCAGTGCCTGCTAGGCCAGTGCTAGGTGCGTGGCTGCTGTTTGTGGTTGTGAGGTCCCTTGTGGCTCAGTGCCTGCTAGGCCAGTGCTAGGTGCGTGAGTGCTGTTTGTGGTTGTGAGGTCAGTGGTGGCTCAGTGCCTGCTAGGCCAGTGCTAGGTGCGTGGCTGCTGTTTGTGGTTGTGAGGTCAGTGGTGGCTCAGTGCCTGCTAGGCCAGTGCTAGGTGCGTGGCTGCTGTTTGTGGTTGTGAGGTCAGTGGTGTCTCAGTGCCTGCTAGGCCAGTGCTAGGTGCGTGGATGCTGTTTGTGGTTGTGAGGTCAGTGGTGGCTCAGTGCCTGCTAGGCCAGTGCTAGGTGCGTGGCTGCTGTTTGTGGTTGTGAGGTCAGTGGTGGCTCAGTGCCTGCTAGGCCAGTGCTAGGTGCGTGGCTGCTGTTTGTGGTTGTGAGGTCAGCGGTGTCTCAGTGCCTGCTAGGCCAGTGCTAGGTGCGTGGGTGCTGTTTGTGGTTGTCAGGTCACTTGTGGCTCAGTGCCTGCTAGGCCAGTGCTAGGTGCGTGGCTGCTGTTTGTGGTTGTGAGGTCAGTGGTGGCTCAGTGCCTGCTAGGCCAGTGCTAGGTGTGTGGCTGCTGTTTGTGGTTGTGTGGTCAGCGGTGTCTCAGTGCCTGCTAGGCCAGTGCTAGGTGCGTGGGTGCTGTTTGTGGTTGTCAGGTCACTTGTGGCTCAGTGCCTGCTAGGCCAGTGCTAGGTGCGTGGATGCTGTTTGTCGTTGTGAGGTCAGTGGTGGCTCAGTGCCTGCTAGGCCAGTGCTAGGTGCGTGGCTGCTGGTTGTGGTTGTGAGGTCAGTGGTGTCTCAGTGCCTGCTAGGCCAGTGCTAGGTGCGTGGGTGCTCTTTTCAATTGCAAGGTCAGTGGTGGCTCAGTGCCTGCTAGGCCAGTGCTAGGTGCGTGGCTGCTGGTTGTGGTTGTGAGGTCCGTGGTGGCTCAGTGCCTGCTAGGCCAGTGCTAGGTGCGTGGCTGCTGTTGGTGGTTGTGAGGTCAGTGGTGGCTCAGTGCCTGCTAGGCCAGTGCTAGGTGCGTGGGTGCTGTTTGTGGTTGTGAGGTCAGTGGTGGCTCAGTGCCTGCTAGGCCAGTGCTAGGTGCGTGGCTGCTGGTTGTGGTTGTGAGGTCAGTGGTGACTCAATGCCTGCTAGGCCAGTGCTAGGTGCGTGGGTGCTGTTTGTGGTTGTGAGGTCAGTGGTGGCTCAGTGCCTGCTAGGCCAGTGCTAGGTGCGTGGCTGCTGGTTGTGGTTGTGAGGTCAGTGGTGGCTCAGTGCCTGCTAGGCCAGTGCTAGGTGCGTGGCTGCTGTTTGTGGTTGTGAGGTCAGTGGTGGCTCAGTGCCTGCTAGGCCAGTGCTAGGTGCGTGGGTGCTGTTTGTGGTTGTGAGGTCAGTGGTGGCTCAGTGCCTGCTAGGCCAGTGCTAGGTGCGTGGCTGCTGTTTGTGGTTGTGAGGTCAGTGGTGGCTCAGTGCCTGCTAGGCCAGTGCTAGGTGCGTGGGTGCTGTTTGTTTTTGTGAGGTCAGTGGTGGCTCAGTGCCTGCTAGGCCAGTGCTAGGTGCGTGGATGCTGTTTTCAACTGTGAGGTCACTGGTGTCTCAGTGCCTGCTAGGCCAGTGCTAGGTGCGTGGGTGCTCTTTGTGGTTGTGAGGTCCCTTGTGGCTCAGTGCCTGCTAGGCCAGTGCTAGGTGCGTGGCTGCTGTTTGTGGTTGTGAGGTCCCTTGTGGCTCAGTGCCTGCTAGGCCAGTGCTAGGTGCGTGGGTGCTGTTTGTGGTTGTGAGGTCAGTGGTGGCTCACTGCCTGCTAGGCCAGTGCTAGGTGCGTGGATGGTGTTTGTTGTTGTGAGGTCAGTTGTGGCTCAGTGCCTGCTAGGCCAGTGCTAGGTGCGTGAGTGCAGTTTGTTGTTGTGAGGTCAGTGGTGGCTCAGTGCCTGCTAGGCCAGTGCTAGGTGTGTTGGTGCTGTTTGTGGTTGTGAGGTCAGTGGTGGCTCAGTGCCTGCTAGGCCAGTGCTAGGTGCGTGGCTGCTGTTTGTGGTTGTGAGGTCAGTGGTGGCTCAGTGCCTGCTAGGCCAGTGCTAGGTGCGTGGCTGCTGTTTGTGGTTGTGAGGTCAGTGGTGGCTCAGTGCCTGCTAGGCCAGTGCTAGGTGCGTGGCTGCTGTTTGTGGTTGTGAGGTCCCTTGTGGCTCAGTGCCTGCTAGGCCAGTGCTAGGTGCGTGGGTGCTGTTTGTGGTTGTGAGGTCAGTGGTGTCTCAGTGCCTGCTAGGCCAGTGCTAGGTGTGTGGCTGCTGTTTGTGGTTGTGAGGTCAGGTGTGTCTCAGTGCCTGCTAGGCCAGTGCTAGGTGCGTGGGTGCTCTTTGTGGTTGTGAGGTCAGTGGTGGCTCAGTGCCTGCTAGGCCAGTGCTAGGTGCGTGGGTGCTGTTTGTGGTTGTGAGGTCAGTGGTGGCTCAGTGCCTGCTAGGCCAGTGCTAGGTGCGTGGCTGCTGTTTGTGGTTGTGAGGTCAGTGGTGGCTCAGTGCCTGCTAGGCCAGTGCTAGGTGCGTGGGTGCTGTTTGTGGTTGTGAGGTCAGTGGTGGCTCAGTGCCTGCTAGGCCAGTGCTAGGTGCGTGGCTGCTGTTTGTGGTTGTGAGGTCAGCGGTGTCTCAGTGCCTGCTAGGCCAGTGCTAGGTGCGTGGCTGCTGTTTTCAATTGTGAGGTCAGTGGTGGCTCAGTGCCTGCTAGGCCAGTGCTAGGTGCGTGGCTGCTGTTTGTGGTTGAGAGGTCAGTGGTGGCTCAGTGCCTGCTAGACCAGTGCTAGGTGCGTGGCTGCTGGTTGTGGTTGTGAGGTCAGTGGTGGCTCAGTGCCTGCTAGGCCAGTGCTAGGTGCGTGGGTGCTGTTGGTGGTTGTGAGGTCAGTGGTGGCTCAGTGCCTGCTAGGCCAGTGCTAGGTGCGTGGCTGCTGGTTGTGGTTGTGAGGTCAGTGGTGACTCAATGCCTGCTAGGCCAGTGCTAGGTGCGTGGCTGCTGTTTGTGGTTGTGAGGTCACTTGTGGCTCAGTGCCTGCTAGGCCAGTGCTAGGTGCGTGGGTGCTGTTTGTGGTTGTGAGGTCAGTGGTGGCTCAGTGCCTGCTAGGCCAGTGCTAGGTGCGTGGCTGCTGTTTGTGGTTGTGAGGTCAGTGGTGGCTCAGTGCCTGCTAGGCCAGTGCTAGGTGCGTGGCTGCTCTTTGTGGTTGTGAGGTCAGTGGTGGCTCAGTGCCTGCTAGGCCAGTGCTAGGTGCGTGGCTGCTGTTTGTGGTTGTGAGGTCAGTGGTGGCTCAGTGCCTGCTAGGCCAGTGCTAGGTGCGTGGGTGCTGTTTGTTTTTGTGAGGTCAGTGGTGGCTCAGTGCCTGCTAGGCCAGTGCTAGGTGCGTGGATGCTGTTTTCAACTGTGAGGTCAGTGGTGGCTCAGTGCCTGCTAGGCCAGTGCTAGGTGCGTGGCTGCTGTTTGTGGTTGTGAGGTCAGTGGTGGCTCAGTGCCTGCTAGGCCAGTGCTAGGTGCGTGGCTGCTGTTTGTGGTTGTGAGGTCAGCGGTGTCTCAGTGCCTGCTAGGCCAGTGCTAGGTGCGTGGCTGCTGTTTGTGGTTGTGAGGTCAGTGGTGGCTCAGTGCCTGCTAGGCCAGTGCTAGGTGCGTGGATGCTGTTTGTGGTTGTGAGGTCAGTGGTGGCTCAGTGCCTGCTAGGCCAGTGCTAGGTGCGTGGCTGCTGTTTGTGGTTGTGAGGTCCGTGGTGGCTCAGTGCCTGCTAGGCCAGTGCTAGGTGCGTGGCTGCTGTTGGTGGTTGTGAGGTCAGCGGTGTCTCAGTGCCTGCTAGACCAGTGCTAGGTGCGTGGTTGCTGGTTGTGGTTGTGAGGTCAGTGGTGTCTCAGTGCCTGCTAGACCAGTGCTAGGTGCGTGGGTGCTGTTTGTGGTTGTGAGGTCAGTGGTGGCTCAGTGCCTGCTAGGCCAGTGCTAGGTGCGTGGGTGCTGTTTGTGGTTGTGAGGTCACTTGTGGCTCAGTGCCTGCTAGGCCAGTGCTAGGTGCGTGGCTGCTGTTTGTGGTTGTGAGGTCAGTGGTGGCTCAGTGCCTGCTAGGCCAGTGCTAGGTGCGTGGCTGCTGTTTGTGGTTGTGAGGTCCCTTGTGGCTCAGTGCCTGCTAGGCCAGTGCTAGGTGCGTGGCTGCTGGTTGTGGTTGTGAGGTCAGTGGTGGCTCAGTGCCTGCTAGGCCAGTGCTAGGTGCGTGCCTGCTGTTTGTGGTTGTGAGGTCAGTGGTGGCTCAGTGCCTGCTAGGCCAGTGCTAGGTGCGTGGGTGCTGTTTGTGGTTGTGAGGTCAGTGGTGGCTCAGTGCCTGCTAGGCCAGTGCTAGGTGCGTGGGTGCTGTTTGTGGTTGTGAGGTCAGTGGTGGCTCAGTGCCTGCTAGGCCAGTGCTAGGTGCGTGGCTGCTGGTTGTGGTTGTGAGGTCAGTGGTGGCTCAGTGCCTGCTAGGCCAGTGCTAGGTGCGTGGGTGCTGGTTGTGGTTGTGAGGTCAGTGGTGTCTCAGTGCCTGCTAGGCCAGTGCTAGGTGCGTGGCTGCTCTTTTCAATTGCGAGGTCAGTGGTGGCTCAGTGCCTGCTAGGCCAGTGCTAGGTGCGTGGCTGCTGTTTGTGGTTGTGAGGTCCGTGGTGTCTCAGTGCCTGCTAGGCCAGTGCTAGGTGCGTGGCTGCTCTTTTCAATTGCGAGGTCAGTGGTGGCTCAGTGCCTGCTAGGCCAGTGCTAGGTGCGTGGCTGCTGTTGGTGGTTGTGAGGTCAGTGGTGGCTCAGTGCCTGCTAGGCCAGTGCTAGGTGCGTGGGTGCTGTTTGTGGTTGTGAGGTCACTTGTGGCTCAGTGCCTGCTAGGCCAGTGCTAGGTGCGTGGATGGTGTTTGTTGTTGTGAGGTCAGTTGTGGCTCAGTGCCTGCTAGGCCAGTGCTAGGTGCGTGGCTGCTGTTTGTGGTTGTGAGGTCAGTGGTGGCTCAGTGCCTGCTAGGCCAGTGCTAGGTGCGTGGATGCTGGTTGTGGTTGTGAGGTCAGTGGTGGCTCAGTGCCTGCTAGGCCAGTGCTAGGTGTGTGGCTGCTGTTTGTGGTTGTGAGGTCAGTGGTGGCTCAGTGCCTGCTAGGCCAGTGCTAGGTGCGTGGCTGCTGTTTGTGGTTGTGAGGTCAGTGGTGGCTCAGTGCCTGCTAGGCCAGTGCTAGGTGCGTGGGTGCTGTTTGTGGTTGTGAGGTCAGTGGTGGCTCAGTGCCTGCTAGGCCAGTGCTAGGTGCGTGGCTGCTCTTTGTGGTTGTGAGGTCAGTGGTGGCTCAGAGCCTGCTAGGCCAGTGCTAGGTGCGTGGCTGCTGGTTGTGGTTGTGAGGTCAGTGGTGGCTCAGTGCCTGCTAGGCCAGTGCTAGGTGCGTGGCTGCTGTTTGTGGTTGTGAGGTCAGTGGTGGCTCAGTGCCTGCTAGGCCAGTGCTAGGTGCGTGGCTGCTGTTTGTGGTTGTGAGGTCAGTGGTGGCTCAGTGCCTGCTAGGCCAGTGCTAGGTGCGTGGCTGCTGTTTGTGGTTGTGAGGTCAGTGGTGGCTCAGTGCCTGCTAGGCCAGTGCTAGGTGCGTGGGTGCTGTTTGTGGTTGTGAGGTCAGTGGTGGCTCAGTGCCTGCTAGGCCAGTGCTAGGTGCGTGAGTGCTGTTTGTTTTCGTGAGGTCAGTTGTGGCTCAGTGCCTGCTAGGCCAGTGCTAGGTGCGTGGATGGTGTTTGCTGTTGTGAGGTCAGTTGTGGCTCAGTGCCTGCTAGGCCAGTGCTAGGTGCGTGGCTGCTGTTTGTGGTTGTGAGGTCAGTGGTGGCTCAGTGCCTGCTAGGCCAGTGCTAGGTGCGTGGGTGCTGTTTGTGGTTGTGAGGTCAGTGGTGTCTCAGTGCCTGCTAGGCCAGTGCTAGGTGCGTGGCTGCTGTTGGTGGTTGTGAGGTCCGTGGTGGCTCAGTGCCTGCTAGGCCAGTGCTAGGTGCGTGGCTGCTGTTGGTGGTTGTGAGGTCAGCGGTGTCTCAGTGCCTGCTAGGCCAGTGCTAGGTGTGTGGCTGCTGTTTGTGGTTGTGAGGTCAGTGGTGGCTCAGTGCCTGCTAGGCCAGTGCTAGGTGCATGGGTGCTGTTTGTGGTTGTGAGGTCAGTGGTGGCTCAGTGCCTGCTAGGCCAGTGCTAGGTGTGTGGCTGCTGTTTGTGGTTGTGAGGTCAGTGGTGGCTCAGTGCCTGCTAGGCCAGTGCTAGGTGCGTGGCTGCTGTTTTCAATTGTGAGGTCACTTGTGGCTCAGTGCCTGCTAGGCCAGTGCTAGGTGCGTGGCTGCTGTTTGTGGTTGTGAGGTCACTTGTGGCTCAGTGCCTGCTAGGCCAGTGCTAGGTGTGTGGCTGCTGTTTGTGGTTGTGAGGTCAGTGGTGGCTCAGTGCCTGCTAGGCCAGTGCTAGGTGCGTGGCTGCTGTTTTCAGTTGTGAGGTCAGTGGTGGCTCAGTGCCTGCTAGGCCAGTGCTAGGTGCGTGGCTGCTGGTTGTGGTTGTGAGGTCAGTGGTGGCTCAGTGCCTGCTAGGCCAGTGCTAGGTGCGTGGGTGCTGTTGGTGGTTGTGAGGTCAGTGGTGGCTCAGTGCCTGCTAGGCCAGTGCTAGGTGCGTGGCTGCTGTTTGTGGTTGTGAGGTCAGTTGTGGCTCAGTGCCTGCTAGGCCAGTGCTAGGTGCGTGGGTGCTGTTTGTGATTGTGAGGTCACTTGTGGCTCAGTGCCTGCTAGGCCAGTGCTAGGTGCGTGGCTGCTGTTTGTGGTTGTGAGGTCAGTGGTGGCTCAGTGCCTGCTAGGCCAGTGCTAGGTGCGTGGCTGCTGTTTGTGGTTGTGAGGTCAGTGGTGGCTCAGTGCCTGCTAGGCCAGTGCTAGGTGCGTGGCTGCTGTTTGTGGTTGTGAGGTCAGTGGTGGCTCAGTGCCTGCTAGGCCAGTGCTAGGTGCGTGGCTGCTGTTTGTGGTTGTGAGGTCAGTGGTGGCTCAGTGCCTGCTAGGCCAGTGCTAGGTGCGTGGGTGCTGTTTGTGGTTGTGAGGTCCCTTGTGGCTCAGTGCCTGCTAGGCCAGTGCTAGGTGCGTGGCTGCTGTTTGTGGTTGTGAGGTCCCTTGTGGCTCAGTGCCTGCTAGGCCAGTGCTAGGTGCGTGAGTGCTGTTTGTGGTTGTGAGGTCAGTGGTGGCTCAGTGCCTGCTAGGCCAGTGCTAGGTGCGTGGGTGCTGTTTGTGGTTGTGAGGTCAGTGGTGGCTCAGTGCCTGCTAGGCCAGTGCTAGGTGCGTGGCTGCTGTTTGTGGTTGTGAGGTCAGTGGTGGCTCAGTGCCTGCTAGGCCAGTGCTAGGTGCGTGGCTGCTCTTTGTGGTTGTGAGGTCAGTGGTGGCTCAGTGCCTGCTAGGCCAGTGCTAGGTGCGTGGCTGCTGTTGGTGGTTGTGAGGTCAGTGGTGGCTCAGTGCCTGCTAGACCAGTGCTAGGTGCGTGGGTGCTGTTTGTGGTTGTGAGGTCAGTGGTGGCTCAGTGCCTGCTAGGCCAGTGCTAGGTGCGTGGGTGCTGTTTGTGGTTGTGAGGTCAGCGGTGTCTCAGTGCCTGCTAGGCCAGTGCTAGGTGCGTGGGTGCTGTTTGTGGTTGTGAGGTCCCTTGTGGCTCAGTGCCTGCTAGGCCAGTGCTAGGTGCGTGAGTGCTGTTTGTGGTTGTGAGGTCAGTGGTGGCTCAGTGCCTGCTAGGCCAGTGCTAGGTGCGTGGCTGCTGTTTGTGGTTGTGAGGTCAGTGGTGGCTCAGTGCCTGCTAGGCCAGTGCTAGGTGCGTGGCTGCTGTTTGTGGTTGTGAGGTCAGTGGTGTCTCAGTGCCTGCTAGGCCAGTGCTAGGTGCGTGGATGCTGTTTGTGGTTGTGAGGTCAGTGGTGGCTCAGTGCCTGCTAGGCCAGTGCTAGGTGCGTGGCTGCTGTTTGTGGTTGTGAGGTCAGTGGTGGCTCAGTGCCTGCTAGGCCAGTGCTAGGTGCGTGGCTGCTGTTTGTGGTTGTGAGGTCAGCGGTGTCTCAGTGCCTGCTAGGCCAGTGCTAGGTGCGTGGGTGCTGTTTGTGGTTGTGAGGTCAGTGGTGGCTCAGTGCCTGCTAGGCCAGTGCTAGGTGCGTGGATGCTGTTTGTCGTTGTGAGGTCAGTGGTGGCTCAGTGCCTGCTAGGCCAGTGCTAGGTGCGTGGCTGCTGGTTGTGGTTGTGAGGTCAGTGGTGTCTCAGTGCCTGCTAGGCCAGTGCTAGGTGCGTGGCTGCTCTTTTCAATTGCGAGGTCAGTGGTGGCTCAGTGCCTGCTAGGCCAGTGCTAGGTGCGTGGCTGCTGGTTGTGGTTGTGAGGTCAGTGGTGGCTCAGTGCCTGCTAGGCCAGTGCTAGGTGCGTGGCTGCTGTTGGTGGTTGTGAGGTCACTTGTGGCTCAGTGCCTGCTAGGCCAGTGCTAGGTGTGTGGCTGCTGTTTGTGGTTGTGAGGTCAGTGGTGGCTCAGTGCCTGCTAGGCCAGTGCTAGGTGCGTGGCTGCTGTTTGTGGTTGTGAGGTCCCTTGTGGCTCAGTGCCTGCTAGGCCAGTGCTAGGTGCGTGGCTGCTGGTTGTGGTTGTGAGGTCAGTGGTGGCTCAGTGCCTGCTAGGCCAGTGCTAGGTGCGTGGCTGCTGTTGGTGGTTGTGAGGTCAGTGGTGGCTCAGTGCCTGCTAGGCCAGTGCTAGGTGCGTGGCTGCTGTTTGTGGTTGTGAGGTCAGTGGTGGCTCAGTGCCTGCTAGGCCAGTGCTAGGTGCGTGGGTGCTGTTTGTGGTTGTGAGGTCAGTGGTGGCTCAGTGCCTGCTAGGCCAGTGCTAGGTGCGTGGCTGCTGTTTGTGGTTGTGAGGTCAGTGGTGGCTCAGTGCCTGCTAGGCCAGTGCTAGGTGCGTGGCTGCTGTTTGTGGTTGTGAGGTCAGTGGTGGCTCAGTGCCTGCTAGGCCAGTGCTAGGTGCGTGGCTGCTGTTTGTGGTTGTGAGGTCAGTGGTGGCTCAGTGCCTGCTAGGCCAGTGCTAGGTGCGTGGCTGCTGTTGGTGGTTGTGAGGTCAGTGGTGGCTCAGTGCCTGCTAGGCCAGTGCTAGGTGCGTGGCTGCTGTTTGTGGTTGTGAGGTCAGCGGTGTCTCAGTGCCTGCTAGGCCAGTGCTAGGTGCGTGGGCGCTGTTTGTGGTTGTCAGGTCACTTGTGGCTCAGTGCCTGCTAGGCCAGTGCTAGGTGCGTGGCTGCTGTTTGTGGTTGTGAGGTCAGTGGTGGCTCAGTGCCTGCTAGGCCAGTGCTAGGTGCGTGGCTGCTGTTTGTGGTTGTGAGGTCAGCGGTGTCTCAGTGCCGGCTAGGCCAGTGCTAGGTGCGTGGGTGCTGTTTGTGGTTGTCAGGTCACTTGTGGCTCAGTGCCTGCTAGGCCAGTGCTAGGTGCGTGGATGCTGTTTGTCGTTGTGAGGTCAGTGGTGGCTCAGTGCCTGCTAGGCCAGTGCTAGGTGCGTGGCTGCTGGTTGTGGTTGTGAGGTCAGTGGTGTCTCAGTGCCTGCTAGGCCAGTGCTAGGTGCGTGGCTGCTCTTTTCAATTGCGAGGTCAGTGGTGGCTCAGTGCCTGCTAGGCCAGTGCTAGGTGCGTGGCTGCTGGTTGTGGTTGTGAGGTCCGTGGTGGCTCAGTGCCTGCTAGGCCAGTGCTAGGTGCGTGGCTGCTGTTGGTGGTTGTGAGGTCAGTGGTGGCTCAGTGCCTGCTAGGCCAGTGCTAGGTGCGTGGGTGCTGTTTGTGGTTGTGAGGTCAGTGGTGGCTCAGTGCCTGCTAGGCCAGTGCTAGGTGCGTGGCTGCTGGTTGTGGTTGTGAGGTCAGTGGTGGCTCAGTGCCTGCTAGGCCAGTGCTAGGTGCGTGGCTGCTGTTGGTGGTTGTGAGGTCAGTGGTGGCTCAGTGCCTGCTAGGCCAGTGCTAGGTGCGTGGCTGCTGTTTGTGGTTGTGAGGTCCCTTGTGGCTCAGTGCCTGCTAGGCCAGTGCTAGGTGCGTGGCTGCTGTTTGTGGTTGTGAGGTCAGTGGTGTCTCAGTGCCTGCTAGGCCAGTGCTAGGTGTGTGGCTGCTGTTTGTGGTTGTGAGGTCAGGTGTGTCTCAGTGCCTGCTAGGCCAGTGCTAGGTGCGTGGGTGCTCTTTGTGGTTGTGAGGTCAGTGGTGGCTCAGTGCCTGCTAGGCCAGTGCTAGGTGCGTGGGTGCTGTTTGTGGTTGTGAGGTCAGTGGTGGCTCAGTGCCTGCTAGGCCAGTGCTAGGTGCGTGGCTGCTGTTTGTGGTTGTGAGGTCAGTGGTGGCTCAGTGCCTGCTAGGCCAGTGCTAGGTGCGTGGGTGCTGTTTGTGGTTGTGAGGTCAGTGGTGGCTCAGTGCCTGCTAGGCCAGTGCTAGGTGCGTGGCTGCTGTTTGTGGTTGTGAGGTCAGCGGTGTCTCAGTGCCTGCTAGGCCAGTGCTAGGTGCGTGGCTGCTGTTTTCAATTGTGAGGTCAGTGGTGGCTCAGTGCCTGCTAGGCCAGTGCTAGGTGCGTGGCTGCTGTTTGTGGTTGAGAGGTCAGTGGTGGCTCAGTGCCTGCTAGACCAGTGCTAGGTGCGTGGCTGCTGGTTGTGGTTGTGAGGTCAGTGGTGGCTCAGTGCCTGCTAGGCCAGTGCTAGGTGCGTGGCTGCTGTTGGTGGTTGTGAGGTCAGTGGTGGCTCAGTGCCTGCTAGGCCAGTGCTAGGTGCGTGGCTGCTGGTTGTGGTTGTGAGGTCAGTGGTGACTCAATGCCTGCTAGGCCAGTGCTAGGTGCGTGGCTGCTGTTTGTGGTTGTGAGGTCACTTGTGGCTCAGTGCCTGCTAGGCCAGTGCTAGGTGCGTGGGTGCTGGTTGTGGTTGTGAGGTCAGTGGTGGCTCAGTGCCTGCTAGGCCAGTGCTAGGTGCGTGGCTGCTGTTTGTGGTTGTGAGGTCAGTGGTGGCTCAGTGCCTGCTAGGCCAGTGCTAGGTGCGTGGGTGCTGTTTGTGGTTGTGAGGTCAGTGGTGGCTCAGTGCCTGCTAGGCCAGTGCTAGGTGCGTGGCTGCTGTTTGTGGTTGTGAGGTCAGTGGTGGCTCAGTGCCTGCTAGGCCAGTGCTAGGTGCGTGGGTGCTGTTTGTTTTTGTGAGGTCAGTGGTGGCTCAGTGCCTGCTAGGCCAGTGCTAGGTGCGTGGATGCTGTTTTCAACTGTGAGGTCAGTGGTGTCTCAGTGCCTGCTAGGCCAGTGCTAGGTGCGTGGCTGCTGTTTGTGGTTGTGAGGTCAGTGGTGGCTCAGTGCCTGCTAGGCCAGTGCTAGGTGCGTGGCTGCTGTTTGTGGTTGTGAGGTCAGCGGTGTCTCAGTGCCTGCTAGGCCAGTGCTAGGTGCGTGGGTGCTGTTTGTGGTTGTGAGGTCAGTGGTGGCTCAGTGCCTGCTAGGCCAGTGCTAGGTGCGTGGATGCTGTTTGTGGTTGTGAGGTCACTTGTGGCTCAGTGCCTGCTAGGCCAGTGCTAGGTGCGTGGGTGCTGTTTGTGGTTGTGAGGTCAGTGGTGGCTCAGTGCCTGCTAGGCCAGTGCTAGGTGCGTGGCTGCTGTTTGTGGTTGTGAGGTCAGCGGTGTCTCAGTGCCTGCTAGGCCAGTGCTAGGTGCGTGGGTGCTGTTTGTGGTTGTGAGGTCAGTGGTGGCTCAGTGCCTGCTAGGCCAGTGCTAGGTGCGTGGGTGCTGTTTGTTTTTGTGAGGTCAGTGGTGGCTCAGTGCCTGCTAGGCCAGTGCTAGGTGCGTGGCTGCTGTTGGTGGTTGTGAGGTCAGTGGTGGCTCAGTGCCTGCTAGGCCAGTGCTAGGTGCGTGGCTGCTGTTGGTGGTTGTGAGGTCAGTGGTGGCTCAGTGCCTGCTAGGCCAGTGCTAGGTGCGTGGCTGCTGGTTGTGGTTGTGAGGTCAGTGGTGACTCAATGCCTGCTAGGCCAGTGCTAGGTGCGTGGGTGCTCTTTGTGGTTGTGAGGTCCCTTGTGGCTCAGTGCCTGCTAGGCCAGTGCTAGGTGCGTGGGTGCTGTTTGTGGTTGTGAGGTCAGTGGTGGCTCAGTGCCTGCTAGGCCAGTGCTAGGTGCGTGGCTGCTGTTTGTGGTTGTGAGGTCAGTGGTGGCTCAGTGCCTGCTAGGCCAGTGCTAGGTGCGTGGGTGCTCTTTGTGGTTGTGAGGTCAGTGGTGGCTCAGTGCCTGCTAGGCCAGTGCTAGGTGCGTGGCTGCTGTTTGTGGTTGTGAGGTCAGTGGTGGCTCAGTGCCTGCTAGGCCAGTGCTAGGTGCGTGGGTGCTGTTTGTTTTTGTGAGGTCAGTGGTGGCTCAGTGCCTGCTAGGCCAGTGCTAGGTGCGTGGATGCTGTTTTCAACTGTGAGGTCAGTGGTGTCTCAGTGCCTGCTAGGCCAGTGCTAGGTGCGTGGGTGCTGTTTGTGGTTGTGAGGTCAGTGGTGGCTCAGTGCCTGCTAGGCCAGGGCTAGGTGCGTGGATGGTGTTTGTTGTTGTGAGGTCAGTTGTGGCTCAGTGCCTGCTAGGCCAGTGCTAGGTGCGTGGCTGCTGTTTGTGGTTGTGAGGTCCCTTGTGGCTCAGTGCCTGCTAGGCCAGTGCTAGGTGCGTGGGTGCTGGTTGTGGTTGTGAGGTCAGTGGTGTCTCAGTGCCTGCTAGGCCAGTGCTAGGTGTGTGGCTGCTGTTTGTGGTTGTGAGGTCAGTGGTGGCTCAGTGCCTGCTAGGCCAGTGCTAGGTGCGTGGGTGCTGTTTGTGGTTGTGAGGTCAGTGGTGGCTCAGTGCCTGCTAGGCCAGTGCTAGGTGCGTGGCTGCTGTTTGTGGTTGTGAGGTCAGTGGTGGCTCAGTGCCTGCTAGGCCAGTGCTAGGTGCGTGGGTGCTGTTTGTGGTTGTGAGGTCAGTGGTGTCTCAGTGCCTGCTAGGCCAGTGCTAGGTGCGTGGGTGCTGTTTGTGGTTGTGAGGTCAGCGGTGTCTCAGTGCCTGCTAGGCCAGTGCTAGGTGCGTGGCTGCTGTTTTCAATTGTGAGGTCAGTGGTGGCTCAGTGCCTGCTAGGCCAGTGCTAGGTGCGTGGCTGCTGTTTGTGGTTGAGAGGTCAGTGGTGGCTCAGTGCCTGCTAGACCAGTGCTAGGTGCGTGGCTGCTGGTTGTGGTTGTGAGGTCAGTGGTGGCTCAGTGCCTGCTAGGCCAGTGCTAGGTGCGTGGCTGCTGTTGGTGGTTGTGAGGTCAGTGGTGGCTCAGTGCCTGCTAGGCCAGTGCTAGGTGCGTGGCTGCTGTTGGTGGTTGTGAGGTCAGTGGTGGCTCAGTGCCTGCTAGGCCAGTGCTAGGTGCGTGGCTGCTGTTGGTGGTTGTGAGGTCAGTGGTGGCTCAGTGCCTGCTAGGCCAGTGCTAGGTGCGTGGGTGCTGTTTGTGGTTGTGAGGTCAGTGGTGGCTCAGTGCCTGCTAGGCCAGTGCTAGGTGCGTGGCTGCTGTTTGTGGTTGTGAGGTCAGTGGTGACTCAATGCCTGCTAGGCCAGTGCTAGGTGCGTGGCTGCTGTTTGTGGTTGTGAGGTCACTTGTGGCTCAGTGCCTGCTAGGCCAGTGCTAGGTGCGTGGGTGCTGGTTGTGGTTGTGAGGTCAGTGGTGGCTCAGTGCCTGCTAGGCCAGTGCTAGGTGCGTGGCTGCTGTTTGTGGTTGTGAGGTCAGTGGTGGCTCAGTGCCTGCTAGGCCAGTGCTAGGTGCGTGGGTGCTCTTTGTGGTTGTGAGGTCAGTGGTGGCTCAGTGCCTGCTAGGCCAGTGCTAGGTGCGTGGCTGCTGTTTGTGGTTGTGAGGTCAGTGGTGGCTCAGTGCCTGCTAGGCCAGTGCTAGGTGCGTGGGTGCTGTTTGTTTTTGTGAGGTCAGTGGTGGCTCAGTGCCTGCTAGGCCAGTGCTAGGTGCGTGGATGCTGTTTTCAACTGTGAGGTCAGTGGTGTCTCAGTGCCTGCTAGGCCAGTGCTAGGTGCGTGGGTGCTGTTTGTGGTTGTGAGGTCAGTGGTGGCTCACTGCCTGCTAGGCCAGTGCTAGGTGCGTGGATGGTGTTTGTTGTTGTGAGGTCCCTTGTGGCTCAGTGCCTGCTAGGCCAGTGCTAGGTGCGTGGCTGCTGTTTGTGGTTGTGAGGTCAGTGGTGGCTCAGTGCCTGCTAGGCCAGTGCTAGGTGCGTGGCTGCTGTTTGTGGTTGTGAGGTCAGTGGTGGCTCACTGCCTGCTAGGCCAGTGCTAGGTGCGTGGCTGCTGGTTGTGGTTGTGAGGTCAGTTGTGGCTCAGTGCCTGCTAGGCCAGTGCTAGGTGCGTGAGTGCAGTTTGTTGTTGTGAGGTCAGTGGTGGCTCAGTGCCTGCTAGGCCAGTGCTAGGTGTGTTGGTGCTGTTTGTGGTTGTGAGGTCAGTGGTGGCTCAGTGCCTGCTAGGCCAGTGCTAGGTGCGTGGGTGCTGTTGGTGGTTGTGAGGTCAGTGGTGGCTCAGTGCCTGCTAGGCCAGTGCTAGGTGCGTGGCTGCTGTTTGTGGTTGTGAGGTCAGCGGTGTCTCAGTGCCTGCTAGGCCAGTGCTAGGTGCGTGGCTGCTGTTTTCAATTGTGAGGTCAGTGGTGGCTCAGTGCCTGCTAGGCCAGTGCTAGGTGCGTGGCTGCTGTTTGTGGTTGAGAGGTCAGTGGTGGCTCAGTGCCTGCTAGACCAGTGGTAGGTGCGTGGCTGCTGGTTGTGGTTGTGAGGTCAGTGGTGGCTCAGTGCCTGCTAGGCCAGTGCTAGGTGCGTGGGTGCTGTTGGTGGTTGTGAGGTCAGTGGTGGCTCAGTGCCTGCTAGGCCAGTGCTAGGTGCGTGGCTGCTGGTTGTGGTTGTGAGGTCAGTGGTGACTCAATGCCTGCTAGGCCAGTGCTAGGTGCGTGGCTGCTGTTTGTGGTTGTGAGGTCACTTGTGGCTCAGTGCCTGCTAGGCCAGTGCTAGGTGCGTGGGTGCTGGTTGTGGTTGTGAGGTCAGTGGTGGCTCAGTGCCTGCTAGGCCAGTGCTAGGTGCGTGGCTGCTGTTTGTGGTTGTGAGGTCAGTGGTGGCTCAGTGCCTGCTAGGCCAGTGCTAGGTGCGTGGGTGCTGTTTGTGGTTGTGAGGTCAGTGGTGGCTCAGTGCCTGCTAGGCCAGTGCTAGGTGCGTGGCTGCTGTTTGTGGTTGTGAGGTCAGTGGTGGCTCAGTGCCTGCTAGGCCAGTGCTAGGTGCGTGGGTGCTGTTTGTTTTTGTGAGGTCAGTGGTGGCTCAGTGCCTGCTAGGCCAGTGCTAGGTGCGTGGATGCTGTTTTCAACTGTGAGGTCAGTGGTGTCTCAGTGCCTGCTAGGCCAGTGCTAGGTGCGTGGCTGCTGTTTGTGGTTGTGAGGTCAGTGGTGGCTCAGTGCCTGCTAGGCCAGTGCTAGGTGCGTGGCTGCTGTTTGTGGTTGTGAGGTCAGCGGTGTCTCAGTGCCTGCTAGGCCAGTGCTAGGTGCGTGGGTGCTGTTTGTGGTTGTGAGGTCAGTGGTGGCTCAGTGCCTGCTAGGCCAGTGCTAGGTGCGTGGATGCTGTTTGTGGTTGTGAGGTCACTTGTGGCTCAGTGCCTGCTAGGCCAGTGCTAGGTGCGTGGGTGCTGTTTGTGGTTGTGAGGTCAGTGGTGGCTCAGTGCCTGCTAGGCCAGTGCTAGGTGAGTGGCTGCTGTTTGTGGTTGTGAGGTCAGCGGTGTCTCAGTGCCTGCTAGGCCAGTGCTAGGTGCGTGGGTGCTGTTTGTGGTTGTGAGGTCAGTGGTGGCTCAGTGCCTGCTAGGCCAGTGCTAGGTGCGTGGGTGCTGTTTGTTTTTGTGAGGTCAGTGGTGGCTCAGTGCCTGCTAGGCCAGTGCTAGGTGCGTGGCTGCTGGTTGTGGTTGTGAGGTCCGTGGTGGCTCAGTGCCTGCTAGGCCAGTGCTAGGTGCGTGGCTGCTGTTGGTGGTTGTGAGGTCAGTGGTGGCTCAGTGCCTGCTAGGCCAGTGCTAGGTGCGTGGCTGCTGTTGGTGGTTGTGAGGTCAGTGGTGGCTCAGTGCCTGCTAGGCCAGTGCTAGGTGCGTGGCTGCTGGTTGTGGTTGTGAGGTCAGTGGTGACTCAATGCCTGCTAGGCCAGTGCTAGGTGCGTGGGTGCTCTTTGTGGTTGTGAGGTCCCTTGTGGCTCAGTGCCTGCTAGGCCAGTGCTAGGTGCGTGGGTGCTGTTTGTGGTTGTGAGGTCAGTGGTGGCTCAGTGCCTGCTAGGCCAGTGCTAGGTGCGTGGCTGCTGTTTGTGGTTGTGAGGTCAGTGGTGGCTCAGTGCCTGCTAGGCCAGTGCTAGGTGCGTGGGTGCTCTTTGTGGTTGTGAGGTCAGTGGTGGCTCAGTGCCTGCTAGGCCAGTGCTAGGTGCGTGGCTGCTGTTTGTGGTTGTGAGGTCAGTGGTGGCTCAGTGCCTGCTAGGCCAGTGCTAGGTGCGTGGGTGCTGTTTGTTTTTGTGAGGTCAGTGGTGGCTCAGTGCCTGCTAGGCCAGTGCTAGGTGCGTGGATGCTGTTTTCAACTGTGAGGTCAGTGGTGTCTCAGTGCCTGCTAGGCCAGTGCTAGGTGCGTGGGTGCTGTTTGTGGTTGTGAGGTCAGTGGTGGCTCACTGCCTGCTAGGCCAGGGCTAGGTGCGTGGATGGTGTTTGTTGTTGTGAGGTCAGTTGTGGCTCAGTGCCTGCTAGGCCAGTGCTAGGTGCGTGGCTGCTGTTTGTGGTTGTGAGGTCCCTTGTGGCTCAGTGCCTGCTAGGCCAGTGCTAGGTGCGTGGGTGCTGGTTGTGGTTGTGAGGTCAGTGGTGTCTCAGTGCCTGCTAGGCCAGTGCTAGGTGTGTGGCTGCTGTTTGTGGTTGTGAGGTCAGTGGTGGCTCAGTGCCTGCTAGGCCAGTGCTAGGTGCGTGGGTGCTGTTTGTGGTTGTGAGGTCAGTGGTGGCTCAGTGCCTGCTAGGCCAGTGCTAGGTGCGTGGCTGCTGTTTGTGGTTGTGAGGTCAGTGGTGGCTCAGTGCCTGCTAGGCCAGTGCTAGGTGCGTGGGTGCTGTTTGTGGTTGTGAGGTCAGTGGTGTCTCAGTGCCTGCTAGGCCAGTGCTAGGTGCGTGGGTGCTGTTTGTGGTTGTGAGGTCAGCGGTGTCTCAGTGCCTGCTAGGCCAGTGCTAGGTGCGTGGCTGCTGTTTTCAATTGTGAGGTCAGTGGTGGCTCAGTGCCTGCTAGGCCAGTGCTAGGTGCGTGGCTGCTGTTTGTGGTTGAGAGGTCAGTGGTGGCTCAGTGCCTGCTAGACCAGTGCTAGGTGCGTGGCTGCTGGTTGTGGTTGTGAGGTCAGTGGTGGCTCAGTGCCTGCTAGGCCAGTGCTAGGTGCGTGGCTGCTGTTGGTGGTTGTGAGGTCAGTGGTGGCTCAGTGCCTGCTAGGCCAGTGCTAGGTGCGTGGCTGCTGTTGGTGGTTGTGAGGTCAGTGGTGGCTCAGTGCCTGCTAGGCCAGTGCTAGGTGCGTGGCTGCTGTTGGTGGTTGTGAGGTCAGTGGTGGCTCAGTGCCTGCTAGGCCAGTGCTAGGTGCGTGGGTGCTGTTTGTGGTTGTGAGGTCAGTGGTGGCTCAGTGCCTGCTAGGCCAGTGCTAGGTGCGTGGCTGCTGTTTGTGGTTGTGAGGTCAGTGGTGACTCAATGCCTGCTAGGCCAGTGCTAGGTGCGTGGCTGCTGTTTGTGGTTGTGAGGTCACTTGTGGCTCAGTGCCTGCTAGGCCAGTGCTAGGTGCGTGGGTGCTGTTTGTGGTTGTGAGGTCAGTGGTGGCTCAGTGCCTGCTAGGCCAGTGCTAGGTGCGTGGCTGCTGTTTGTGGTTGTGAGGTCAGTGGTGGCTCAGTGCCTGCTAGGCCAGTGCTAGGTGCGTGGCTGCTCTTTGTGGTTGTGAGGTCAGTGGTGGCTCAGTGCCTGCTAGGCCAGTGCTAGGTGCGTGGCTGCTGTTTGTGGTTGTGAGGTCAGTGGTGGCTCAGTGCCTGCTAGGCCAGTGCTAGGTGCGTGGGTGCTGTTTGTTTTTGTGAGGTCAGTGGTGGCTCAGTGCCTGCTAGGCCAGTGCTAGGTGCGTGGATGCTGTTTTCAACTGTGAGGTCAGTGGTGTCTCAGTGCCTGCTAGGCCAGTGCTAGGTGCGTGGGTGCTGTTTGTGGTTGTGAGGTCAGTGGTGGCTCACTGCCTGCTAGGCCAGTGCTAGGTGCGTGGATGGTGTTTGTTGTTGTGAGGTCCCTTGTGGCTCAGTGCCTGCTAGGCCAGTGCTAGGTGCGTGGCTGCTGTTTGTGGTTGTGAGGTCAGTGGTGGCTCAGTGCCTGCTAGGCCAGTGCTAGGTGCGTGGCTGCTGTTTGTGGTTGTGAGGTCAGTGGTGGCTCACTGCCTGCTAGGCCAGTGCTAGGTGCGTGGATGGTGTTTGTTGTTGTGAGGTCAGTTGTGGCTCAGTGCCTGCTAGGCCAGTGCTAGGTGCGTGAGTGCAGTTTGTTGTTGTGAGGTCAGTGGTGGCTCAGTGCCTGCTAGGCCAGTGCTAGGTGTGTTGGTGCTGTTTGTGGTTGTGAGGTCAGTGGTGGCTCAGTGCCTGCTAGGCCAGTGCTAGGTGCGTGGGTGCTGTTTGTGGTTGTGAGGTCAGTGGTGGCTCAGTGCCTGCTAGGCCAGTGCTAGGTGCGTGGCTGCTGTTTGTGGTTGTGAGGTCAGTGGTGGCTCAGTGCCTGCTAGGCCAGTGCTAGGTGCGTGGCTGCTGTTTGTGGTTGTGAGGTCACTTGTGGCTCAGTGCCTGCTAGGCCAGTGCTAGGTGCGTGGGTGCTGGTTGTGGTTGTGAGGTCAGTGGTGGCTCAGTGCCTGCTAGGCCAGTGCTAGGTGCGTGGGTGCTGTTTGTGGTTGTGAGGTCAGCGGTGTCTCAGTGCATGCTAGGCCAGTGCTAGGTGCGTGGCTGCTGTTTTCAATTGTGAGGTCAGTGGTGGCTCAGGGCCTGCTAGGCCAGTGCTAGGTGCGTGGCTGCTGTTTGTGGTTGAGAGGTCAGTGGTGGCTCAGTGCCTGCTAGACCAGTGCTAGGTGCGTGGCTGCTGGTTGTGGTTGTGAGGTCAGTGGTGGCTCAGTGCCTGCTAGGCCAGTGCTAGGTGCGTGGCTGCTGGTTGTGGTTGTGAGGTCAGTGGTGGCTCAGTGCCTGCTAGGCCAGTGCTAATTGCCTGGCTGCTGTTTTCAATTGTGAGGTCCCTTGTGGCTCAGTGCCTGCTAGGCCAGTGCTAGGTGCGTGGCTGCTGTTTCTGGTTGTGAGGTCACTTGTGCCTCTGTGCCTGCTAGACCAGTGCTAGGTGCGTGGCTGCTGTTTGTGGTTGTGAGGTCAGTGGTGGCTCAGTGCCTGCTAGGCCAGTGCTAGGTGCGTGGCTGCTGTTTGTGGTTGTGAGGTCAGTGGTGGCTCAGTGCCTGCTAGGCCAGTGCTAGGTGCGTGGGTGCTGTTTGTGGTTGTGAGGTCAGTGGTGGCTCAGTGCCTGCTAGGCCAGTGCTAGATGCGTGGATGGTGTTTGTTGTTGTGAGGTCAGTTGTGGCTCAGTGCCTGCTAGGCCAGTGCTAGGTGCGTGGCTGCTCTTTGTGGTTGTGAGGTCAGTGGTGGCTCAGTGCCTGCTAGGCCAGTGCTAGGTGCGTGGCTGCTGTTTGTGGTTGTGAGGTCAGTGGTGTCTCAGTGCCTGCTAGGCCAGTGCTAGGTGCGTGGCTGCTGTTTGTGGTTGTGAGGTCCCTTGTGGCTCAGTGCCTGCTAGGCCAGTGCTAGGTGCGTAGCTGCTGTTTGTGGTTGTGAGGTCAGTGGTGGCTCAGTGCCTGCTAGGCCAGTGCTAGGTGCGTGGCTGCTGTTTTCAGTTGTGAGGTCCCTTGTGGCTCAGTGCCTGCTAGGCCAGTGCTAGGTGCGTGGCTGCTGTTTGTGGTTGTGAGGTCAGTGGTGTCTCAGTGCCTGCTAGGCCAGTGCTAGGTGCGTGGCTGCTGTTTGTGGTTGTGAGGTCCCTTCTGGCTCAGTGCCTGCTAGGCCAGTGCTAGGTGCGTAGCTGCTGTTTGTGGTTGTGAGGTCAGTGGTGGCTCAGTGCCTGCTAGGCCAGTGCTAGGTGCGTGGCTGCTGTTTTCAGTTGTGAGGTCAGTGGTGTCTCAGTGCCTGCTAGGCCAGTGCTAGGTGCGTGGCTGCTGTTTGTGGTTGTGAGGTCAGTGGTGGCTCAGTGCCTGCTAGGCCAGTGCTAGGTGCGTGGCTGCTGTTTGTGGTTGTGAGGTCAGTGGTGGCTCAGTGCCTGCTAGGCCAGTGCTAGGTGCGTGGCTGCTGTTTGTGGTTGTGAGGTCAGTGGTGGCTCAGTGCCTGCTAGGCCAGTGCTAGGTGCGTGGCTGCTCTTTTCAATTGCGAGGTCAGTGGTGGCTCAGTGCCTGCTAGGCCAGTGCTAGGTGCGTGGCTGCTGGTTGTGGTTGTGAGGTCCGTGGTGGCTCAGTGCCTGCTAGGCCAGTGCTAGGTGCGTGGCTGCTGTTGGTGGTTGTGAGGTCAGTGGTGGCTCAGTGCCTGCTAGGCCAGTGCTAGGTGCGTGGCTGCTGTTTGTGGTTGTGAGGTCAGTGGTGGCTCAGTGCCTGCTAGGCCAGTGCTAGGTGCGTGGCTGCTGTTTGTGGTTGTGAGGTCAGTGGTGGCTCAGTGCCTGCTAGGCCAGTGCTAGGTGCGTGGCTGCTGTTTGTGGTTGTGAGGTCACTTGTGGCTCAGTGCCTGCTAGGCCAGTGCTAGGTGCGTGGGTGCTGGTTGTGGTTGTGAGGTCAGTGGTGGCTCAGTGCCTGCTAGGCCAGTGCTAGGTGCGTGGCTGCTGTTTGTGGTTGTGAGGTCAGTGGTGGCTCAGTGCCTGCTAGGCCAGTGCTAGGTGCGTGGCTGCTGGTTGTGGTTGTGAGGTCAGTGGTGGCTCAGTGCCTGCTAGGCCAGTGCCTGGTGCGTGGCTGCTGTTTGTGGTTGTGAGGTCAGTGGTGGCTCAGTGCCTGCTAGGCCAGTGCTAGGTGCGTGGCTGCTGTTTGTGGTTGTGAGGTCAGTGGTGGCTCAGTGCCTGCTAGGCCAGTGCTAGGTGCGTGGCTGCTGTTTGTGGTTGTGAGGTCACTTGTGGCTCAGTGCCTGCTAGGCCAGTGCTAGGTGCGTGGCTGCTGGTTGTGGTTGTGAGGTCAGTGGTGGCTCAGTGCCTGCTAGGCCAGTGCTAGGTGCGTGGGTGCTGTTTGTGGTTGTGAGGTCAGTGGTGGCTCAGTGCCTGCTAGGCCAGTGCTAGGTGCGTGGATGGTGTTTGTTGTTGTGAGGTCAGTTGTGGCTCAGTGCCTGCTAGGCCAGTGCTAGGTGCGTGAGTGCAGTTTGTTGTTGTGAGGTCAGTGGTGGCTCAGTGCCTGCTAGGCCAGTGCTAGGTGTGTTGGTGCTGTTTGTGGTTGTGAGGTCAGTGGTGGCTCAGTGCCTGCTAGGCCAGTGCTAGGTGCGTGGCTGCTGTTTGTGGTTGAGAGGTCAGTGGTGGCTCAGGGCCTGCTAGGCCAGTGCTAGGTGCGTGGCTGCTGTTTGTGGTTGTGAGGTCAGTGGTGGCTCAGTGCCTGCTAGGCCAGTGCTAGGTGCGTGGGTGCTGTTTGTGGTTGTGAGGTCAGTGGTGTCTCAGTGCCTGCTAGGCCAGTGCTAGGTGCGTGGGTGCTGTTTGTGGTTGTGAGGTCAGCGGTGTCTCAGTGCCTGCTAGGCCAGTGCTAGGTGCGTGGCTGCTGTTTTCAATTGTGAGTTCAGTGGTGGCTCAGTGCCTGCTAGGCCAGTGCTAGGTGCGTGGCTGCTGTTTGTGGTTGAGAGGTCAGTGGTGGCTCAGTGCCTGCTAGACCAGTGCTAGGTGCGTGGCTGCTGGTTGTGGTTGTGAGGTCAGTGGTGGCTCAGTGCCTGCTAGGCCAGTGCTAGGTGCGTGGGTGCTGTTTGTGGTTGTGAGGTCAGTGGTGGCTCAGTGCCTGCTAGGCCAGTGCTAATTGCGTGGCTGCTGTTTTCAATTGTGAGGTCAGTGGTGGCTCAGTGCCTGCTAGGCCAGCGCTAGGTGCGTGGCTGCTGTTTGTGGTTGTGAGGTCAGTGGTGGCTCAGTGCCTACTAGGCCAGTGCTAGGTGCGTGGCTGCTGTTTGTGGTTGTGAGGTCCCTTGTGGCTCAGTGCCTGCTAGGCCAGTGCTAGGTGCGTGGCTGCTGTTTCTGGTTGTGAGGTCACTTGTGCCTCTGTGCCTGCTAGACCAGTGCTAGGTGCGTGGCTGCTGTTTGTGGTTGTGAGGTCAGTGGTGGCTCAGTGCCTGCTAGGCCAGTGCTAGGTGCGTGGCTGCTGTTTGTGGTTGTGAGGTCAGTGGTGGCTCAGTGCCTGCTAGGCCAGTGCTAGGTGCGTGGCTGCTGTTTGTGGTTGTGAGGTCCCTTGTGGCTCAGTGCCTGCTAGGCCAGTGCTAGGTGCGTAGCTGCTGTTTGTGGTTGTGAGGTCAGTGGTGGCTCAGTGCCTGCTAGGCCAGTGCTAGGTGCGTGGCTGCTGTTTTCAGTTGTGAGGTCCCTTGTGGCTCAGTGCCTGCTAGGCCAGTGCTAGGTGCGTGGCTGCTGTTTGTGGTTGTGAGGTCAGTGGTGTCTCAGTGCCTGCTAGGCCAGTGCTAGGTGCGTGGCTGCTGTTTGTGGTTGTGAGGTCCCTTCTGGCTCAGTGCCTGCTAGGCCAGTGCTAGGTGCGTAGCTGCTGTTTGTGGTTGTGAGGTCAGTGGTGGCTCAGTGCCTGCTAGGCCAGTGCTAGGTGCGTGGCTGCTGTTTTCAGTTGTGAGGTCAGTGGTGTCTCAGTGCCTGCTAGGCCAGTGCTAGGTGCGTGGCTGCTGTTTGTGGTTGTGAGGTCAGTGGTGGCTCAGTGCCTGCTAGGCCAGTGCTAGGTGCGTGGCTGCTGTTTGTGGTTGTGAGGTCAGTGGTGGCTCAGTGCCTGCTAGGCCAGTGCTAGGTGCGTGGCTGCTGTTTGTGGTTGTGAGGTCAGTGGTGGCTCAGTGCCTGCTAGGCCAGTGCTAGGTGCGTGGCTGCTCTTTTCAATTGCGAGGTCAGTGGTGGCTCAGTGCCTGCTAGGCCAGTGCTAGGTGCGTGGCTGCTGGTTGTGGTTGTGAGGTCCGTGGTGGCTCAGTGCCTGCTAGGCCAGTGCTAGGTGCGTGGCTGCTGTTGGTGGTTGTGAGGTCAGTGGTGGCTCAGTGCCTGCTAGGCCAGTGCTAGGTGCGTGGCTGCTGTTGGTGGTTGTGAGGTCAGTGGTGGCTCAGTGCCTGCTAGGCCAGTGCTAGGTGCGTGGCTGCTGTTTGTGGTTGTGAGGTCAGTGGTGGCTCAGTGCCTGCTAGGCCAGTGCTAGGTGCGTGGCTGCTGTTTGTGGTTGTGAGGTCACTTGTGGCTCAGTGCCTGCTAGGCCAGTGCTAGGTGCGTGGCTGCTGGTTGTGGTTGTGAGGTCAGTGGTGGCTCAGTGCCTGCTAGGCCAGTGCTAGGTGCGTGGCTGCTGTTTGTGGTTGTGAGGTCAGTGGTGGCTCAGTGCCTGCTAGGCCAGTGCTAGGTGCGTGGCTGCTGGTTGTGGTTGTGAGGTCAGTGGTGGCTCAGTGCCTGCTAGGCCAGTGCTAGGTGCGTGGGTGCTCTTTGTGGTTGTGAGGTCAGTGGTGGCTCAGTGCCTGCTAGGCCAGTGCTAGGTGCGTGGCTGCTGTTTGTTTTTGTGAGGTCAGTGGTGGCTCAGTGCCTGCTAGGCCAGTGCTAGGTGCGTGGATGCTGTTTTCAACTGTGAGGTCAGTGGTGTCTCAGTGCCTGCTAGGCCAGTGCTAGGTGCGTGGGTGCTCTTTGTGGTTGTGAGGTCCCTTGTGGCTCAGTGCCTGCTAGGCCAGTGCTAGGTGCGTGGCTGCTGTTTGTGGTTGTGAGGTCCCTTGTGGCTCAGTGCCTGCTAGGCCAGTGCTAGGTGCGTGGGTGCTGTTTGTGGTTGTGAGGTCAGTGGTGGCTCACTGCCTGCTAGGCCAGTGCTAGGTGCGTGGATGGTGTTTGTTGTTGTGAGGTCACTTGTGGCTCAGTGCCTGCTAGGCCAGTGCTAGGTGCGTGAGTGCAGTTTGTTGTTGTGAGGTCAGTGGTGGCTCAGTGCCTGCTAGGCCAGTGCTAGGTGTGTTGGTGCTGTTTGCGGTTGTGAGGTCAGTGGTGGCTCAGTGCCTGCTAGGCCAGTGCTAGGTGCGTGGGTGCTGTTTGTGGTTGTGAGGTCCGTGGTGTCTCAGTGCCTGCTAGGCCAGTGCAAGGTGCGTGGCTGCTGTTTGTGGTTGTGAGGTCAGTGGTGTCTCAGTGCCTGCTAGGCCAGTGCTAGGTGCGTGGATGGTGTTTGTTGTTGTGAGGTCAGTTGTGGCTCATTGCCTGCTAGGCCAGTGCTAGGTGCGTGGCTGCTGTTTGTGGTTGTGAGGTCCCTTGTGGCTCAGTGCCTGCTAGGCCAGTGCTAGGTGCGTGGCTGCTGTTTGTGGTTGTGAGGTCAGTGGTGTCTCAGTGCCTGCTAGGCCAGTGCTAGGTGTGTGGCTGCTGTTTGTGGTTGTGAGGTCAGGTGTGTCTCAGTGCCTGCTAGGCCAGTGCTAGGTGCGTGGGTGCTCTTTGTGGTTGTGAGGTCAGTGGTGGCTCAGTGCCTGCTAGGCCAGTGCTAGGTGCGTGGGTGCTGTTTGTGGTTGTGAGGTCACTTGTGGCTCAGTGCCTGCTAGGCCAGTGCTAGGTGCGTGGCTGCTGTTTGTGGTTGTGAGGTCAGTGGTGTCTCAGTGCCTGCTAGGCCAGTGCTAGGTGCGTGGGTGCTGTTTGTGGTTGTGAGGTCAGTGGTGGCTCAGTGCCTGCTAGGCCAGTGCTAGGTGCGTGGGTGCTGTTTGTGGTTGTGAGGTCAGCGGTGTCTCAGTGCCTGCTAGGCCAGTGCTAGGTGCGTGGCTGCTGTTTTCAATTGTGAGGTCAGTGGTGGCTCAGTGCCTGCTAGGCCAGTGCTAGGTGCGTGGCTGCTGTTTGTGGTTGTGAGGTCAGTGGTGGCTCAGTGCCTGCTAGGCCAGTGCTAGATGCGTGGATGGTGTTTGTTGTTGTGAGGTCAGTTGTGGCTCAGTGCCTGCTAGGCCAGTGCTAGGTGCGTGGCTGCTGTTTGTGGTTGTGAGGTCCCTTGTGGCTCAGTGCCTGCTAGGCCAGTGCTAGGTGCGTGGCTGCTGTTTGTGGTTGTGAGGTCAGTGGTGGCTCAGTGCCTGCTAGGCCAGTCCTAGGTGCGTGGCTGCTCTTTGTGGTTGTGAGGTCAGTGGTGGCTCAGTGCCTGCTAGGCCAGTGCTAGGTGCGTGGCTGCTGTTTTCAATTGTGAGGTCAGTGGTGGCTCAGTGCCTGCTAGGCCAGTGCTAGGTGCGTGGCTGCTGTTTGTGGTTGTGAGGTCAGTGGTGGCTCAGTGCCTGCTAGGCCAGTGCTAGGTGCGTGGCTGCTGGTTGTGGTTGTGAGGTCAGTGGTGGCTCAGTGCCTGCTAGGCCAGTGCTAGGTGCGTGGCTGCTGTTTGTGGTTGTGAGGTCAGTGGTGGCTCAGTGCCTGCTAGGCCAGTGCTAGGTGCGTGGCTGCTGTTTGTTTTTGTGAGGTCAGTGGTGGCTCAGTGCCTGCTAGGCCAGTGCTAGGTGCGTGGATGCTGTTTTCAACTGTGAGGTCAGTGGTGTCTCAGTGCCTGCTAGGCCAGTGCTAGGTGCGTGGGTGCTCTTTGTGGTTGTGAGGTCCCTTGTGGCTCAGTGCCTGCTAGGCCAGTGCTAGGTGCGTGGCTGCTGTTTGTGGTTGTGAGGTCCCTTGTGGCTCAGTGCCTGCTAGGCCAGTGCTAGGTGCGTGGGTGCTGTTTGTGGTTGTGAGGTCAGTGGTGGCTCACTGCCTGCTAGGCCAGTGCTAGGTGCGTGGATGGTGTTTGTTGTTGTGAGGTCAGTTGTGGGTCAGTGCCTGCTAGGCCAGTGCTAGGTGCGTGAGTGCAGTTTGTTGTTGTGAGGTCAGTGGTGGCTCAGTGCCTGCTAGGCCAGTGCTAGGTGTGTTGGTGCTGTTTGCGGTTGTGAGGTCAGTGGTGGCTCAGTGCCTGCTAGGCCAGTGCTAGGTGCGTGGCTGCTGTTTGTGGTTGTGAGGTCAGCGGTGTCTCAGTGCCTGCTAGGCCAGTGCTAGGTGCGTGGCTGCTGTTTGTGGTTGTGAGGTCACTTGTGGCTCAGTGCCTGCTAGGCCAGTGCTAGGTGCGTGGATGGTGTTTGTTGTTGTGAGGTCAGTTGTGGCTCAGTGCCTGCTAGGCCAGTGCTAGGTGCGTGGCTGCTGTTTGTGGTTGTGAGGTCCCTTGTGGCTCAGTGCCTGCTAGGCCAGTGCTAGGTGCGTGGGTGCTCTTTGTGGTTGTGAGGTCAGTGGTGGCTCAGTGCCTGCTAGGCCAGTGCTAGGTGCGTGGGTGCTGTTTGTGGTTGTGAGGTCACTTGTGGCTCAGTGCCTGCTAGGCCAGTGCTAGGTGCGTGGCTGCTGTTTGTGGTTGTGAGGTCAGTGGTGTCTCAGTGCCTGCTAGGCCAGTGCTAGGTGCGTGGGTGCTGTTTGTGGTTGTGAGGTCAGTGGTGGCTCAGTGCCTGCTAGGCCAGTGCTAGGTGCGTGGCTGCTGTTTGTGGTTGTGAGGTCAGCGGTGTCTCAGTGCCTGCTAGGCCAGTGCTAGGTGCGTGGCTGCTGTTTTCAATTGTGAGGTCAGTGGTGGCTCAGTGCCTGCTAGGCCAGTGCTAGGTGCGTGGCTGCTGTTTGTGGTTGTGAGGTCAGTGGTGGCTCAGTGCCTGCTAGGCCAGTGCTAGATGCGTGGATGGTGTTTGTTGTTGTGAGGTCAGTTGTGGCTCAGTGCCTGCTAGGCCAGTGCTAGGTGCGTGGCTGCTGTTTGTGGTTGTGAGGTCCCTTGTGGCTCAGTGCCTGCTAGGCCAGTGCTAGGTGCGTGGCTGCTGTTTGTGGTTGTGAGGTCCCTTGTGGCTCAGTGCCTGCTAGGCCAGTGCTAGGTGCGTAGCTGCTGTTTGTGGTTGTGAGGTCAGTGGTGGCTCAGTGCCTGCTAGGCCAGTGCTAGGTGCGTGGCTGCTGTTTTCAATTGTGAGGTCCCTTGTGGCTCAGTGCCTGCTAGGCCAGTGCTAGGTGCGTGGCTGCTGTTTGTGGTTGTGAGGTCAGTGGTGTCTCAGTGCCTGCTAGGCCAGTGCTAGGTGCGTGGCTGCTGTTTGTGGTTGTGAGGTCCCTTCTGGCTCAGTGCCTGCTAGGCCAGTGCTAGGTGCGTAGCTGCTGTTTGTGGTTGTGAGGTCAGTGGTGGCTCAGTGCCTGCTAGGCCAGTGCTAGGTGCGTGGCTGCTGTTTTCAGTTGTGAGGTCAGTGGTGTCTCAGTGCCTGCTAGGCCAGTGCTAGGTGCGTGGGTGCTGTTTGTGGTTGTGAGGTCAGTGGTGGCTCAGTGCCTGCTAGGCCAGTGCTAGGTGCGTGGCTGCTGTTTGTGGTTGTGAGGTCAGTGGTGGCTCAGTGCCTGCTAGGCCAGTGCTAGGTGCGTGGCTGCTGTTGGTGGTTGTGAGGTCAGTGGTGGCTCAGTGCCTGCTAGGCCAGTGCTAGGTGCGTGGCTGCTCTTTTCAATTGCGAGGTCAGTGGTGGCTCAGTGCCTGCTAGGCCAGTGCTAGGTGCGTGGCTGCTGGTTGTGGTTGTGAGGTCCGTGGTGGCTCAGTGCCTGCTAGGCCAGTGCTAGGTGCGTGGCTGCTGTTGGTGGTTGTGAGGTCAGTGGTGGCTCAGTGCCTGCTAGGCCAGTGCTAGGTGCGTGGCTGCTGTTTGTGGTTGTGAGGTCAGTGGTGGCTCAGTGCCTGCTAGGCCAGTGCTAGGTGCGTGGCTGCTGTTTGTGGTTGTGAGGTCAGTGGTGGCTCAATGCCTGCTAGGCCAGTGCTAGGTGCGTGGCTGCTGTTTGTGGTTGTGAGGTCACTTGTGGCTCAGTGCCTGCTAGGCCAGTGCTAGGTGCGTGGCTGCTGGTTGTGGTTGTGAGGTCAGTGGTGGCTCAGTGCCTGCTAGGCCAGTGCTAGGTGCGTGGCTGCTGTTTGTGGTTGTGAGGTCAGTGGTGGCTCAGTGCCTGCTAGGCCAGTGCTAGGTGCGTGGCTGCTGGTTGTGGTTGTGAGGTCAGTGGTGGCTCAGTGCCTGCTAGGCCAGTGCTAGGTGCGTGGCTGCTGTTTGTGGTTGTGAGGTCAGTGGTGGCTCAGTGCCTGCTAGGCCAGTGCTAGGTGCGTGGCTGCTGTTTGTTTTTGTGAGGTCAGTGGTGGCTCAGTGCCTGCTAGGCCAGTGCTAGGTGCGTGGATGCTGTTTTCAACTGTGAGGTCAGTGGTGTCTCAGTGCCTGCTAGGCCAGTGCTAGGTGCGTGGGTGCTCTTTGTGGTTGTGAGGTCCCTTGTGGCTCAGTGCCTGCTAGGCCAGTGCTAGGTGCGTGGCTGCTGTTTGTGGTTGTGAGGTCCCTTGTGGCTCAGTGCCTGCTAGGCCAGTGCTAGGTGCGTGGGTGCTGTTTGTGGTTGTGAGGTCAGTGGTGGCTCACTGCCTGCTAGGCCAGTGCTAGGTGCGTGGATGGTGTTTGTTGTTGTGAGGTCACTTGTGGCTCAGTGCCTGCTAGGCCAGTGCTAGGTGCGTGAGTGCAGTTTGTTGTTGTGAGGTCAGTGGTGGCTCAGTGCCTGCTAGGCCAGTGCTAGGTGTGTTGGTGCTGTTTGCGGTTGTGAGGTCAGTGGTGGCTCAGTGCCTGCTAGGCCAGTGCTAGGTGCGTGGGTGCTGTTTGTGGTTGTGAGGTCCGTGGTGTCTCAGTGCCTGCTAGGCCAGTGCAAGGTGCGTGGCTGCTGTTTGTGGTTGTGAGGTCAGTGGTGTCTCAGTGCCTGCTAGGCCAGTGCTAGGTGCGTGGATGGTGTTTGTTGTTGTGAGGTCAGTTGTGGCTCATTGCCTGCTAGGCCAGTGCTAGGTGCGTGGCTGCTGTTTGTGGTTGTGAGGTCCCTTGTGGCTCAGTGCCTGCTAGGCCAGTGCTAGGTGCGTGGCTGCTGTTTGTGGTTGTGAGGTCAGTGGTGTCTCAGTGCCTGCTAGGCCAGTGCTAGGTGTGTGGCTGCTGTTTGTGGTTGTGAGGTCAGGTGTGTCTCAGTGCCTGCTAGGCCAGTGCTAGGTGCGTGGGTGCTCTTTGTGGTTGTGAGGTCAGTGGTGGCTCAGTGCCTGCTAGGCCAGTGCTAGGTGCGTGGGTGCTGTTTGTGGTTGTGAGGTCACTTGTGGCTCAGTGCCTGCTAGGCCAGTGCTAGGTGCGTGGCTGCTGTTTGTGGTTGTGAGGTCAGTGGTGTCTCAGTGCCTGCTAGGCCAGTGCTAGGTGCGTGGGTGCTGTTTGTGGTTGTGAGGTCAGTGGTGGCTCAGTGCCTGCTAGGCCAGTGCTAGGTGCGTGGGTGCTGTTTGTGGTTGTGAGGTCAGCGGTGTCTCAGTGCCTGCTAGGCCAGTGCTAGGTGCGTGGCTGCTGTTTTCAATTGTGAGGTCAGTGGTGGCTCAGTGCCTGCTAGGCCAGTGCTAGGTGCGTGGCTGCTGTTTGTGGTTGTGAGGTCAGTGGTGGCTCAGTGCCTGCTAGGCCAGTGCTAGATGCGTGGATGGTGTTTGTTGTTGTGAGGTCAGTTGTGGCTCAGTGCCTGCTAGGCCAGTGCTAGGTGCGTGGCTGCTGTTTGTGGTTGTGAGGTCCCTTGTGGCTCAGTGCCTGCTAGGCCAGTGCTAGGTGCGTGGCTGCTGTTTGTGGTTGTGAGGTCAGTGGTGGCTCAGTGCCTGCTAGGCCAGTGCTAGGTGCGTGGCTGCTCTTTGTGGTTGTGAGGTCAGTGGTGGCTCAGTGCCTGCTAGGCCAGTGCTAGGTGCGTGGCTGCTGTTTTCAATTGTGAGGTCAGTGGTGGCTCAGTGCCTGCTAGGCCAGTGCTAGGTGCGTGGCTGCTGTTTGTGGTTGTGAGGTCAGTGGTGGCTCAGTGCCTGCTAGGCCAGTGCTAGGTGCGTGGCTGCTGGTTGTGGTTGTGAGGTCAGTGGTGGCTCAGTGCCTGCTAGGCCAGTGCTAGGTGCGTGGCTGCTGTTTGTGGTTGTGAGGTCAGTGGTGGCTCAGTGCCTGCTAGGCCAGTGCTAGGTGCGTGGCTGCTGTTTGTTTTTGTGAGGTCAGTGGTGGCTCAGTGCCTGCTAGGCCAGTGCTAGGTGCGTGGATGCTGTTTTCAACTGTGAGGTCAGTGGTGTCTCAGTGCCTGCTAGGCCAGTGCTAGGTGCGTGGGTGCTCTTTGTGGTTGTGAGGTCCCTTGTGGCTCAGTGCCTGCTAGGCCAGTGCTAGGTGCGTGGCTGCTGTTTGTGGTTGTGAGGTCCCTTGTGGCTCAGTGCCTGCTAGGCCAGTGCTAGGTGCGTGGGTGCTGTTTGTGGTTGTGAGGTCAGTGGTGGCTCACTGCCTGCTAGGCCAGTGCTAGGTGCGTGGATGGTGTTTGTTGTTGTGAGGTCAGTTGTGGGTCAGTGCCTGCTAGGCCAGTGCTAGGTGCGTGAGTGCAGTTTGTTGTTGTGAGGTCAGTGGTGGCTCAGTGCCTGCTAGGCCAGTGCTAGGTGTGTTGGTGCTGTTTGCGGTTGTGAGGTCAGTGGTGGCTCAGTGCCTGCTAGGCCAGTGCTAGGTGCGTGGCTGCTGTTTGTGGTTGTGAGGTCAGCGGTGTCTCAGTGCCTGCTAGGCCAGTGCTAGGTGCGTGGCTGCTGTTTGTGGTTGTGAGGTCACTTGTGGCTCAGTGCCTGCTAGGCCAGTGCTAGGTGCGTGGATGGTGTTTGTTGTTGTGAGGTCAGTTGTGGCTCAGTGCCTGCTAGGCCAGTGCTAGGTGCGTGGCTGCTGTTTGTGGTTGTGAGGTCCCTTGTGGCTCAGTGCCTGCTAGGCCAGTGCTAGGTGCGTGGGTGCTCTTTGTGGTTGTGAGGTCAGTGGTGGCTCAGTGCCTGCTAGGCCAGTGCTAGGTGCGTGGGTGCTGTTTGTGGTTGTGAGGTCACTTGTGGCTCAGTGCCTGCTAGGCCAGTGCTAGGTGCGTGGCTGCTGTTTGTGGTTGTGAGGTCAGTGGTGTCTCAGTGCCTGCTAGGCCAGTGCTAGGTGCGTGGGTGCTGTTTGTGGTTGTGAGGTCAGTGGTGGCTCAGTGCCTGCTAGGCCAGTGCTAGGTGCGTGGCTGCTGTTTGTGGTTGTGAGGTCAGCGGTGTCTCAGTGCCTGCTAGGCCAGTGCTAGGTGCGTGGCTGCTGTTTTCAATTGTGAGGTCAGTGGTGGCTCAGTGCCTGCTAGGCCAGTGCTAGGTGCGTGGCTGCTGTTTGTGGTTGTGAGGTCAGTGGTGGCTCAGTGCCTGCTAGGCCAGTGCTAGATGCGTGGATGGTGTTTGTTGTTGTGAGGTCAGTTGTGGCTCAGTGCCTGCTAGGCCAGTGCTAGGTGCGTGGCTGCTGTTTGTGGTTGTGAGGTCCCTTGTGGCTCAGTGCCTGCTAGGCCAGTGCTAGGTGCGTGGCTGCTGTTTGTGGTTGTGAGGTCCCTTGTGGCTCAGTGCCTGCTAGGCCAGTGCTAGGTGCGTAGCTGCTGTTTGTGGTTGTGAGGTCAGTGGTGGCTCAGTGCCTGCTAGGCCAGTGCTAGGTGCGTGGCTGCTGTTTTCAATTGTGAGGTCCCTTGTGGCTCAGTGCCTGCTAGGCCAGTGCTAGGTGCGTGGCTGCTGTTTGTGGTTGTGAGGTCAGTGGTGTCTCAGTGCCTGCTAGGCCAGTGCTAGGTGCGTGGCTGCTGTTTGTGGTTGTGAGGTCCCTTCTGGCTCAGTGCCTGCTAGGCCAGTGCTAGGTGCGTAGCTGCTGTTTGTGGTTGTGAGGTCAGTGGTGGCTCAGTGCCTGCTAGGCCAGTGCTAGGTGCGTGGCTGCTGTTTTCAGTTGTGAGGTCAGTGGTGTCTCAGTGCCTGCTAGGCCAGTGCTAGGTGCGTGGGTGCTGTTTGTGGTTGTGAGGTCAGTGGTGGCTCAGTGCCTGCTAGGCCAGTGCTAGGTGCGTGGCTGCTGTTTGTGGTTGTGAGGTCAGTGGTGGCTCAGTGCCTGCTAGGCCAGTGCTAGGTGCGTGGCTGCTGTTGGTGGTTGTGAGGTCAGTGGTGGCTCAGTGCCTGCTAGGCCAGTGCTAGGTGCGTGGCTGCTCTTTTCAATTGCGAGGTCAGTGGTGGCTCAGTGCCTGCTAGGCCAGTGCTAGGTGCGTGGCTGCTGGTTGTGGTTGTGAGGTCCGTGGTGGCTCAGTGCCTGCTAGGCCAGTGCTAGGTGCGTGGCTGCTGTTGGTGGTTGTGAGGTCAGTGGTGGCTCAGTGCCTGCTAGGCCAGTGCTAGGTGCGTGGCTGCTGTTTGTGGTTGTGAGGTCAGTGGTGGCTCAGTGCCTGCTAGGCCAGTGCTAGGTGCGTGGCTGCTGTTTGTGGTTGTGAGGTCAGTGGTGGCTCAATGCCTGCTAGGCCAGTGCTAGGTGCGTGGCTGCTGTTTGTGGTTGTGAGGTCACTTGTGGCTCAGTGCCTGCTAGGCCAGTGCTAGGTGCGTGGCTGCTGGTTGTGGTTGTGAGGTCAGTGGTGGCTCAGTGCCTGCTAGGCCAGTGCTAGGTGCGTGGCTGCTGTTTGTGGTTGTGAGGTCAGTGGTGGCTCAGTGCCTGCTAGGCCAGTGCTAGGTGCGTGGCTGCTGGTTGTGGTTGTGAGGTCAGTGGTGGCTCAGTGCCTGCTAGGCCAGTGCTAGGTGCGTGGCTGCTGTTTGTGGTTGTGAGGTCAGTGGTGGCTCAGTGCCTGCTAGGCCAGTGCTAGGTGCGTGGCTGCTGTTTGTTTTTGTGAGGTCAGTGGTGGCTCAGTGCCTGCTAGGCCAGTGCTAGGTGCGTGGATGCTGTTTTCAACTGTGAGGTCAGTGGTGTCTCAGTGCCTGCTAGGCCAGTGCTAGGTGCGTGGGTGCTCTTTGTGGTTGTGAGGTCCCTTGTGGCTCAGTGCCTGCTAGGCCAGTGCTAGGTGCGTGGCTGCTGTTTGTGGTTGTGAGGTCCCTTGTGGCTCAGTGCCTGCTAGGCCAGTGCTAGGTGCGTGGCTGCTGTTTGTGGTTGTGAGGTCAGTGGTGGCTCACTGCCTGCTAGGCCAGTGCTAGGTGCGTGGATGGTGTTTGTTGTTGTGAGGTCAGTTGTGGGTCAGTGCCTGCTAGGCCAGTGCTAGGTGCGTGAGTGCAGTTTGTTGTTGTGAGGTCAGTGGTGGCTCAGTGCCTGCTAGGCCAGTGCTAGGTGTGTTGGTGCTGTTTGCGGTTGTGAGGTCAGTGGTGGCTCAGTGCCTGCTAGGCCAGTGCTAGGTGCGTGGGTGCTGTTTGTGGTTGTGAGGTCAGTGGTGTCTCAGTGCCTGCTAGGCCAGTGCTAGGTGCGTGGCTGCTGTTTGTGGTTGTGAGGTCAGTGGTGTCTCAGTGCCTGCTAGGCCAGTGCTAGGTGTGTGGCTGCTGTTTGTGGTTGTGAGGTCAGTGGTGTCTCAGTGCCTGCTAGGCCAGTGCTAGGTGCGTGGCTGCTGTTTGTGGTTGTGAGGTCAGTGGTGGCTCAGTGCCTGCTAGGCCAGTGCTAGGTGCGTGGGTGCTGTTTGTGGTTGTGAGGTCACTTGTGGCTCAGTGCCTGCTAGGCCAGTGCTAGGTGCGTGGCTGCTGTTTGTGGTTGTGAGGTCAGTGGTGGCTCAGTGCCTGCTAGTCCAGTGCTAGGTGCGTGGGTGCTGTTTGTGGTTGTGAGGTCAGTGGTGGCTCAGTGCCTGCTAGGCCAGTGCTAGGTGCGTGGCTGCTGTTTGTGGTTGTGAGGTCAGCGGTGTCTCAGTGCCTGCTAGGCCAGTGCTAGGTGCGTGGCTGCTGTTTTCAATTGTGAGGTCAGTGGTGGCTCAGTGCCTGCTAGGCCAGTGCTAGGTGCGTGGCTGCTGTTTGTGGTTGAGAGGTCAGTGGTGGCTCAGTGCCTGCTAGACCAGTGCTAGGTGCGTGGCTGCTGGTTGTGGTTGTGAGGTCAGTGGTGGCTCAGTGCCTGCTAGGCCAGTGCTAGGTGCGTGGCTGCTGTTGGTGGTTGTGAGGTCAGTGGTGGCTCAGTGCCTGCTAGGCCAGTGCTAGGTGCGTGGATGCTGGTTGTGGTTGTGAGGTCAGTGGTGGCTCAGTGCCTGCTAGGCCAGTGCTAGGTGCGTGGCTGCTGTTTGTGGTTGTGAGGTCAGTGGTGGCTCAGTGCCTGCTAGGCCAGTGCTAGGTGCGTGGCTGCTGTTTGTGGTTGTGAGGTCAGTGGTGGCTCAGTGCCTGCTAGGCCAGTGCTAGGTGCGTGGCTGCTGTTTGTGGTTGTGAGGTCAGTGGTGGCTCAGTGCCTGCTAGGCCAGTGCTAGGTGCGTGGCTGCTGTTTCTGGTTGTGAGGTCACTTGTGCCTCTGTGCCTGCTAGACCAGTGCTAGGTGCGTGGCTGCTGTTTGTGGTTGTGAGGTCAGTGGTGGCTCAGTGCCTGCTAGGCCAGTGCTAGGTGCGTGGCTGCTGTTTGTGGTTGTGAGGTCAGTGGTGGCTCAGTGCCTGCTAGGCCAGTGCTAGGTGCGTGGGTGCTGTTTGTGGTTGTGAGGTCAGTGGTGGCTCAGTGCCTGCTAGGCCAGTGCTAGATGCGTGGATGGTGTTTGTTGTTGTGAGGTCAGTTGTGGCTCAGTGCCTGCTAGGCCAGTGCTAGGTGCGTGGCTGCTGTTTGTGGTTGTGAGGTCCCTTGTGGCTCAGTGCCTGCTAGGCCAGTGCTAGGTGCGTGGCTGCTGTTTGTGGTTGTGAGGTCAGTGGTGTCTCAGTGCCTGCTAGGCCAGTGCTAGGTGCGTGGCTGCTGTTTGTGGTTGTGAGGTCCCTTGTGGCTCAGTGCCTGCTAGGCCAGTGCTAGGTGCGTAGCTGCTGTTTGTGGTTGTGAGGTCAGTGGTGGCTCAGTGCCTGCTAGGCCAGTGCTAGGTGCGTGGCTGCTGTTTTCAGTTGTGAGGTCAGTGGTGGCTCAGTGCCTGCTAGGCCAGTGCTAGGTGCGTGGCTGCTGTTTTCAATTGTGAGGTCAGTGGTGGCTCAGTGCCTGCTAGGCCAGTGCTAGGTGCGTGGCTGCTGTTTGTGGTTGTGAGGTCCCTTCTGGCTCAGTGCCTGCTAGGCCAGTGCTAGGTGCGTAGCTGCTGTTTGTGGTTGTGAGGTCAGTGGTGGCTCAGTGCCTGCTAGGCCAGTGCTAGGTGCGTGGGTGCTGTTTGTGGTTGTGAGGTCAGTGGTGGCTCAGTGCCTGCTAGGCCAGTGCTAGGTGCGTGGGTGCTGTTTGTGGTTGTGAGGTCACTTGTGGCTCAGTGCCTGCTAGGCCAGTGCTAGGTGCGTGGGTGCTGTTTGTGGTTGTGAGGTCAGTGGTGGCTCAGTGCCTGCTAGGCCAGTGCTAGGTGCGTGGGTGCTGTTTGTGGTTGTGAGGTCAGTGGTGGCTCAGTGCCTGCTAGGCCAGTGCTAGGTGCGTGGGTGCTGTTGGTGGTTGTGAGGTCAGTGGTGGCTCAGTGCCTGCTAGGCCAGTGCTAGGTGCGTGGCTGCTGGTTGTGGTTGTGAGGTCAGTGGTGGCTCAGTGCCTGCTAGGCCAGTGCTAGGTGCGTGGCTGCTGGTTGTGGTTGTGAGGTCAGTGGTGGCTCAGTGCCTGCTAGGCCAGTGCTAGGTGCGTGGCTGCTGTTTGTGGTTGTGAGGTCAGTGGTGGCTCAGTGCCTGCTAGGCCAGTGCTAGGTGCGTGGCTGCTGTTTGTGGTTGTGAGGTCAGCGGTGTCTCAGTGCCTGCTAGGCCAGTGCTAGGTGCGTGGGTGCTGTTTGTGGTTGTCAGGTCACTTGTGGCTCAGTGCCTGCTAGGCCAGTGCTAGGTGCGTGGCTGCTGTTTGTGGTTGTGAGGTCAGTGGTGGCTCAGTGCCTGCTAGGCCAGTGCTAGGTGCGTGGCTGCTGTTTGTGGTTGTGAGGTCAGCGGTGTCTCAGTGCCTGCTAGGCCAGTGCTAGGTGCGTGGGTGCTGTTTGTGGTTGTCAGGTCACTTGTGGCTCAGTGCCTGCTAGGCCAGTGCTAGGTGCGTGGCTGCTGTTTGTGGTTGTGAGGTCACTTGTGGCTCAGTGCCTGCTAGGCCAGTGCTAGGTGCGTGGCTGCTGTTTGTGGTTGTGAGGTCAGTGGTGGCTCAGTGCCTGCTAGGCCAGTGCTAGGTGCGTGGCTGCTGGTTGTGGTTGTGAGGTCAGTGGTGTCTCAGTGCCTGCTAGGCCAGTGCTAGGTGCGTGGGTGCTGTTTGTGGTTGTGAGGTCGGTGGTGGCTCAGTGCCTGCTAGGCCAGTGCTAGGTGCGTGGCTGCTCTTTTCAATTGCGAGGTCAGTGGTGGCTCAGTGCCTGCTAGGCCAGTGCTAGGTGCGTGGCTGCTGGTTGTGGTTGTGAGGTCCGTGGTGGCTCAGTGCCTGCTAGGCCAGTGCTAGGTGCGTGGCTGCTGTTGGTGGTTGTGAGGTCAGTGGTGGCTCAGTGCCTGCTAGGCCAGTGCTAGGTGCGTGTGTGCTGTTTGTGGTTGTGAGGTCAGTGGTGTCTCAGTGCCTGCTAGGCCAGTGCTAGGTGCGTGGCTGCTGGTTGTGGTTGTGAGGTCAGTGGTGACTCAATGCCTGCTAGGCCAGTGCTAGGTGCGTGGCTGCTGTTTGTGGTTGTGAGGTCAGTGGTGGCTCAGTGCCTGCTAGGCCAGTGCTAGGTGCGTGGCTGCTGGTTGTGGTTGTGAGGTCAGTGGTGGCTCAGTGCCTGCTAGGCCAGTGCTAGGTGCGTGGGTGCTCTTTGTGGTTGTGAGGTCAGTGGTGGCTCAGTGCCTGCTAGGCCAGTGCTAGGTGCGTGGCTGCTGTTTGTGGTTGTGAGGTCAGTGGTGGCTCAGTGCCTGCTAGGCCAGTGCTAGGTGCGTGGGTGCTGTTTGTTTTTGTGAGGTCAGTGGTGGCTCAGTGCCTGCTAGGCCAGTGCTAGGTGCGTGGATGCTGTTTTCAACTGTGAGGTCAGTGGTGTCTCAGTGCCTGCTAGGCCAGTGCTAGGTGCGTGGGTGCTCTTTGTGGTTGTGAGGTCCCTTGTGGCTCAGTGCCTGCTAGGCCAGTGCTAGGTGCGTGGCTGCTGTTTGTGGTTGTGAGGTCAGTGGTGGCTCAGTGCCTGCTAGGCCAGTGCTAGGTGCGTGGGTGCTGTTTGTGGTTGTGAGGTCAGTGGTGGCTCACTGCCTGCTAGGCCAGTGCTAGGTGCGTGGATGGTGTTTGTGGTTGTGAGGTCACTTGTGGCTCAGTGCCTGCTAGGCCAGTGCTAGGTGCGTGGCTGCTGGTTGTGGTTGTGAGGTCAGTGGTGGCTCAGTGCCTGCTAGGCCAGTGCTAGGTGCGTGGGTGCTCTTTGTGGTTGTGAGGTCAGTGGTGGCTCAGTGCCTGCTAGGCCAGTGCTAGGTGCGTGGCTGCTGTTTGTGGTTGTGAGGTCAGTGGTGGCTCAGTGCCTGCTAGGCCAGTGCTAGGTGCGTGGGTGCTGTTTGTTTTTGTGAGGTCAGTGGTGGCTCAGTGCCTGCTAGGCCAGTGCTAGGTGCGTGGATGCTGTTTTCAACTGTGAGGTCAGTGGTGTCTCAGTGCCTGCTAGGCCAGTGCTAGGTGCGTGGGTGCTCTTTGTGGTTGTGAGGTCCCTTGTGGCTCAGTGCCTGCTAGGCCAGTGCTAGGTGCGTGGGTGCTGTTGGTGGTTGTGAGGTCAGTGGTGTCTCAGTGCCTGCTAGGCCAGTGCTAGGTGCGTGGCTGCTGTTGGTGGTTGTGAGGTCAGCGGTGTCTCAGTGCCTGCTAGGCCAGTGCTAGGTGCGTGGTTGCTGTTGGTGGTTGTGAGGTCAGTGGTGGCTCAGTGCCTGCTAGGCCAGTGCTAGGTGCGTGGCTGCTGTTTGTGGTTGTGAGGTCAGTGGTGGCTCAGTGCCTGCTAGGCCAGTGCTAGGTGCGTGGCTGCTGTTTCTGGTTGTGAGGTCACTTGTGCCTCTGTGCCTGCTAGACCAGTGCTAGGTGCGTGGCTGCTGTTTGTGGTTGTGAGGTCAGTGGTGGCTCAGTGCCTGCTAGGCCAGTGCTAGGTGCGTGGCTGCTGTTTGTGGTTGTGAGGTCAGTGGTGGCTCAGTGCCTGCTAGGCCAGTGCTAGGTGCGTGGGTGCTGTTTGTGGTTGTGAGGTCAGTGGTGGCTCAGTGCCTGCTAGGCCAGTGCTAGATGCGTGGATGGTGTTTGTTGTTGTGAGGTCAGTTGTGGCTCAGTGCCTGCTAGGCCAGTGCTAGGTGCGTGGCTGCTGTTTGTGGTTGTGAGGTCAGTGGTGGCTCAGTGCCTGCTAGGCCAGTGCTAGGTGCGTGGCTGCTGTTTGTGGTTGTGAGGTCAGTGGTGTCTCAGTGCCTGCTAGGCCAGTGCTAGGTGCGTGGCTGCTGTTTGTGGTTGTGAGGTCCCTTGTGGCTCAGTGCCTGCTAGGCCAGTGCTAGGTGCGTGTGTGCTGTTTGTGGTTGTGAGGTCAGTGGTGGCTCAGTGCCTGCTAGGCCAGTGCTAGGTGCGTGGCTGCTGTTTTCAGTTGTGAGGTCCCTTGTGGCTCAGTGCCTGCTAGGCCAGTGCTAGGTGCGTGGCTGCTGTTTGTGGTTGTGAGGTCAGTGGTGTCTCAGTGCCTGCTAGGCCAGTGCTAGGTGCGTGGCTGCTGTTTGTGGTTGTGAGGTCCCTTCTGGCTCAGTGCCTGCTAGGCCAGTGCTAGGTGCGTAGCTGCTGTTTGTGGTTGTGAGGTCAGTGGTGGCTCAGTGCCTGCTAGGCCAGTGCTAGGTGCGTGGCTGCTGTTTTCAGTTGTGAGGTCAGTGGTGGCTCAGTGCCTGCTAGGCCAGTGCTAGGTGCGTGGCTGCTGTTTTCAATTGTGAGGTCAGTGGTGGCTCAGTGCCTGCTAGGCCAGTGCTAGGTGCGTGGCTGCTGTTTGTGGTTGTGAGGTCCCTTCTGGCTCAGTGCCTGCTAGGCCAGTGCTAGGTGCGTAGCTGCTGTTTGTGGTTGTGAGGTCAGTGGTGGCTCAGTGCCTGCTAGGCCAGTGCTAGGTGCGTGGGTGCTGTTGGTGGTTGTGAGGTCAGTGGTGGCTCAGTGCCTGCTAGGCCAGTGCTAGGTGCGTGGCTGCTGTTTGTGGTTGTGAGGTCACTTGTGGCTCAGTGCCTGCTAGGCCAGTGCTAGGTGCGTGGGTGCTGTTTGTGGTTGTGAGGTCAGTGGTGGCTCAGTGCCTGCTAGGCCAGTGCTAGGTGCGTGGGTGCTGTTTGTGGTTGTGAGGTCACTTGTGGCTCAGTGCCTGCTAGGCCAGTGCTAGGTGCCTGGGTGCTGTTTGTGGTTGTGATGTCACTTGTGGCTCAGTGCCTGCTAGGCCAGTGCTAGGTGCGTGGGTGCTGTTTGTGGTTGTGAGGTCAGTGGTGGCTCAGTGCCTGCTAGGCCAGTGCTAGGTGCGTGGCTGCTGTTTGTGGTTGTGAGGTCAGTGGTGGCTCAGTGCCTGCTAGGCCAGTGCTAGGTGCGTGGCTGCTGTTTGTGGTTGTGAGGTCAGCGGTGTCTCAGTGCCTGCTAGGCCAGTGCTAGGTGCGTGGCTGCTGTTTGTGGTTGTGAGGTCAGTGGTGTCTCAGTGCCTGCTAGGCCAGTGCTAGGTGCGTGGCTGCTGTTTGTGGTTGTGAGGTCAGTGGTGGCTCAGTGCCTGCTAGGCCAGTGCTAGGTGCGTGGCTGCTGTTTGTGGTTGTGAGGTCAGCGGTGTCTCAGTGCCTGCTAGGCCAGTGCTAGGTGCGTGGGTGCTGTTTGTGGTTGTCAGGCCACTTGTGGCTCAGTGCCTGCTAGGCCAGTGCTAGGTGCGTGGCTGCTGTTTGTGGTTGTGAGGTCAGTGGTGTCTCAGTGCCTGCTAGGCCAGTGCTAGGTGCGTGGCTGCTGTTTGTGGTTGTGAGGTCAGTGGTGGCTCAGTGCCTGCTAGGCCAGTGCTAGGTGCGTGGCTGCTGGTTGTGGTTGTGAGGTCAGTGGTGTCTCAGTGCCTGCTAGGCCAGTGCTAGGTGCGTGGGTGCTGTTTGTGGTTGTGAGGTCGGTGGTGGCTCAGTGCCTGCTAGGCCAGTGCTAGGTGCGTGGCTGCTGTTTGTGGTTGTGAGGTCAGTGGTGGCTCAGTGCCTGCTAGGCCAGTGCTAGGTGCGTGGCTGCTGTTTGTGGTTGTGAGGTCAGTGGTGGCTCAGTGCCTGCTAGGCCAGTGCTAGGTGCGTGGCTGCTCTTTTCAATTGCGAGGTCAGTGGTGGCTCAGTGCCTGCTAGGCCAGTGCTAGGTGCGTGGCTGCTGGTTGTGGTTGTGAGGTCCGTGGTGGCTCAGTGCCTGCTAGGCCAGTGCTAGGTGCGTGGCTGCTGGTTGTGGTTGTGAGGTCAGTGGTGGCTCAGTGCCTGCTAGGCCAGTGCTAGGTGCGTGGGTGCTGTTTGTGGTTGTGAGGTCAGTGGTGGCTCAGTGCCTGCTAGGCCAGTGCTAGGTGCGTGGCTGCTGGTTGTGGTTGTGAGGTCAGTGGTGGCTCAATGCCTGCTAGGCCAGTGCTAGGTGCGTGGCTGCTGTTTGTGGTTGTGAGGTCACTTGTGGCTCAGTGCCTGCTAGGCCAGTGCTAGGTGCGTGGGTGCTGTTTGTTTTTGTGAGGTCAGTGGTGGCTCAGTGCCTGCTAGGCCAGTGCTAGGTGCGTAGCTGCTGTTTGTGGTTGTGAGGTCAGTGGTGTCTCAGTGCCTGCTAGGCCAGTGCTAGGTGCGTGGCTGCTGTTTGTGGTTGTGAGGTCCCTTGTGGCTCAGTGCCTGCTAGGCCAGTGCTAGGTGCGTGGGTGCTGTTTGTGGTTGTGAGGTCAGTGGTGGCTCAGTGCCTGCTAGGCCAGTGCTAGGTGCGTGGGTGCTGTTTGTGGTTGTGAGGTCAGTGGTGGCTCAGTGCCTGCTAGGCCAGTGCTAGGTGCGTGGGTGCTGTTGGTGGTTGTGAGGTCAGTGGTGGCTCAGTGCCTGCTAGGCCAGTGCTAGGTGCGTGGCTGCTCTTTGTGGTTGTGAGGTCAGTGGTGGCTCAGTGCCTGCTAGGCCAGTGCTAGGTGCGTGGGTGCTGTTTGTGGTTGTGAGGTCAGTGGTGGCTCAGTGCCTGCTAGGCCAGTGCTAGGTGCGTGGCTGCTGTTTGTGGTTGTGAGGTCAGTGGTGGCTCAGTGCCTGCTAGGCCAGTGCTAGGTGCGTGGCTGCTGTTTGTGGTTGTGAGGTCAGCGGTGTCTCAGTGCCTGCTAGGCCAGTGCTAGGTGCGTGGCTGCTGTTTGTGGTTGTGAGGTCAGTGGTGTCTCAGTGCCTGCTAGGCCAGTGCTAGGTGCGTGGCTGCTGTTTGTGGTTGTGAGGTCAGTGGTGGCTCAGTGCCTGCTAGGCCAGTGCTAGGTGCGTGGCTGCTGTTTGTGGTTGTGAGGTCAGCGGTGTCTCAGTGCCTGCTAGGCCAGTGCTAGGTGCGTGGGTGCTGTTTGTGGTTGTCAGGCCACTTGTGGCTCAGTGCCTGCTAGGCCAGTGCTAGGTGCGTGGCTGCTGTTTGTGGTTGTGAGGTCAGTGGTGTCTCAGTGCCTGCTAGGCCAGTGCTAGGTGCGTGGCTGCTGTTTGTGGTTGTGAGGTCAGTGGTGGCTCAGTGCCTGCTAGGCCAGTGCTAGGTGCGTGGCTGCTGGTTGTGGTTGTGAGGTCAGTGGTGTCTCAGTGCCTGCTAGGCCAGTGCTAGGTGCGTGGCTGCTGGTTGTGGTTGTGAGGTCAGTGGTGTCTCAGTGCCTGCTAGGCCAGTGCTAGGTGCGTGGCTGCTGTTTGTGGTTGTGAGGTCACTTGTGGCTCAGTGCCTGCTAGGCCAGTGCTAGGTGCGTGGGTGCTGTTGGTGGTTGTGAGGTCAGTGGTGGCTCAGTGCCTGCTAGGCCAGTGCTAGGTGCGTGGCTGCTGGTTGTGGTTGTGAGGTCCGTGGTGGCTCAGTGCCTGCTAGGCCAGTGCTAGGTGCGTGGGTGCTCTTTGTGGTTGTGAGGTCCCTTGTGGCTCAGTGCCTGCTAGGCCAGTGCTAGGTGCGTGGCTGCTGTTTGTGGTTGTGAGGTCCCTTGTGGCTCAGTGCCTGCTAGGCCAGTGCTAGGTGCGTGGGTGCTGTTTGTGGTTGTGAGGTCAGTGGTGGCTCAGTGCCTGCTAGGCCAGTGCTAGGTGCGTGGCTGCTGTTTGTGGTTGTGAGGTCAGTGGTGGCTCAGTGCCTGCTAGGCCAGTGCTTGGTGCGTGGCTGCTGTTTGTGGTTGTGAGGTCAGCGGTGTCTCAGTGCCTGCTAGGCCAGTGCTAGGTGCGTGGCTGCTGTTTTCAATTGTGAGGTCAGTGGTGGCTCAGTGCCTGCTAGGCCAGTGCTAGGTGCGTGGCTGCTGTTTGTGGTTGAGAGGTCAGTGGTGGCTCAGTGCCTGCTAGACCAGTGCTAGGTGCGTGGCTGCTGTTTGTGGTTGTGAGGTCAGTGGTGGCTCAGTGCCTGCTAGGCCAGTGCTAGGTGCGTGGCTGCTGTTGGTGGTTGTGAGGTCAGTGGTGGCTCAGTGCCTGCTAGGCCAGTGCTAGGTGCGTGGTTGCTGTTGGTGGTTGTGAGGTCAGTGGTGGCTCATTGCCTGCTAGGCCAGTGCTAGGTGCGTGGCTGCTGTTTGTGGTTGTGAGGTCAGTGGTGGCTCAGTGCCTGCTAGGCCAGTGCTAGGTGCGTGGCTGCTGTTTGTGGTTGTGAGGTCAGTGGTGTCTCAGTGCCTGCTAGGCCAGTGCTAGGTGCGTGGCTGCTGTTTGTGGTTGTGAGGTCAGTGGTGGCTCAGTGCCTGCTAGGCCAGTGCTAGGTGCGTGGCTGCTGTTTGTGGTTGTGAGGTCCCTTGTGGCTCAGTGCCTGCTAGGCCAGTGCTAGGTGCGTGGGTGCTGTTTGTGGTTGTGAGGTCCGTGGTGGCTCAGTGCCTGCTAGGCCAGTGCTAGGTGCGTGGCTGCTGGTTGTGGTTGTGAGGTCCGTGGTGGCTCAGTGCCTGCTAGGCCAGTGCTAGGTGCGTGGGTGCTCTTTGTGGTTGTGAGGTCCCTTGTGGCTCAGTGCCTGCTAGGCCAGTGCTAGGTGCGTGGCTGCTGTTTGTGGTTGTGAGGTCCCTTGTGGCTCAGTGCCTGCTAGGCCAGTGCTAGGTGCGTGGGTGCTGTTTGTGGTTGTGAGGTCAGTGGTGGCTCAGTGCCTGCTAGGCCAGTGCTAGGTGCGTGGCTGCTGTTTGTGGTTGTGAGGTCAGTGGTGGCTCAGTGCCTGCTAGGCCAGTGCTAGGTGCGTGGCTGCTGGTTGTGGTTGTGAGGTCAGTGGTGGCTCAATGCCTGCTAGGCCAGTGCTAGGTGCGTAGCTGCTGTTTGTGGTTGTGAGGTCACTTGTGGCTCAGTGCCTGCTAGGCCAGTGCTAGGTGCGTGGGTGCTGTTTGTTTTTGTGAGGTCAGTGGTGGCTCAGTGCCTGCTAGGCCAGTGCTAGGTGCGTGGATGCTGTTTTCAACTGTGAGGTCAGTGGTGGCTCAGTGCCTGCTAGGCCAGTGCTAGGTGCGTGGGTGCTCTTTGTGGTTGTGAGGTCCCTTGTGGCTCAGTGCCTGCTAGGCCAGTGCTAGGTGCGTGGCTGCTGTTTGTGGTTGTGAGGTCCCTTGTGGCTCAGTGCCTGCTAGGCCAGTGCTAGGTGCGTGGGTGCTGTTTGTGGTTGTGAGGTCAGTGGTGGCTCACTGCCTGCTAGGCCAGTGCTAGGTGCGTGGATGGTGTTTGTTGTTGTGAGGTCACTTGTGGCTCAGTGCCTGCTAGGCCAGTGCTAGGTGCGTGAGTGCAGTTTGTGGTTGTGAGGTCCCTTGTGGCTCAGTGCCTGCTAGGCCAGTGCTAGGTGCGTGGCTGCTGTTTGTGGTTGTGAGGTCAGCGGTGTCTCAGTGCCTGCTAGGCCAGTGCTAGGTGCGTGGGTGCTGTTTGTGGTTGTGAGGTCAGTGGTGGCTCAGTGCCTGCTAGGCCAGTGCTAGGTGTGTGGCTGCTGTTTGTGGTTGTGAGGTCAGTGGTGTCTCAGTGCCTGCTAGGCCAGTGCTAGGTGCGTGGCTGCTGTTTGTGGTTGTGAGGTCAGTGGTGTCTCAGTGCCTGCTAGGCCAGTGCTAGGTGCGTGGGTGCTGTTTGTGGTTGTGAGGTCCCTTGTGGCTCAGTGCCTGCTAGGCCAGTGCTAGGTGCGTGGCTGCTGTTTGTGGTTGTGAGGTCAGTGGTGGCTCAGTGCCTGCTAGGCCAGTGCTAGGTGCGTGGGTGCTGTTTGTGGTTGTGAGGTCAGTGGTGGCTCAGTGCCTGCTAGGCCAGTGCTAGGTGCGTGGCTGCTGTTTGTGGTTGTGAGGTCAGCGGTGTCTCAGTGCCTGCTAGGCCAGTGCTAGGTGCGTGGCTGCTGTTTTCAATTGTGAGGTCAGTGGTGTCTCAGTGCCTGCTAGGCCAGTGCTAGGTGCGTGGCTGCTGTTTGTGGTTGAGAGGTCAGTGGTGGCTCAGTGCCTGCTAGGCCAGTGCTAGGTGCGTGGCTGCTGGTTGTGGTTGTGAGGTCAGTGGTGGCTCAGTGCCTGCTAGGCCAGTGCTAGGTGCGTGGGTGCTGTTTGTGGTTGTGAGGTCCGTGGTGGCTCAGTGCCTGCTAGGCCAGTGCTAGGTGCGTGGCTGCTGGTTGTGGTTGTGAGGTCAGTGGTGGCTCAGTGCCTGCTAGGCCAGTGCTAGGTGCGTGGCTGCTGTTGGTGGTTGTGAGGTCAGTGGTGGCTCAGTGCCTGCTAGGCCAGTGCTAGGTGCGTGGGTGCTGTTTGTGGTTGTGAGGTCAGTGGTGGCTCAGTGCCTGCTAGGCCAGTGCTAGGTGCGTGGCTGCTGGTTGTGGTTGTGAGGTCAGTGGTGGCTCAATGCCTGCTAGGCCAGTGCTAGGTGCGTGGCTGCTGTTTGTGGTTGTGAGGTCACTTGTGGCTCAGTGCCTGCTAGGCCAGTGCTAGGTGCGTGGGTGCTGTTTGTTTTTGTGAGGTCAGTGGTGGCTCAGTGCCTGCTAGGCCAGTGCTAGGTGCGTGGGTGCTGTTTGTGGTTGTGAGGTCAGTGGTGGCTCACTGCCTGCTAGGCCAGTGCTAGGTGCGTGGATGGTGTTTGTTGTTGTGAGGTCACTTGTGGCTCAGTGCCTGCTAGGCCAGTGCTAGGTGCGTGAGTGCAGTTTGTTGTTGTGAGGTCAGTGGTGGCTCAGTGCCTGCTAGGCCAGTGCTAGGTGTGTTGGTGCTGTTTGCGGTTGTGAGGTCAGTGGTGGCTCAGTGCCTGCTAGGCCAGTGCTAGGTGCGTGGGTGCTGTTTGTGGTTGTGAGGTCAGTGGTGGCTCAGTGCCTGCTAGGCCAGTGCTAGGTGCGTGGCTGCTGTTTGTGGTTGTGAGGTCAGTGGTGGCTCAGTGCCTGCTAGGCCAGTGCTAGGTGCGTGGATGGTGTTTGTTGTTGTGAGGTCAGTTGTGGCTCAGTGCCTGCTAGGCCAGTGCTAGGTGCGTGGCTGCTGTTTGTGGTTGTGAGGTCCCTTGTGGCTCAGTGCCTGCTAGGCCAGTGCTAGGTGCGTGGCTGCTGTTTGTGGTTGTGAGGTCAGCGGTGTCTCAGTGCCTGCTAGGCCAGTGCTAGGTGCGTGGGTGCTGTTTGTGGTTGTGAGGTCAGTGGTGGCTCAGTGCCTGCTAGGCCAGTGCTAGGTGTGTGGCTGCTGTTTGTGGTTGTGAGGTCAGTGGTGTCTCAGTGCCTGCTAGGCCAGTGCTAGGTGCGTGGCTGCTGTTTGTGGTTGTGAGGTCAGTGGTGGCTCAGTGCCTGCTAGGCCAGTGCTAGGTGCGTGGGTGCTGTTTGTGGTTGTGAGGTCCCTTGTGGCTCAGTGCCTGCTAGGCCAGTGCTAGGTGCGTGGCTGCTGTTTGTGGTTGTGAGGTCAGTGGTGGCTCAGTGCCTGCTAGGCCAGTGCTAGGTGCGTGGCTGCTGTTTGTGGTTGTGAGGTCAGTGGTGGCTCAGTGCCTGCTAGGCCAGTGCTAGGTGCGTGGCTGCTGTTTGTGGTTGTGAGGTCAGCGGTGTCTCAGTGCCTGCTAGGCCAGTGCTAGGTGCGTGGCTGCTGTTTTCAATTGTGAGGTCAGTGGTGTCTCAGTGCCTGCTAGGCCAGTGCTAGGTGCGTGGCTGCTGTTTGTGGTTGAGAGGTCAGTGGTGGCTCAGTGCCTGCTAGGCCAGTGCTAGGTGCGTGGCTGCTGGTTGTGGTTGTGAGGTCAGTGGTGGCTCAGTGCCTGCTAGGCCAGTGCTAGGTGCGTGGCTGCTGTTTGTGGTTGTGAGGTCCCTTGTGGCTCAGTGCCTGCTAGGCCAGTGCTAGGTGCGTGGCTGCTGTTGGTGGTTGTGAGGTCAGTGGTGGCTCAGTGCCTGCTAGGCCAGTGCTAGGTGCGTGGGTGCTGTTTGTGGTTGTGAGGTCAGTGGTGGCTCAGTGCCTGCTAGGCCAGTGCTAGGTGCGTGGCTGCTGGTTGTGGTTGTGAGGTCAGTGGTGGCTCAATGCCTGCTAGGCCAGTGCTAGGTGCGTGGCTGCTGTTTGTGGTTGTGAGGTCACTTGTGGCTCAGTGCCTGCTAGGCCAGTGCTAGGTGCGTGGGTGCTGTTTGTGGTTGTGAGGTCAGTGGTGGCTCAGTGCCTGCTAGGCCAGTGCTAGGTGCGTGGGTGCTGTTTGTGGTTGTGAGGTCAGTGGTGTCTCAGTGCCTGCTAGGCCAGTGCTAGGTGCGTGGCTGCTGTTTGTGGTTGTGAGGTCCCTTGTGGCTCAGTGCCTGCTAGGCCAGTGCTAGGTGCGTGGGTGCTGTTTGTGGTTGTGAGGTCAGTGGTGGCTCACTGCCTGCTAGGCCAGTGCTAGGTGCGTGGATGGTGTTTGTTGTTGTGAGGTCACTTGTGGCTCAGTGCCTGCTAGGCCAGTGCTAGGTGCGTGAGTGCAGTTTGTTGTTGTGAGGTCAGTGGTGGCTCAGTGCCTGCTAGGCCAGTGCTAGGTGTGTTGGTGCTGTTTGCGGTTGTGAGGTCAGTGGTGGCTCAGTGCCTGCTAGGCCAGTGCTAGGTGCGTGGGTGCTGTTTGTGGTTGTGAGGTCAGTGGTGGCTCAGTGCCTGCTAGGCCAGTGCTAGGTGCGTGGCTGCTGTTTGTGGTTGTGAGGTCAGTGGTGGCTCAGTGCCTGCTAGGCCAGTGCTAGGTGCGTGGATGGTGTTTGTTGTTGTGAGGTCAGTTGTGGCTCAGTGCCTGCTAGGCCAGTGCTAGGTGCGTGGCTGCTGTTTGTGGTTGTGAGGTCCCTTGTGGCTCAGTGCCTGCTAGGCCAGTGCTAGGTGCGTGGCTGCTGTTTGTGGTTGTGAGGTCAGCGGTGTCTCAGTGCCTGCTAGGCCAGTGCTAGGTGCGTGGATGGTGTTTGTTGTTGTGAGGTCAGTTGTGGCTCAGTGCCTGCTAGGCCAGTGCTAGGTGCGTGGCTGCTGTTTGTGGTTGAGAGGTCAGTGGTGGCTCAGTGCCTGCTAGGCCAGTGCTAGGTGCGTGGCTGCTGGTTGTGGTTGTGAGGTCAGTGGTGGCTCAGTGCCTGCTAGGCCAGTGCTAGGTGCGTGGCTGCTGTTTGTGGTTGTGAGGTCCCTTGTGGCTCAGTGCCTGCTAGGCCAGTGCTAGGTGCGTGGCTGCTGTTGGTGGTTGTGAGGTCAGTGGTGGCTCAGTGCCTGCTAGGCCAGTGCTAGGTGCGTGGTTGCTGTTGGTGGTTGTGAGGTCAGTGGTGGCTCAGTGCCTGCTAGGCCAGTGCTAGGTGCGTGGGTGCTGTTTGTGGTTGTGAGGTCCGTGGTGGCTCAGTGCCTGCTAGGCCAGTGCTAGGTGCGTGGCTGCTGGTTGTGGTTGTGAGGTCCGTGGTGGCTCAGTGCCTGCTAGGCCAGTGCTAGGTGCGTGGCTGCTGTTGGTGGTTGTGAGGTCAGTGGTGGCTCAGTGCCTGCTAGGCCAGTGCTAGGTGCGTGGGTGCTGTTTGTGGTTGTGAGGTCAGTGGTGGCTCAGTGCCTGCTAGGCCAGTGCTAGGTGCGTGGCTGCTGGTTGTGGTTGTGAGGTCAGTGGTGGCTCAATGCCTGCTAGGCCAGTGCTAGGTGCGTGGCTGCTGTTTGTGGTTGTGAGGTCACTTGTGGCTCAGTGCCTGCTAGGCCAGTGCTAGGTGCGTGGGTGCTGTTTGTGGTTGTGAGGTCAGTGGTGGCTCAGTGCCTGCTAGGCCAGTGCTAGGTGCGTGGATGCTGTTTTCAACTGTGAGGTCAGTGGTGTCTCAGTGCCTGCTAGGCCAGTGCTAGGTGCGTGGGTGCTCTTTGTGGTTGTGAGGTCCCTTGTGGCTCAGTGCCTGCTAGGCCAGTGCTAGGTGCGTGGCTGCTGTTTGTGGTTGTGAGGTCCCTTGTGGCTCAGTGCCTGCTAGGCCAGTGCTAGGTGCGTGGGTGCTGTTTGTGGTTGTGAGGTCAGTGGTGGCTCACTGCCTGCTAGGCCAGTGCTAGGTGCGTGGATGGTGTTTGTTGTTGTGAGGTCAGTTGTGGCTCAGTGCCTGCTAGGCCAGTGCTAGGTGCGTGAGTGCAGTTTGTTGTTGTGAGGTCAGTGGTGGCTCAGTGCCTGCTAGGCCAGTGCTAGGTGTGTTGGTGCTGTTTGCGGTTGTGAGGTCAGTGGTGGCTCAGTGCCTGCTAGGCCAGTGCTAGGTGCGTGGGTGCTGTTTGTGGTTGTGAGGTCAGTGGTGGCTCAGTGCCTGCTAGGCCAGTGCTAGGTGCGTGGATGCTGTTTGTTTTTGTGAGGTCAGTTGTGGCTCAGTGCCTGCTAGGCCAGTGCTAGGTGCGTGGCTGCTGTTTGTGGTTGTGAGGTCCCTTGTGGCTCAGTGCCTGCTAGGCCAGTGCTAGGTGCGTGGATGGTGTTTGTTGTTGTGAGGTCAGTTGTGGCTCAGTGCCTGCTAGGCCAGTGCTAGGTGCGTGGCTGCTGTTTGTGGTTGTGAGGTCCCTTGTGGCTCAGTGCCTGCTAGGCCAGTGCTAGGTGCGTGGCTGCTGTTTGTGGTTGTGAGGTCAGTGGTGTCTCAGTGCCTGCTAGGCCAGTGCTAGGTGCGTGGGTGCTGTTTGTGGTTGTGAGGTCAGCGGTGTCTCAGTGCCTGCTAGGCCAGTGCTAGGTGCGTGGCTGCTGTTTTCAATTGTGAGGTCAGTGGTGGCTCAGTGCCTGCTAGGCCAGTGCTAGGTGCGTGGCTGCTGTTTGTGGTTGAGAGGTCAGTGGTGGCTCAGTGCCTGCTAGGCCAGTGCTAGGTGCGTGGCTGCTGGTTGTGGTTGTGAGGTCAGTGGTGGCTCAGTGCCTGCTAGGCCAGTGCTAGGTGCGTGGCTGCTGTTTGTGGTTGTGAGGTCAGTGGTGGCTCAGTGCCTGCTAGGCCAGTGCTAGGTGCGTGGGTGCTGTTTGTGGTTGTGAGGTCAGTGGTGTCTCAGTGCCTGCTAGGCCAGTGCTAGGTGCGTGGCTGCTGTTTTCAATTGTGAGGTCAGTGGTGGCTCAGTGCCTGCTAGGCCAGTGCTAGGTGCGTGGCTGCTGTTTGTGGTTGAGAGGTCAGTGGTGGCTCAGTGCCTGCTAGGCCAGTGCTAGGTGCGTGGCTGCTGTTTGTGGTTGTGAGGTCACTTGTGGCTCAGTGCCTGCTAGGCCAGTGCTAGGTGCGTGGCTGCTGTTTGTGGTTGTGAGGTCAGTGGTGGCTCAGTGCCTGCTAGGCCAGTGCTAGGTGCGTGGCTGCTGTTTGTGGTTGTGAGGTCAGTGGTGGCTCAGTGCCTGCTAGGCCAGTGCTAGGTGCGTGGCTGCTGTTTCTGGTTGTGAGGTCACTTGTGCCTCTGTGCCTGCTAGACCAGTGCTAGGTGCGTGGCTGCTGTTTGTGGTTGTGAGGTCAGTGGTGGCTCAGTGCCTGCTAGGCCAGTGCTAGGTGCGTGGCTGCTGTTTGTGGTTGTGAGGTCAGTGGTGGCTCAGTGCCTGCTAGGCCAGTGCTAGGTGCGTGGGTGCTGTTTGTGGTTGTGAGGTCAGTGGTGGCTCAGTGCCTGCTAGGCCAGTGCTAGATGCGTGGATGGTGTTTGTTGTTGTGAGGTCAGTTGTGGCTCAGTGCCTGCTAGGCCAGTGCTAGGTGCGTGGCTGCTGTTTGTGGTTGTGAGGTCAGTGGTGGCTCAGTGCCTGCTAGGCCAGTGCTAGGTGCGTGGGTGCTGTTTGTGGTTGTGAGGTCAGTGGTGTCTCAGTGCCTGCTAGGCCAGTGCTAGGTGCGTGGCTGCTGTTTGTGGTTGTGAGGTCCCTTGTGGCTCAGTGCCTGCTAGGCCAGTGCTAGGTGCGTGGGTGCTGTTTGTGGTTGTGAGGTCAGTGGTGGCTCAGTGCCTGCTAGGCCAGTGCTAGGTGCGTGGCTGCTGTTTGTGGTTGTGAGGTCAGTGGTGGCTCAGTGCCTGCTAGGCCAGTGCTAGGTGCGTGGGTGCTGTTTGTGGTTGTGAGGTCAGTGGTGTCTCAGTGCCTGCTAGGCCAGTGCTAGGTGCGTGGCTGCTGTTTTCAATTGTGAGGTCAGTGGTGGCTCAGTGCCTGCTAGGCCAGTGCTAGGTGCGTGGCTGCTGTTTGTGGTTGAGAGGTCAGTGGTGGCTCAGTGCCTGCTAGGCCAGTGCTAGGTGCGTGGCTGCTGTTTGTGGTTGTGAGGTCACTTGTGGCTCAGTGCCTGCTAGGCCAGTGCTAGGTGCGTGGCTGCTGTTTGTGGTTGTGAGGTCAGTGGTGGCTCAGTGCCTGCTAGGCCAGTGCTAGGTGCGTGGCTGCTGTTTGTGGTTGTGAGGTCAGTGGTGGCTCAGTGCCTGCTAGGCCAGTGCTAGGTGCGTGGCTGCTGTTTCTGGTTGTGAGGTCACTTGTGCCTCTGTGCCTGCTAGACCAGTGCTAGGTGCGTGGCTGCTGTTTGTGGTTGTGAGGTCAGTGGTGGCTCAGTGCCTGCTAGGCCAGTGCTAGGTGCGTGGCTGCTGTTTGTGGTTGTGAGGTCAGTGGTGGCTCAGTGCCTGCTAGGCCAGTGCTAGGTGCGTGGGTGCTGTTTGTGGTTGTGAGGTCAGTGGTGGCTCAGTGCCTGCTAGGCCAGTGCTAGATGCGTGGATGGTGTTTGTTGTTGTGAGGTCAGTTGTGGCTCAGTGCCTGCTAGGCCAGTGCTAGGTGCGTGGCTGCTGTTTGTGGTTGTGAGGTCAGTGGTGGCTCAGTGCCTGCTAGGCCAGTGCTAGGTGCGTGGGTGCTGTTTGTGGTTGTGAGGTCAGTGGTGTCTCAGTGCCTGCTAGGCCAGTGCTAGGTGCGTGGCTGCTGTTTGTGGTTGTGAGGTCCCTTGTGGCTCAGTGCCTGCTAGGCCAGTGCTAGGTGCGTAGCTGCTGTTTGTGGTTGTGAGGTCAGTGGTGGCTCAGTGCCTGCTAGGCCAGTGCTAGGTGCGTGGCTGCTGTTTTCAGTTGTGAGGTCCCTTGTGGCTCAGTGCCTGCTAGGCCAGTGCTAGGTGCGTGGCTGCTGTTTGTGGTTGTGAGGTCAGTGGTGTCTCAGTGCCTGCTAGGCCAGTGCTAGGTGCGTGGCTGCTGTTTGTGGTTGTGAGGTCCCTTCTGGCTCAGTGCCTGCTAGGCCAGTGCTAGGTGCGTAGCTGCTGTTTGTGGTTGTGAGGTCAGTGGTGGCTCAGTGCCTGCTAGGCCAGTGCTAGGTGCGTGGCTGCTGTTTTCAGTTGTGAGGTCAGTGGTGTCTCAGTGCCTGCTAGGCCAGTGCTAGGTGCGTGGCTGCTGTTTGTGGTTGTGAGGTCCCTTGTGGCTCAGTGCCTGCTAGGCCAGTGCTAGGTGCGTGGCTGCTGTTTGTGGTTGTGAGGTCACTTGTGGCTCAGTTCCTGCTAGGCCAGTGCTAGGTGCGTGGGTGCTGTTTGTGGTTGTGAGGTCAGTGGTGGCTCAGTGCCTGCTTGGCCAGTGCTAGGTGCGTGGGTGCTGTTTGTGGTTGTGAGGTCAGTGGTGTCTCAGTGCCTGCTAGGCCAGTGCTAGGTGCGTGGCTGCTGTTTTCAATTGTGAGGTCAGTGGTGGCTCAGTGCCTGCTAGGCCAGTGCTAGGTGCGTGGCTGCTGTTTGTGGTTGAGAGGTCAGTGGTGGCTCAGTGCCTGCTAGGCCAGTGCTAGGTGCGTGGCTGCTGTTTGTGGTTGTGAGGTCACTTGTGGCTCAGTGCCTGCTAGGCCAGTGCTAGGTGCGTGGCTGCTGTTTGTGGTTGTGAGGTCAGTGGTGGCTCAGTGCCTGCTAGGCCAGTGCTAGGTGCGTGGCTGCTGTTTGTGGTTGTGAGGTCAGTGGTGGCTCAGTGCCTGCTAGGCCAGTGCTAGGTGCATGGCTGCTGTTTCTGGTTGTGAGGTCACTTGTGCCTCTGTGCCTGCTAGACCAGTGCTAGGTGCGTGGCTGCTGTTTGTGGTTGTGAGGTCAGTGGTGGCTCAGTGCCTGCTAGGCCAGTGCTAGGTGCGTGGCTGCTGTTTGTGGTTGTGAGGTCAGTGGTGGCTCAGTGCCTGCTAGGCCAGTGCTAGGTGCGTGGGTGCTGTTTGTGGTTGTGAGGTCAGTGGTGGCTCAGTGCCTGCTAGGCCAGTGCTAGATGCGTGGATGGTGTTTGTTGTTGTGAGGTCAGTTGTGGCTCAGTGCCTGCTAGGCCAGTGCTAGGTGCGTGGCTGCTGTTTGTGGTTGTGAGGTCAGTGGTGGCTCAGTGCCTGCTAGGCCAGTGCTAGGTGCGTGGGTGCTGTTTGTGGTTGTGAGGTCAGTGGTGTCTCAGTGCCTGCTAGGCCAGTGCTAGGTGCGTGGCTGCTGTTTGTGGTTGTGAGGTCCCTTGTGGCTCAGTGCCTGCTAGGCCAGTGCTAGGTGCGTAGCTGCTGTTTGTGGTTGTGAGGTCAGTGGTGGCTCAGTGCCTGCTAGGCCAGTGCTAGGTGCGTGGCTGCTGTTTTCAGTTGTGAGGTCCCTTGTGGCTCAGTGCCTGCTAGGCCAGTGCTAGGTGCGTGGCTGCTGTTTGTGGTTGTGAGGTCAGTGGTGTCTCAGTGCCTGCTAGGCCAGTGCTAGGTGCGTGGCTGCTGTTTGTGGTTGTGAGGTCCCTTCTGGCTCAGTGCCTGCTAGGCCAGTGCTAGGTGCGTAGCTGCTGTTTGTGGTTGTGAGGTCAGTGGTGGCTCAGTGCCTGCTAGGCCAGTGCTAGGTGCGTGGCTGCTGTTTTCAGTTGTGAGGTCAGTGGTGTCTCAGTGCCTGCTAGGCCAGTGCTAGGTGCGTGGCTGCTGTTTGTGGTTGTGAGGTCCCTTGTGGCTCAGTGCCTGCTAGGCCAGTGCTAGGTGCGTGGCTGCTGTTTGTGGTTGTGAGGTCACTTGTGGCTCAGTTCCTGCTAGGCCAGTGCTAGGTGCGTGGGTGCTGTTTGTGGTTGTGAGGTCAGTGGTGGCTCAGTGCCTGCTAGGCCAGTGCTAGGTGCGTGGGTGCTGTTTGTGGTTGTGAGGTCAGTGGTGGCTCAGTGCCTGCTAGGCCAGTGCTAGGTGCGTCGGTGCTGTTTGTGGTTGTGAGGTCAGTGGTGGCTCAGTGCCTGCTAGGCCAGTGCTAGGTGCGTGGCTGCTGGTTGTGGTTGTGAGGTCAGTGGTGGCTCAGTGCCTGCTAGGCCAGTGCTAGGTGCGTGGGTGCTGGTTGTGGTTGTGAGGTCAGTGGTGTCTCAGTGCCTGCTAGGCCAGTGCTAGGTGCGTGGCTGCTCTTTTCAATTGCGAGGTCAGTGGTGGCTCAGTGCCTGCTAGGCCAGTGCTAGGTGCGTGGCTGCTGTTTGTGGTTGTGAGGTCCGTGGTGTCTCAGTGCCTGCTAGGCCAGTGCTAGGTGCGTGGCTGCTCTTTTCAATTGCGAGGTCAGTGGTGGCTCAGTGCCTGCTAGGCCAGTGCTAGGTGCGTGGCTGCTGTTGGTGGTTGTGAGGTCCCTTGTGGCTCAGTGCCTGCTAGGCCAGTGCTAGGTGCGTGGCTGCTGTTTGTGGTTGTGAGGTCCCTTGTGGCTCAGTGCCTGCTAGGCCAGTGCTAGGTGCGTGGGTGCTGTTTGTGGTTGTGAGGTCAGTGGTGGCTCACTGCCTGCTAGGCCAGTGCTAGGTGCGTGGATGGTGTTTGTTGTTGTGAGGTCAGTTGTGGCTCAGTGCCTGCTAGGCCAGTGCTAGGTGCGTGAGTGCAGTTTGTTGTTGTGAGGTCAGTGGTGGCTCAGTGCCTGCTAGGCCAGTGCTAGGTGTGTTGGTGCTGTTTGCGGTTGTGAGGTCAGTGGTGGCTCAGTGCCTGCTAGGCCAGTGCTAGGTGCGTGGGTGCTGTTTGTGGTTGTGAGGTCAGTGGTGTCTCAGTGCCTGCTAGGCCAGTGCTAGGTGCGTGGATGCTGTTTGTTTTTGTGAGGTCAGTTGTGGCTCAGTGCCTGCTAGGCCAGTGCTAGGTGCGTGGCTGCTGTTTGTGGTTGTGAGGTCCCTTGTGGCTCAGTGCCTGCTAGGCCAGTGCTAGGTGCGTGGATGGTGTTTGTTGTTGTGAGGTCAGTTGTGGCTCAGTGCCTGCTAGGCCAGTGCTAGGTGCGTGGCTGCTGTTTGTGGTTGTGAGGTCAGTGGTGGCTCAGTGCCTGCTAGGCCAGTGCTAGGTGCGTGGCTGCTGTTTGTGGTTGTGAGGTCAGTGGTGTCTCAGTGCCTGCTAGGCCAGTGCTAGGTGCGTGGGTGCTGTTTGTGGTTGTGAGGTCAGCGGTGTCTCAGTGCCTGCTAGGCCAGTGCTAGGTGCGTGGCTGCTGTTTTCAATTGTGAGGTCAGTGGTGGCTCAGTGCCTGCTAGGCCAGTGCTAGGTGCGTGGCTGCTGTTTGTGGTTGAGAGGTCAGTGGTGGCTCAGTGCCTGCTAGGCCAGTGCTAGGTGCGTGGCTGCTGTTTGTGGTTTTGAGGTCAGTGGTGGCTCAGTGCCTGCTAGGCCAGTGCTAGGTGCGTGGCTGCTGTTTGTGGTTGTGAGGTCAGTGGTGGCTCAGTGCCTGCTAGGCCAGTGCTAGGTGCGTGGGTGCTGTTTGTGGTTGTGAGGTCAGTGGTGTCTCAGTGCCTGCTAGGCCAGTGCTAGGTGCGTGGCTGCTGTTTTCAATTGTGAGGTCAGTGGTGGCTCAGTGCCTGCTAGGCCAGTGCTAGGTGCGTGGCTGCTGTTTGTGGTTGTGAGGTCAGTGGTGGCTCAGTGCCTGCTAGGCCAGTGCTAGGTGCGTGGCTGCTGTTTGTGGTTGTGAGGTCACTTGTGGCTCAGTGCCTGCTAGGCCAGTGCTAGGTGCGTGGCTGCTGTTTGTGGTTGTGAGGTCAGTGGTGGCTCAGTGCCTGCTAGGCCAGTGCTAGGTGCGTGGCTGCTGTTTGTGGTTGTGAGGTCCCTTGTGGCTCAGTGCCTGCTAGGCCAGTGCTAGGTGCGTGGCTGCTGTTTCTGGTTGTGAGGTCACTTGTGCCTCTGTGCCTGCTAGACCAGTGCTAGGTGCGTGGCTGCTGTTTGTGGTTGTGAGGTCAGTGGTGGCTCAGTGCCTGCTAGGCCAGTGCTAGGTGCGTGGCTGCTGTTTGTGGTTGTGAGGTCAGTGGTGGCTCAGTGCCTGCTAGGCCAGTGCTAGGTGCGTGGGTGCTGTTTGTGGTTGTGAGGTCAGTGGTGGCTCAGTGCCTGCTAGGCCAGTGCTAGATGCGTGGATGGTGTTTGTTGTTGTGAGGTCAGTTGTGGCTCAGTGCCTGCTAGGCCAGTGCTAGGTGCGTGGCTGCTGTTTGTGGTTGTGAGGTCAGTGGTGTCTCAGTGCCTGCTAGGCCAGTGCTAGGTGCGTGGATGCTGTTTGTTTTTGTGAGGTCAGTTGTGGCTCAGTGCCTGCTAGGCCAGTGCTAGGTGCGTGGCTGCTGTTTGTGGTTGTGAGGTCCCTTGTGGCTCAGTGCCTGCTAGGCCAGTGCTAGGTGCGTGGATGGTGTTTGTTGTTGTGAGGTCAGTTGTGGCTCAGTGCCTGCTAGGCCAGTGCTAGGTGCGTGGCTGCTGTTTGTGGTTGTGAGGTCCCTTGTGGCTCAGTGCCTGCTAGGCCAGTGCTAGGTGCGTGGCTGCTGTTTGTGGTTGTGAGGTCAGTGGTGTCTCAGTGCCTGCTAGGCCAGTGCTAGGTGCGTGGGTGCTGTTTGTGGTTGTGAGGTCAGCGGTGTCTCAGTGCCTGCTAGGCCAGTGCTAGGTGCGTGGCTGCTGTTTTCAATTGTGAGGTCAGTGGTGGCTCAGTGCCTGCTAGGCCAGTGCTAGGTGCGTGGCTGCTGTTTGTGGTTGAGAGGTCAGTGGTGGCTCAGTGCCTGCTAGGCCAGTGCTAGGTGCGTGGCTGCTGTTTGTGGTTTTGAGGTCAGTGGTGGCTCAGTGCCTGCTAGGCCAGTGCTAGGTGCGTGGCTGCTGTTTGTGGTTGTGAGGTCAGTGGTGGCTCAGTGCCTGCTAGGCCAGTGCTAGGTGCGTGGGTGCTGTTTGTGGTTGTGAGGTCAGTGGTGTCTCAGTGCCTGCTAGGCCAGTGCTAGGTGCGTGGCTGCTGTTTTCAATTGTGAGGTCAGTGGTGGCTCAGTGCCTGCTAGGCCAGTGCTAGGTGCGTGGCTGCTGTTTGTGGTTGTGAGGTCAGTGGTGGCTCAGTGCCTGCTAGGCCAGTGCTAGGTGCGTGGCTGCTGTTTGTGGTTGTGAGGTCACTTGTGGCTCAGTGCCTGCTAGGCCAGTGCTAGGTGCGTGGCTGCTGTTTGTGGTTGTGAGGTCAGTGGTGGCTCAGTGCCTGCTAGGCCAGTGCTAGGTGCGTGGCTGCTGTTTGTGGTTGTGAGGTCCCTTGTGGCTCAGTGCCTGCTAGGCCAGTGCTAGGTGCGTGGCTGCTGTTTCTGGTTGTGAGGTCACTTGTGCCTCTGTGCCTGCTAGACCAGTGCTAGGTGCGTGGCTGCTGTTTGTGGTTGTGAGGTCAGTGGTGGCTCAGTGCCTGCTAGGCCAGTGCTAGGTGCGTGGCTGCTGTTTGTGGTTGTGAGGTCAGTGGTGGCTCAGTGCCTGCTAGGCCAGTGCTAGGTGCGTGGGTGCTGTTTGTGGTTGTGAGGTCAGTGGTGGCTCAGTGCCTGCTAGGCCAGTGCTAGATGCGTGGATGGTGTTTGTTGTTGTGAGGTCAGTTGTGGCTCAGTGCCTGCTAGGCCAGTGCTAGGTGCGTGGCTGCTGTTTGTGGTTGTGAGGTCAGTGGTGTCTCAGTGCCTGCTAGGCCAGTGCTAGGTGCGTGGCTGCTGTTTGTGGTTGTGAGGTCAGTGGTGGCTCAGTGCCTGCTAGGCCAGTGCTAGGTGCGTGGCTGCTGTTTTCAGTTGTGAGGTCCCTTGTGGCTCAGTGCCTGCTAGGCCAGTGCTAGGTGCGTGGCTGCTGTTTGTGGTTGTGAGGTCAGTGGTGTCTCAGTGCCTGCTAGGCCAGTGCTAGGTGCGTGGCTGCTGTTTGTGGTTGTGAGGTCCCTTCTGGCTCAGTGCCTGCTAGGCCAGTGCTAGGTGCGTAGCTGCTGTTTGTGGTTGTGAGGTCAGTGGTGGCTCAGTGCCTGCTAGGCCAGTGCTAGGTGCGTGGCTGCTGTTTTCAGTTGTGAGGTCAGTGGTGTCTCAGTGCCTGCTAGGCCAGTGCTAGGTGCGTGGCTGCTGTTTGTGGTTGTGAGGTCCCTTGTGGCTCAGTGCCTGCTAGGCCAGTGCTAGGTGCGTGGCTGCTGTTTGTGGTTGTGAGGTCACTTGTGGCTCAGTGCCTGCTAGGCCAGTGCTAGGTGCGTGGGTGCTGTTTGTGGTTGTGAGGTCAGTGGTGGCTCAGTGCCTGCTAGGCCAGTGCTAGGTGCGTGGGTGCTGTTTGTGGTTGTGAGGTCAGTGGTGGCTCAGTGCCTGCTAGGCCAGTGCTAGGTGCGTCGGTGCTGTTTGTGGTTGTGAGGTCAGTGGTGGCTCAGTGCCTGCTAGGCCAGTGCTAGGTGCGTGGCTGCTGGTTGTGGTTGTGAGGTCAGTGGTGGCTCAGTGCCTGCTAGGCCAGTGCTAGGTGCGTGGGTGCTGGTTGTGGTTGTGAGGTCAGTGGTGTCTCAGTGCCTGCTAGGCCAGTGCTAGGTGCGTGGCTGCTCTTTTCAATTGCGAGGTCAGTGGTGGCTCAGTGCCTGCTAGGCCAGTGCTAGGTGCGTGGCTGCTGTTTGTGGTTGTGAGGTCCGTGGTGTCTCAGTGCCTGCTAGGCCAGTGCTAGGTGCGTGGCTGCTCTTTTCAATTGCGAGGTCAGTGGTGGCTCAGTGCCTGCTAGGCCAGTGCTAGGTGCGTGGCTGCTGTTGGTGGTTGTGAGGTCAGTGGTGGCTCAGTGCCTGCTAGGCCAGTGCTAGGTGCGTGGGTGCTGTTTGTGGTTGTGAGGTCACTTGTGGCTCAGTGCCTGCTAGGCCAGTGCTAGGTGCGTGGATGGTGTTTGTTGTTGTGAGGTCAGTTGTGGCTCATTGCCTGCTAGGACAGTGCTAGGTGCGTGGCTGCTGTTTGTGGTTGTGAGGTCAGTGGTGGCTCAGTGCCTGCTAGGCCAGTGCTAGGTGCGTGGGTGCTGTTTGTGGTTGTGAGGTCAGTGGTGTCTCAGTGCCTGCTAGGCCAGTGCTAGGTGCGTGGCTGCTGTTTGTGGTTGTGAGGTCAGTGGTGTCTCAGTGCCTGCTAGGCCAGTGCTAGGTGCGTGGGTGCTGTTTGTGGTTGTGAGGTCAGTGGTGGCTCAGTGCCTGCTAGGCCAGTGCTAGGTGCGTGGCTGCTGTTTGTGGTTGTGAGGTCAGTGGTGGCTCAGTGCCTGCTAGGCCAGTGCTAGGTGCGTGGCTGCTGTTTGTGGTTGTGAGGTCAGTGGTGGCTCAGTGCCTGCTAGGCCAGTGCTAGGTGCGTGGCTGCTGTTTGTGGTTGTGAGGTCAGTGGTGGCTCAGTGCCTGCTAGGCCAGTGCTAGGTGCGTGGGTGCTGTTTGTGGTTGTGAGGTCAGTGGTGGCTCAGTGCCTGCTAGGCCAGTGCTAGTTGCGTGGCTGCTGTTTGTGGTTGTGAGGTCAGTGGTGGCTCAGTGCCTGCTAGGCCAGTGCTAGGTGCGTGGCTGCTGTTTGTGGTTGTGAGGTCAGTGGTGGCTCAGTGCCTGCTAGGCCAGTGCTAGGTGCGTGGCTGCTCTTTGTGGTTGTGAGGTCCCTTGTGGCTCAGTGCCTGCTAGGCCAGTGCTAGGTGCGTGGCTGCTGTTTGTGGTTGTGAGGTCAGTGGTGGCTCAGTGCCTGCTAGGCCAGTGCTAGGTGCGTGGGTGCTGGTTGTGGTTGTGAGGTCAGTGGTGTCTCAGTGCCTGCTAGGCCAGTGCTAGGTGCGTGGCTGCTCTTTTCAATTGCGAGGTCAGTGGTGTCTCAGTGCCTGCTAGGCCAGTGCTAGGTGTGTGGCTGCTGTTTGTGGTTGTGAGGTCAGTGGTGTCTCAGTGCCTGCTAGGCCAGTGCTAGGTGCGTGGGTGCTGTTTGTGGTTGTGAGGTCAGTGGTGGCTCAGTGCCTGCTAGGCCAGTGCTAGGTGCGTGGCTGCTGTTTGTGGTTGTGAGGTCAGTGGTGGCTCAGTGCCTGCTAGGCCAGTGCTAGGTGCGTGGCTGCTGTTTGTGGTTGTGAGGTCAGTGGTGTCTCAGTGCCTGCTAGGCCAGTGCTAGGTGCGTGGGTGCTGGTTGTGGTTGTGAGGTCAGTGGTGGCTCAGTGCCTGCTAGGCCAGTGCTAGGTGCGTGGCTGCTGTTTGTGGTTGTGAGGTCACTTGTGGCTCAGTGCCGGCTAGGCCAGTTATAGGTGCGTGGCTGCTGTTTTCGTTTGTGAGGTCAGTGGTGACTCAGTGCCTGCTAGGCCAGTGCTAGGTGCGTGGCTGCTGGTTGTGGTTGTGAGGTCAGTGGTGGCTCAGTGCCTGCTAGGCCAGTGCTAGGTGCGTGGGTGCTGTTTGTGGTTGTGAGGTCAGTGGTGTCTCAGTGCCTGCTAGGCCAGTGCTAGGTGCGTGGCTGCTGTTTGTGGTTGTGAGGTCAGTGGTGGCTCAGTGCCTGCTAGGCCAGTGCTAGGTGCGTGGCTGCTGTTTGTGGTTGTGAGGTCAGTGGTGTCTCAGTGCCTGCTAGGCCAGTGCTAGGTGCGTGGCTGCTGTTTGTGGTTGTGAGGTCAGTGGTGTCTCAGTGCCTGCTAGGCCAGTGCTAGGTGCGTGGGTGCTGTTTGTGGTTGTGAGGTCAGTGGTGGCTCAGTGCCTGCTAGGCCAGTGCTAGGTGCGTGGCTGCTGTTTGTGGTTGTGAGGTCACTTGTGTCTCAGTGCCTGCTAGGCCAGTGCTAGGTGCGTGGCTGCTGGTTGTGGTTGTGAGGTCAGTGGTGGCTCAGTGCCTGCTAGGCCAGTGCTAGGTGCGTGGGTGCTGTTTGTGGTTGTGAGATCCGTGGTGGCTCAGTGCCTGCTAGGCCAGTGCTAGGTGCGTGGCTGCTGTTGGTGGTTGTGAGGTCAGTGGTGGCTCAGTGCCTGCTAGGCCAGTGCTAGGTGCGTGGCTGCTGTTTGTGGTTGTGAGGTCAGTGGTGGCTCAGTGCCTGCTAGGCCAGTGCTAGGTGCGTGGCTGCTGTTTGTGGTTGTGAGGTCAGTGGTGGCTCAGTGCCTGCTAGGCCAGTGCTAGGTGCGTGGGTGCTGGTTGTGGTTGTGAGGTCAGTGGTGTCTCAGTGCCTGCTAGGCCAGTGCTAGGTGCGTGGCTGCTCTTTTCAATTGCGAGGTCAGTGGTGTCTCAGTGCCTGCTAGGCCAGTGCTAGGTGCGTGGGTGCTGTTTGTGGTTGTGAGGTCCGTGGTGGCTCAGTGCCTGCTAGGCCAGTGCTAGGTGCGTGGCTGCTGGTTGTGGTTGTGAGGTCAGTGGTGGCTCAGTGCCTGCTAGGCCAGTGCTAGGTGCGTGGGTGCTGTTTGTGGTTGTGAGGTCAGTGGTGTCTCAGTGCCTGCTAGGCCAGTGCTAGGTGCGTGGGTGCTGTTTGTGGTTGTCAGGTCACTTGTGGCTCAGTGCCTGCTAGGCCAGTGCTAGGTGCGTGGCTGCTGTTTTGAATTGTGAGGTCACTTGTGGCTCAGTGCCTGCTAGGCCAGTGCTAGGTGCGTGGCTGCTGGTTGTGGTTGTGAGGTCAGTGGTGGCTCAGTGCCTGCTAGGCCAGTGCTAGGTGCGTGGCTGCTGTTTGTGGTTGTGAGGTCAGTGGTGGCTCAGTGCCTGCTAGGCCAGTGCTAGGTGCGTGGCTGCTGTTTGTGGTTGTGAGGTCAGTGGTGGCTCAGTGCCTGCTAGGCCAGTGCTAGGTGCGTGGGTGCTGTTTGTGGTTGTGAGGTCAGTGGTGTCTCAGTGCCTGCTAGGCCAGTGCTAGGTGCGTGGCTGCTGTTTTCAATTGTGAGGTCAGTGGTGTCTCAGTGCCTGCTAGGCCAGTGCTAGGTGCGTGGGTGCTGTTTGTGGTTGTGAGGTCCGTGGTGGCTCAGTGCCTGCTAGGCCAGTGCTAGGTGCGTGGCTGCTGGTTGTGGTTGTGAGGTCAGTGGTGGCTCAGTGCCTGCTAGGCCAGTGCTAGGTGCGTGGGTGCTGTTTGTGGTTGTGAGGTCAGTGGTGTCTCAGTGCCTGCTAGGCCAGTGCTAGGTGCGTGGGTGCTGTTTGTGGTTGTCAGGTCACTTGTGGCTCAGTGCCTGCTAGGCCAGTGCTTGGTGCGTGGCTGCTGTTTGTGGTTGTGAGGTCAGTGGTGGCTCAGTGCCTGCTAGGCCAGTGCTAGGTGCGTGGGTGCTGTTTGTGGTTGTGAGGTCAGTGGTGGCTCAGTGCCTGCTAGGCTAGTGCTAGGTGCGTGGGTGCTGTTTGTGGTTGTGAGGTCCCTTGTGGCTCAGTGCCTGCTAGGCCAGTGCTAGGTGCGTGGCTGCTGTTTGTGGTTGTGAGGTCCCTTGTGGCTCAGTGCCTGCTAGGCCAGTGCTAGGTGCGTGGCTGCTGTTTGTGGTTGTGAGGTCAGTGGTGGCTCAGTGCCTGCTAGGCCAGTGCTAGGTGCGTGGCTGCTGTTTGTGGTTGTGAGGTCAGTGGTGGCTCAGTGCCTGCTAGGCCAGTGCTAGGTGCGTGGCTGCTGTTTTCAGTTGTGAGGTCAGTGGTGGCTCAGTGCCTGCTAGGCCAGTGCTAGGTGCGTGGGTGCTGTTTGTGGTTGTGAGGTCAGTGGTGGCTCAGTGCCTGCTAGGCCAGTGCTAGGTGCGTGAGTGCAGTTTGTTGTTGTGAGGTCAGTGGTGGCTCAGTGCCTGCTAGGCCAGTGCTAGGTGCGTGGCTGCTGGTTGTGGTTGTGAGGTCAGTGGTGGCTCAGTGCCTGCTAGGCCAGTGCTAGGTGCGTGGCTGCTGTTTTCAATTGTGAGGTCAGTGGTGGCTCAGTGCCTGCTAGGCCAGTGCTAGGTGCGTGGCTGCTGTTTGTGGTTGTGAGGTCAGCGGTGTCTCAGTGCCTGCTAGGCCAGTGCTAGGTGCGTGGCTGCTGTTTTCAATTGTGAGGTCAGTGGTGGCTCAGTGCTTGCTAGGCCAGTGCTAGGTGCGTGGGTGCTGTTTGTGGTTGTGAGGTCACTTGTGGATCAGTGCCTGCTAGGCCAGTGCTAGGTGCGTGGCTGCTGTTTGTGGTTGTGAGGTCAGTGGTGGCTCAGTGCCTGCTAGGCCAGTGCTAGGTGCGTGGCTGCTGTTTGTGGTTGTGAGGTCAGTGGTGGCTCAGTGCCTGCTAGGCCAGTGCTAGGTGCGTGGGTGCTGGTTGTGGTTGTGAGGTCAGTGGTGTCTCAGTGCCTGCTAGGCCAGTGCTAGGTGCGTGGCTGCTCTTTTCAATTGCGAGGTCAGTGGTGTCTCAGTGCCTGCTAGGCCAGTGCTAGGTGCGTGGGTGCTGTTTGTGTTTGTGAGGTCCGTGGTGGCTCAGTGCCTGCTAGGCCAGTGCTAGGTGCGTGGCTGCTGGTTGTGGTTGTGAGGTCAGTGGTGGCTCAGTGCCTGCTAGGCCAGTGCTAGGTGCGTGGCTGCTGTTTGTGGTTGTGAGGTCAGTGGTGGCTCAGTGCCTGCTAGGCCAGTGCTAGGTGCGTGGGTGCTGTTTGTGGTTGTGAGGTCAGTGGTGTCTCAGTGCCTGCTAGGCCAGTGCTAGGTGCGTGGCTGCTGTTTTCAATTGTGAGGTCAGTGGTGTCTCAGTGCCTGCTAGGCCAGTGCTAGGTGCGTGGGTGCTGTTTGTGGTTGTGAGGTCCGTGGTGGCTCAGTGCCTGCTAGGCCAGTGCTAGGTGCGTGGCTGCTGGTTGTGGTTGTGAGGTCAGTGGTGGCTCAGTGCCTGCTAGGCCAGTGCTAGGTGCGTGGGTGCTGTTTGTGGTTGTGAGGTCAGTGGTGTCTCAGTGCCTGCTAGGCCAGTGCTAGGTGCGTGGGTGCTGTTTGTGGTTGTCAGGTCACTTGTGGCTCAGTGCCTGCTAGGCCAGTGCTTGGTGCGTGGCTGCTGTTTGTGGTTGTGAGGTCAGTGGTGGCTCAGTGCCTGCTAGGCCAGTGCTAGGTGCGTGGGTGCTGTTTGTGGTTGTGAGGTCAGTGGTGGCTCAGTGCCTGCTAGGCTAGTGCTAGGTGCGTGGGTGCTGTTTGTGGTTGTGAGGTCCCTTGTGGCTCAGTGCCTGCTAGGCCAGTGCTAGGTGCGTGGCTGCTGTTTGTGGTTGTGAGGTCCCTTGTGGCTCAGTGCCTGCTAGGCCAGTGCTAGGTGCGTGGCTGCTGTTTGTGGTTGTGAGGTCAGTGGTGGCTCAGTGCCTGCTAGGCCAGTGCTAGGTGCGTGGCTGCTGTTTGTGGTTGTGAGGTCAGTGGTGGCTCAGTGCCTGCTAGGCCAGTGCTAGGTGCGTGGCTGCTGTTTTCAGTTGTGAGGTCAGTGGTGGCTCAGTGCCTGCTAGGCCAGTGCTAGGTGCGTGGGTGCTGTTTGTGGTTGTGAGGTCAGTGGTGGCTCAGTGCCTGCTAGGCCAGTGCTAGGTGCGTGAGTGCAGTTTGTTGTTGTGAGGTCAGTGGTGGCTCAGTGCCTGCTAGGCCAGTGCTAGGTGCGTGGCTGCTGGTTGTGGTTGTGAGGTCAGTGGTGGCTCAGTGCCTGCTAGGCCAGTGCTAGGTGCGTGGCTGCTGTTTTCAATTGTGAGGTCAGTGGTGGCTCAGTGCCTGCTAGGCCAGTGCTAGGTGCGTGGCTGCTGTTTGTGGTTGTGAGGTCAGCGGTGTCTCAGTGCCTGCTAGGCCAGTGCTAGGTGCGTGGCTGCTGTTTTCAATTGTGAGGTCAGTGGTGGCTCAGTGCTTGCTAGGCCAGTGCTAGGTGCGTGGGTGCTGTTTGTGGTTGTGAGGTCACTTGTGGATCAGTGCCTGCTAGGCCAGTGCTAGGTGCGTGGCTGCTGTTTGTGGTTGTGAGGTCAGTGGTGGCTCAGTGCCTGCTAGGCCAGTGCTAGGTGCGTGGCTGCTGTTTGTGGTTGTGAGGTCAGTGGTGGCTCAGTGCCTGCTAGGCCAGTGCTAGGTGCGTGGGTGCTGGTTGTGGTTGTGAGGTCAGTGGTGTCTCAGTGCCTGCTAGGCCAGTGCTAGGTGCGTGGCTGCTCTTTTCAATTGCGAGGTCAGTGGTGTCTCAGTGCCTGCTAGGCCAGTGCTAGGTGCGTGGGTGCTGTTTGTGTTTGTGAGGTCCGTGGTGGCTCAGTGCCTGCTAGGCCAGTGCTAGGTGCGTGGCTGCTGGTTGTGGTTGTGAGGTCAGTGGTGGCTCAGTGCCTGCTAGGCCAGTGCTAGGTGCGTGGCTGCTGTTTGTGGTTGTGAGGTCAGTGGTGTCTCAGTGCCTGCTAGGCCAGTGCTAGGTGCGTGGCTGCTGGTTGTGGTTGTGAGGTCAGTGGTGGCTCAGTGCCTGCTAGGCCAGTGCTAGGTGTGTGGCTGCTGTTTGTGGTTGTGAGGTCACTTGTGGCTCAGTGCCGGCTAGGCCAGTGCTAGGTGCGTGGGTGCTCTTTGTGGTTGTGAGTTCAGTGGTGGCTCAGTGCCTGCTAGGCCAGTGCTAGGTGCGTGGGTGCTGTTTGTGGTTGTGAGGTCAGTGGTGGATCAGTGCCTGCTAGACCAGTGCTAGGTGCGTGGCTGCTGGTTGTGGTTGTGAGGTCAGTGGTGGCTCAGTGCCTGCTAGGCCAGTGCTAGGTGCGTGGCTGCTGGTTGTGGTTGTGAGGTCAGTGGTGGCTCAGTGCCTGCTAGGCCAGTGCTAGGTGCGTGGCTGCTGGTTGTGGTTGTGAGGTCAGTGGTGGCTCAGTGCCTGCTAGGCCAGTGCTAGGTGTGTGGCTGCTGTTTGTGGTTGTGAGGTCACTTGTGGCTCAGTGCCTGCTAGGCCAGTGCTAGGTGCGTGGCTGCTGTTTGTGGTTGTGAGGTCAGTGGTGGCTCAGTGCCTGCTAGGCCAGTGCTAGGTGCATGGCTGCTGGTTGTGGTTGTGAGGTCAGTGGTGGCTCAGTGCCTGCTAGGCCAGTGCTCGGTGCGTGGCTGCTGTTTGTGGTTGTGAGATCCGTGGTGGCTCAGTGCCTGCTAGGCCAGTGCTAGGTGCGTGGCTGCTGTTGGTGGTTGTGAGGTCAGTGGTGGCTCAGTGCCTGCTAGGCCAGTGCTAGGTGCGTGGCTGCTGGTTGTGGTTGTGAGGTCAGTGGTGGCTCAGTGCCTGCTAGGCCAGTGCTAGGTGCGTGGCTGCTGTTTGTGGTTGTGAGGTCACTTGTGGCTCAGTGCCTGCTAGGCCAGTGCTAGGTGTGTGGCTGCTGTTTGTGGTTGTGAGGTCAGTGGTGGGTCAGTGCCTGCTAGGCCAGTGCTAGGTGCGTGGCTGCTGTTTGTGGTTGTGAGGTCACTTGTGGCTCAGTGCCTGCTAGGCCAGTGCTAGGTGCGTGGCTGCTGTTTGTGGTTGTGAGGTCAGTGGTGGCTCAGTGCCTGCTAGGCCAGTGCTAGGTGCGTGGCTGCTCTTTTCAATTGTGAGGTCACTTGTGTCTTAGTGCCTGCTAGGCCAGTGCTAGGTGCGTCGATGCTGTTTTCAACTGTGAGGTCAGTGGTGTCTCAGTGCCTGCTAGGCCAGTGCTAGGTGCGTGGGTGCTCTTTGTGGTTGTGAGGTCCCTTGTGGCTCAGTGCCTGCTAGGCCAGTGCCTGGTGCGTGGCTGCTGTTTGTGGCTGTGAGGTCAGTGGTGGCTCAGTGCCTGCTAGGCCAGTGCTAGGTGCGTGGGTGCTGTTTGTGGTTGTGAGGTCAGTGGTGGGTCAGTGCCTGCTAGGCCAGTGCTAGGTGCGTGGCTGCTCTTTTCAATTGTGAGGTCACTTGTGTCTTAGTGCCTGCTAGGCCAGTGCTAGGTGCGTGGATGCTGTTTTCAACTGTGAGGTCAGTGGTGTCTCAGTGCCTGCTAGGCCAGTGCTAGGTGCGTGGGTGCTCTTTGTGGTTGTGAGGTCCCTTGTGGCTCAGTGCCTGCTAGGCCAGTGCTTGGTGCGTGGCTGCTGTTTGTGGTTGTGAGGTCAGTGGTGGCTCAGTGCCTGCTAGGCCAGTGCTAGGTGCGTGGCTGCTGTTTGTGGTTGTGAGGTCAGTGGTGGCTCAGTGCCTGCTAGGCCAGTGCTAGGTGCGTGGCTGCTGGTTGTGGTTGTGAGGTCAGTGGTGGCTCATTGCCTGCTAGGCCAGTGCTAGGTGCGTGGCTGCTGTTTGTGGTTGTGAGATCCGTGGTGGCTCAGTGCCTGCTAGGCCAGTGCTAGGTGCGTGGCTGCTGTTGGTGGTTGTGAGGTCAGTGGTGGCTCAGTGCCTGCTAGGCCAGTGCTAGGTGCGTGGCTGCTGGTTGTGGTTGTGAGGTCAGTGGTGGCTCAGTGCCTGCTAGGCCAGTGCTAGGTGCGTGGCTGCTGTTTGTGGTTGTGAGGTCACTTGTGGCTCAGTGCCTGCTAGGCCAGTGCTAGGTGTGTGGCTGCTGTTTGTGGTTGTGAGGTCAGTGGTGGCTCAGTGCCTGCTAGGCCAGTGCTAGGTGCGTGGCTGCTGTTTGTGGTTGTGAGGTCACTTGTGGCTCAGTGCCTGCTAGGCCAGTGCTAGGTGCGTGGCTGCTGGTTGTGGTTGTGAGGTCAGTGGTGGCTCAGTGCCTGCTAGGCCAGTGCTAGGTGCGTGGCTGCTCTTTTCAATTGTGAGGTCACTTGTGTCTTAGTGCCTGCTAGGCCAGTGCTAGGTGCGTGGATGCTGTTTTCAACTGTGAGGTCAGTGGTGTCTCAGTGCCTGCTAGGCCAGTGCTAGGTGCGTGGGTGCTCTTTGTGGTTGTGAGGTCCCTTGTGGCTCAGTGCCTGCTAGGCCAGTGCCTGGTGCGTGGCTGCTGTTTGTGGTTGTGAGGTCAGTGGTGGCTCAGTGCCTGCTAGGCCAGTGCTAGGTGCGTGGGTGCTGTTTGTGGTTGTGAGGTCAGTGGTGGCTCAGTGACTGCTAGGCCAGTGCTAGGTGCGTGGGTGCTGTTTGTGGTTGTGAGGTCAGTGGTGGCTCAGTGACTGCTAGGCCAGTGCTAGGTGCGTGGCTGCTGTTTGTGGTTGTGAGGTCCCTTGTGGCTCAGTGCCTGCTAGGCCAGTGCTAGGTGCGTGGCTGCTGTTTGTGGTTGTGAGGTCAGTGGTGGCTCAGTGCCTGCTAGGCCAGTGCTAGGTGCGTGGCTGCTGTTTGTGGTTGTGAGGTCAGTGGTGGCTCAGTGCCTGCTAGGCCAGTGCTAGGTGCGTGGCTGCTGTTTTCAGTTGTGAGGTCAGTGGTGGCTCAGTGCCTGCTAGGCCAGTGCTAGGTGCGTGGCTGCTGTTTTCAGTTGTGAGGTCAGTGGTGGCTCAGTGCCTGCTAGGCCAGTGCTAGGTGCGTGGGTGCTGTTTGTGGTTGTGAGGTCAGTGGTGGCTCAGTGCCTGCTAGGCCAGTGCTAGGTGCGTGGCTGCTGTTTGTGGTTGTGTGGTCAGTGGTGGCTCAGTGCCTGCTAGGCCAGTGCTAGGTGCGTGGGTGCTCTTTGTGGTTGTGAGGTCAGTGGTGGCTCAGTGCCTGCTAGGCCAGTACTAGGTGCGTGGGTGCTGTTTGTGGTTGTGAGGTCAGTGGTGGCTCAGTGCCTGCTAGGCCAGTGCTAGCTGCGTGGCTGCTGTTTGTGGTTGTGAGGTCAGTGGTGGCTCAGTGCCTGCTAGGCCAGTGCTAGGTGCGTGGCTGCTGTTTGTGGTTGTGAGGTCAGTGGTGGCTCAGTGCCTGCTAGGCCAGTGCTAGGTGCGTGGCTGCTGTTTGTGGTTGTGAGGTCCCTTGTGGCTCAGTGCCTGCTAGGCCAGTGCTAGGTGCGTGGTTGCTGTTTGTGGTTGTGAGGTCAGTGGTGTCTCAGTGCCTGCTAGGCCAGTGCTAGGTGCGTGGCTGCTGTTTGTGGTTGTGAGGTCAGTGGTGGCTCAGTGCCTGCTAGGCCAGTGCTAGGTGCGTGGCTGCTGTTTGTGGTTGTGAGGTCAGTGGTGGCTCAGTGCCTGCTAGGCCAGTGCTAGGTGCGTGGCTGCTGTTTGTGGTTGTGAGGTCAGTGGTGGCTCAGTGCCTGCTAGGCCAGTGCTAGGTGCGTGGCTGCTGTTTTCAATTGTGAGGTCAGTGGTGGCTCAGTGCCTGCTAGGCCAGTGCTAGGTGCGTGGCTGCTGTTTGTGGTTGTGAGGTCACTTGTGGCTCAGTGCCTGCTAGGCCAGTGCTAGGTGCGTGGCTGCTGTTGGTGGTTGTGAGGTCAGTGGTGGCTCAGTGCCTGCTAGGCCAGTGCTAGGTGCGTGGCTGCTGGTTGTGGTTGTGAGGTCAGTGGTGGCTCAGTGCCTGCTAGGCCAGTGCTAGGTGCGTGGCTGCTGTTTTCAATTGTGAGGTCAGTGGTGGCTCAGTGCCTGCTAGGCCAGTGCTAGGTGCGTGGCTGCTGTTTGTGGTTGTGAGGTCACTTGTGGCTCAGTGCCTGCTAGGCCAGTGCTAGGTGCGTGGCTGCTGTTTGTGGTTGTGAGGTCAGTGGTGTCTCAGTGCCTGCTAGGCCAGTGCTAGGTGCGTGGGTGCTGTTTGTGGTTGTCAGGTCACTTGTGGCTCAGTGCCTGCTAGGCCAGTGCTAGGTGCGTGGCTGCTGTTTGTGGTTGTGAGGTCACTTGTGGCTCAGTGCCTGCTAGGCCAGTGCTAGGTGCATGGGTGCTGTTTGTGGTTGTGAGGTCAGTGGTGGCTCAGTGCCTGCTAGGCCAGTGCTAGGTGCGTGGGTGCTGTTTGTGGTTGTGAGGTCAGTGGTGGCTCAGTGCCTGCTAGGCCAGTGCTAGGTGTGTGGCTGCTGTTTGTGGTTGTGAGGTCACTTGTGGCTCAGTGCCGGCTAGGCCAGTTATAGGTGCGTGGCTGCTGTTTTCGGTTGTGAGTTCAGTGGTGGCTCAGTGCCTGCTAGGCCAGTGCTAGGTGCGTGGCTGCTCTTTGTGGTTGTGAGGTCAGTGGTGGATCAGTGCCTGCTAGACCAGTGCTAGGTGCGTGGCTGCTGGTTGTGGTTGTGAGGTCAGTGGTGGCTCAGTGCCTGCTAGGCCAGTGCTAGGTGCGTGGGTGCTGTTGGTGGTTGTGAGGTCAGTGGTGGCTCAGTGCCTGCTAGGCCAGTGCTAGGTGCGTGGCTGCTGTTTGTGGTTGTGAGGTCAGTGGTGGCTCAGTGCCTGCTAGGCCAGTGCTAGGTGCGTGGCTGCTGTTTGTGGTTGTGAGGTCAGTGGTGGCTCAGTGCCTGCTAGGCCAGTGCTAGGTGCGTGGCTGCTGTTTGTGGTTGTGAGGTCAGTGGTGGCTCAGTGCCTGCTAGGCCAGTGCTAGGTGCGTGGCTGCTGTTTGTGGTTGTGAGGTCAGTGGTGGCTCAGTGCCTGCTAGGCCAGTGCTAGGTGCGTGGCTGCTGTTTGTGGCTGTGAGGTCAGTGGTGGCTCAGTGCCTGCTAGGCCAGTGCTAGGTGCGTGGCTGCTGTTTGTGGTTGTGAGGTCAGTGGTGGCTCAGTGCCTGCTAGGCCAGTGCTAGGTGCGTGAGTGCAGTTTGTTGTTGTGAGGTCAGTGGTGGCTCAGTGCCTGCTAGGCCAGTGCTAGGTGCGTGGCTGCTGTTTGTGGTTGTGAGGTCAGTGGTGGCTCAGTGCCTGCTAGGCCAGTGCTAGGTGCGTGGCTGCTGTTTGTGGTTGTGAGGTCAGTGGTGGCTCAGTGCCTGCTAGGCCAGTGCTAGGTGCGTGGGTGCTGTTTGTGGCTGTGAGGTCCGTGGTGGCTCAGTGCCTGCTAGGCCAGTGCTAGGTGCGTGGCTGCTGTTTGTGGTTGTGAGGTCAGTGGTGGCTCAGTGCCTGCTAGGCCAGTGCTAGGTGCGTGGTTGCTGTTGGTGGTTGTGAGGTCAGTGGTGGCTCAGTGCCTGCTAGGCCAGTGCTGGGTGCGTGGTTGCTGTTGGTGGTTGTGAGGTCAGTGGTGGCTCAGTGCCTGCTAGGCCAGTGCTAGGTGCGTGGCTGCTGTTTGTGGTTGTGAGGTCAGTGGTGGCTCAGTGCCTGCTAGGCCAGTGCTAGGTGTTTGGCTGCTGTTTTCAATTGTGAGGTCCCTTGTGGCTCAGTGCCTGCTAGGCCAGTGCTAGGTGCGTGGCTGCTGTTTGTGGTTGTGAGGTCAGTGGTGGCTCAGTGCCTGCTAGGCCAGTGCTAGGTGCGTGGCTGCTGTTGGTGGTTGTGAGGTCAGTGGTGGCTCAGTGCCTGCTAGGCCAGTGCTAGGTGCGTGGCTGCTGTTTGTGGTTGTGAGGTCAGTGGTGGCTCAGTGCCTGCTAGGCCAGTGCTAGGTGCGTGGCTGCTGTTTGTGGTTGTGAGGTCAGTGGTGGCTCAGTGCCTGCTAGGCCAGTGCTAGGTGCGTGGCTGCTGTTGGTGGTTGTGAGGTCAGTGGTGGCTCAGTGCCTGCTAGGCCAGTGCTAGGTGCGTGGCTGCTGGTTGTGGTTGTGAGGTCAGTGGTGGCTCAGTGCCTGCTAGGCCAGTGCTAGGTGCGTGGCTGCTGTTTGTGGTTGTGAGGTCACTTGTGGCTCAGTGCCTGCTAGGCCAGTGCTAGGTGTGTGGCTGCTGTTTGTGGTTGTGAGGTCAGTGGTGGGTCAGTGCCTGCTAGGCCAGTGCTAGGTGCGTGGCTGCTGTTTGTGGTTGTGAGGTCACTTGTGGCTCAGTGCCTGCTAGGCCAGTGCTAGGTGCGTGGCTGCTGTTTGTGGTTGTGAGGTCAGTGGTGGCTCAGTGCCTGCTAGGCCAGTGCTAGGTGCGTGGCTGCTCTTTTCAATTGTGAGGTCACTTGTGTCTTAGTGCCTGCTAGGCCAGTGCTAGGTGCGTCGATGCTGTTTTCAACTGTGAGGTCAGTGGTGTCTCAGTGCCTGCTAGGCCAGTGCTAGGTGCGTGGGTGCTCTTTGTGGTTGTGAGGTCCCTTGTGGCTCAGTGCCTGCTAGGCCAGTGCCTGGTGCGTGGCTGCTGTTTGTGGCTGTGAGGTCAGTGGTGGCTCAGTGCCTGCTAGGCCAGTGCTAGGTGCGTGGGTGCTGTTTGTGGTTGTGAGGTCAGTGGTGGGTCAGTGCCTGCTAGGCCAGTGCTAGGTGCGTGGCTGCTCTTTTCAATTGTGAGGTCACTTGTGTCTTAGTGCCTGCTAGGCCAGTGCTAGGTGCGTGGATGCTGTTTTCAACTGTGAGGTCAGTGGTGTCTCAGTGCCTGCTAGGCCAGTGCTAGGTGCGTGGGTGCTCTTTGTGGTTGTGAGGTCCCTTGTGGCTCAGTGCCTGCTAGGCCAGTGCTTGGTGCGTGGCTGCTGTTTGTGGTTGTGAGGTCAGTGGTGGCTCAGTGCCTGCTAGGCCAGTGCTAGGTGCGTGGCTGCTGTTTGTGGTTGTGAGGTCAGTGGTGGCTCAGTGCCTGCTAGGCCAGTGCTAGGTGCGTGGCTGCTGGTTGTGGTTGTGAGGTCAGTGGTGGCTCATTGCCTGCTAGGCCAGTGCTAGGTGCGTGGCTGCTGTTTGTGGTTGTGAGATCCGTGGTGGCTCAGTGCCTGCTAGGCCAGTGCTAGGTGCGTGGCTGCTGTTGGTGGTTGTGAGGTCAGTGGTGGCTCAGTGCCTGCTAGGCCAGTGCTAGGTGCGTGGCTGCTGGTTGTGGTTGTGAGGTCAGTGGTGGCTCAGTGCCTGCTAGGCCAGTGCTAGGTGCGTGGCTGCTGTTTGTGGTTGTGAGGTCACTTGTGGCTCAGTGCCTGCTAGGCCAGTGCTAGGTGTGTGGCTGCTGTTTGTGGTTGTGAGGTCAGTGGTGGCTCAGTGCCTGCTAGGCCAGTGCTAGGTGCGTGGCTGCTGTTTGTGGTTGTGAGGTCACTTGTGGCTCAGTGCCTGCTAGGCCAGTGCTAGGTGCGTGGCTGCTGGTTGTGGTTGTGAGGTCAGTGGTGGCTCAGTGCCTGCTAGGCCAGTGCTAGGTGCGTGGCTGCTCTTTTCAATTGTGAGGTCACTTGTGTCTTAGTGCCTGCTAGGCCAGTGCTAGGTGCGTGGATGCTGTTTTCAACTGTGAGGTCAGTGGTGTCTCAGTGCCTGCTAGGCCAGTGCTAGGTGCGTGGGTGCTCTTTGTGGTTGTGAGGTCCCTTGTGGCTCAGTGCCTGCTAGGCCAGTGCCTGGTGCGTGGCTGCTGTTTGTGGTTGTGAGGTCAGTGGTGGCTCAGTGCCTGCTAGGCCAGTGCTAGGTGCGTGGGTGCTGTTTGTGGTTGTGAGGTCAGTGGTGGCTCAGTGACTGCTAGGCCAGTGCTAGGTGCGTGGGTGCTGTTTGTGGTTGTGAGGTCAGTGGTGGCTCAGTGACTGCTAGGCCAGTGCTAGGTGCGTGGCTGCTGTTTGTGGTTGTGAGGTCCCTTGTGGCTCAGTGCCTGCTAGGCCAGTGCTAGGTGCGTGGCTGCTGTTTGTGGTTGTGAGGTCAGTGGTGGCTCAGTGCCTGCTAGGCCAGTGCTAGGTGCGTGGCTGCTGTTTGTGGTTGTGAGGTCAGTGGTGGCTCAGTGCCTGCTAGGCCAGTGCTAGGTGCGTGGCTGCTGTTTTCAGTTGTGAGGTCAGTGGTGGCTCAGTGCCTGCTAGGCCAGTGCTAGGTGCGTGGCTGCTGTTTTCAGTTGTGAGGTCAGTGGTGGCTCAGTGCCTGCTAGGCCAGTGCTAGGTGCGTGGGTGCTGTTTGTGGTTGTGAGGTCAGTGGTGGCTCAGTGCCTGCTAGGCCAGTGCTAGGTGCGTGGCTGCTGTTTGTGGTTGTGTGGTCAGTGGTGGCTCAGTGCCTGCTAGGCCAGTGCTAGGTGCGTGGGTGCTCTTTGTGGTTGTGAGGTCAGTGGTGGCTCAGTGCCTGCTAGGCCAGTACTAGGTGCGTGGGTGCTGTTTGTGGTTGTGAGGTCAGTGGTGGCTCAGTGCCTGCTAGGCCAGTGCTAGCTGCGTGGCTGCTGTTTGTGGTTGTGAGGTCAGTGGTGGCTCAGTGCCTGCTAGGCCAGTGCTAGGTGCGTGGCTGCTGTTTGTGGTTGTGAGGTCAGTGGTGGCTCAGTGCCTGCTAGGCCAGTGCTAGGTGCGTGGCTGCTGTTTGTGGTTGTGAGGTCCCTTGTGGCTCAGTGCCTGCTAGGCCAGTGCTAGGTGCGTGGTTGCTGTTTGTGGTTGTGAGGTCAGTGGTGGCTCAGTGACTGCTAGGCCAGTGCTAGGTGCGTGGCTGCTGTTTGTGGTTGTGAGGTCAGTGGTGGCTCAGTGCCTGCTAGGCCAGTGCTAGGTGCGTGGCTGCTGTTTGTGGTTGTGAGGTCAGTGGTGGCTCAGTGCCTGCTAGGCCAGTGCTAGGTGCGTGGCTGCTGTTTGTGGTTGTGAGGTCAGTGGTGGCTCAGTGCCTGCTAGGCCAGTGCTAGGTGCGTGGCTGCTGTTTTCAATTGTGAGGTCAGTGGTGGCTCAGTGCCTGCTAGGCCAGTGCTAGGTGCGTGGCTGCTGTTTGTGGTTGTGAGGTCACTTGTGGCTCAGTGCCTGCTAGGCCAGTGCTAGGTGCGTGGCTGCTGTTGGTGGTTGTGAGGTCAGTGGTGGCTCAGTGCCTGCTAGGCCAGTGCTAGGTGCGTGGCTGCTGGTTGTGGTTGTGAGGTCAGTGGTGGCTCAGTGCCTGCTAGGCCAGTGCTAGGTGCGTGGCTGCTGTTTTCAATTGTGAGGTCAGTGGTGGCTCAGTGCCTGCTAGGCCAGTGCTAGGTGCGTGGCTGCTGTTTGTGGTTGTGAGGTCACTTGTGGCTCAGTGCCTGCTAGGCCAGTGCTAGGTGCGTGGCTGCTGTTTGTGGTTGTGAGGTCAGTGGTGTCTCAGTGCCTGCTAGGCCAGTGCTAGGTGCGTGGGTGCTGTTTGTGGTTGTCAGGTCACTTGTGGCTCAGTGCCTGCTAGGCCAGTGCTAGGTGCGTGGCTGCTGTTTGTGGTTGTGAGGTCACTTGTGGCTCAGTGCCTGCTAGGCCAGTGCTAGGTGCATGGGTGCTGTTTGTGGTTGTGAGGTCAGTGGTGGCTCAGTGCCTGCTAGGCCAGTGCTAGGTGCGTGGGTGCTGTTTGTGGTTGTGAGGTCAGTGGTGGCTCAGTGCCTGCTAGGCCAGTGCTAGGTGTGTGGCTGCTGTTTGTGGTTGTGAGGTCACTTGTGGCTCAGTGCCGGCTAGGCCAGTTATAGGTGCGTGGCTGCTGTTTTCGGTTGTGAGTTCAGTGGTGGCTCAGTGCCTGCTAGGCCAGTGCTAGGTGCGTGGCTGCTCTTTGTGGTTGTGAGGTCAGTGGTGGATCAGTGCCTGCTAGACCAGTGCTAGGTGCGTGGCTGCTGGTTGTGGTTGTGAGGTCAGTGGTGGCTCAGTGCCTGCTAGGCCAGTGCTAGGTGCGTGGGTGCTGTTGGTGGTTGTGAGGTCAGTGGTGGCTCAGTGCCTGCTAGGCCAGTGCTAGGTGCGTGGCTGCTGTTTGTGGTTGTGAGGTCAGTGGTGGCTCAGTGCCTGCTAGGCCAGTGCTAGGTGCGTGGCTGCTGTTTGTGGTTGTGAGGTCAGTGGTGGCTCAGTGCCTGCTAGGCCAGTGCTAGGTGCGTGGCTGCTGTTTGTGGTTGTGAGGTCAGTGGTGGCTCAGTGCCTGCTAGGCCAGTGCTAGGTGCGTGGCTGCTGTTTGTGGCTGTGAGGTCAGTGGTGGCTCAGTGCCTGCTAGGCCAGTGCTAGGTGCGTGGCTGCTGTTTGTGGTTGTGAGGTCAGTGGTGGCTCAGTGCCTGCTAGGCCAGTGCTAGGTGCGTGAGTGCAGTTTGTTGTTGTGAGGTCAGTGGTGGCTCAGTGCCTGCTAGGCCAGTGCTAGGTGCGTGGCTGCTGTTTGTGGTTGTGAGGTCCCTTCTGGCTCAGTGCCTGCTAGGCCAGTGCTAGGTGCGTGGCTGCTGTTTGTGGTTGTGAGGTCAGTGGTGGCTCAGTGCCTGCTAGGCCAGTGCTAGGTGCGTGGGTGCTGTTTGTGGCTGTGAGGTCCGTGGTGGCTCAGTGCCTGCTAGGCCAGTGCTAGGTGCGTGGCTGCTGTTTGTGGTTGTGAGGTCAGTGGTGGCTCAGTGCCTGCTAGGCCAGTGCTAGGTGCGTGGGTGCTGTTGGTGGTTGTGAGGTCAGTGGTGGCTCAGTGCCTGCTAGGCCAGTGCTAGGTGCGTGGCTGCTGTTTGTGGTTGTGAGGTCACTTGTGGCTCAGTGCCTGCTAGGCCAGTGCTAGGTGCGTGGCTGCTGGTTGTGGTTGTGAGGTCAGTGGTGGCTCAGTGCCTGCTAGGCCAGTGCTAGGTGCGTGGCTGCTGTTTGTGGTTGTGAGATCCGTGGTGGCTCAGTGCCTGCTAGGCCAGTGCTAGGTGCGTGGCTGCTCTTGGTGGTTGTGAGGTCAGTGGTGGCTCAGTGCCTGCTAGGCCAGTGCTAGGTGCGTGGCTGCTGGTTGTGGTTGTGAGGTCAGTGGTGGCTCAGTGCCTGCTAGGCCAGTGCTAGGTGCGTGGCTGCTGTTTGTGGTTGTGAGGTCACTTGTGGCTCAGTGCCTGCTAGGCCAGTGCTAGGTGTGTGGCTGCTGTTTGTGGTTGTGAGGTCAGTGGTGGCTCAGTGCCTGCTAGGCCAGTGCTAGGTGCGTGGCTGCTGTTTGTGGTTGTGAGGTCACTTGTGTCTCAGTGCCTGCTAGGCCAGTGCTAGGTGCGTGGCTGCTGTTTGTGGTTGTGAGGTCAGTGGTGGCTCAGTGCCTGCTAGGCCAGTGCTAGGTGCGTGGCTGCTCTTTTCAATTGTGAGGTCACTTGTGTCTTAGTGCCTGCTAGGCCAGTGCTAGGTGCGTGGATGCTGTTTTCAACTGTGAGGTCAGTGGTGTCTCAGTGCCTGCTAGGCCAGTGCTAGGTGCGTGGGTGCTCTTTGTGGTTGTGAGGTCCCTTGTGGCTCAGTGCCTGCTAGGCCAGTGCTAGGTGCGTGGCTGCTGTTTGTGGTTGTGAGGTCACTTGTGGCTCAGTGCCTGCTAGGCCAGTGCTAGGTGCGTGGGTGCTGTTTGTGGTTGTGAGGTCAGTGGTGGCTCAGTGCCTGCTAGGCCAGTGCTAGGTGCGTGGCTGCTCTTTTCAATTGTGAGGTCACTTGTGTCTTAGTGCCTGCTAGGCCAGTGCTAGGTGCGTGGATGCTGTTTTCAACTGTGAGGTCAGTGGTGTCTCAGTGCCTGCTAGGCCAGTGCTAGGTGCGTGGGTGCTCTTTGTGGTTGTGAGGTCCCTTGTGGCTCAGTGCCTGCTAGGCCAGTGCTAGCTGCGTGGCTGCTGTTTGTGGTTGTGAGGTCAGTGGTGGCTCAGTGCCTGCTAGGCCAGTGCTAGGTGCGTGGGTGCTGTTTGTGGTTGTGAGGTCAGTGGTGGCTCAGTGCCTGCTAGGCCAGTGCTAGGTGCGTGGCTGCTGTTTGTGGTTGTGAGGTCCCTTGTGGCTCAGTGCCTGCTAGGCCAGTGCTAGGTGCGTGGCTGCTGTTTGTGGTTGTGAGGTCAGTGGTGGCTCAGTGCCTGCTAGGCCAGTGCTAGGTGCGTGGCTGCTGTTTGTGGTTGTGAGGTCAGTGGTGGCTCAGTGCCTGCTAGGCCAGTGCTAGGTGCGTGGGTGCTGTTTGTGGTTGTGAGGTCCCTTGTGGCTCAGTGCCTGCTAGGCCAGTGCTAGGTGCGTGGCTGCTGTTTGTGGTTGTGAGGTCAGTGGTGGCTCAGTGCCTGCTAGGCCAGTACTAGGTGCGTGGGTGCTGTTTGTGGTTGTGAGGTCAGTGGTGTCTCAGTGCCTGCTAGGCCAGTGCTAGGTGCGTGGCTGCTGTTTGTGGTTGTGAGGTCAGTGGTGGCTCAGTGCCTGCTAGGCCAGTGCTAGGTGCGTGGCTGCTGTTTGTGGTTGTGAGGTCAGTGGTGGCTCAGTGCCTGCTAGGCCAGTGCTAGGTGCGTGGCTGCTGTTTGTGGTTGTGAGGTCAGTGGTGGCTCAGTGCCTGCTAGGCCAGTGCTAGGTGCGTGGCTGCTGTTTGTGGTTGTGAGGTCAGTGGTGGCTCAGTGCCTGCTAGGCCAGTGCTAGGTGCGTGGGTGCTGTTTGTGGTTGTGAGGTCAGTGGTGGCTCAGTGCCTGCTAGGCCAGTGCTAGGTGCGTGAGTGCAGTTTGTTGTTGTGAGGTCAGTGGTGGCTCAGTGCCTGCTAGGCCAGTGCTAGGTGCGTGGCTGCTGTTTGTGGTTGTGAGGTCCCTTCTGGCTCAGTGCCTGCTAGGCCAGTGCTAGGTGCGTGGCTGCTGTTTGTGGTTGTGAGGTCAGTGGTGGCTCAGTGCCTGCTAGGCCAGTGCTAGGTGCGTGGGTGCTGTTTGTGGCTGTGAGGTCAGTGGTGGCTCAGTGCCTGCTAGGCCAGTGCTAGGTGCGTGGCTGCTGTTTGTGGTTGTGAGGTCAGTGGTGGCTCAGTGCCTGCTAGGCCAGTGCTAGGTGCGTGGGTGCTGTTGGTGGTTGTGAGGTCAGTGGTGGCTCAGTGCCTGCTAGGCCAGTGCTAGGTGCGTGGCTGCTGTTTGTGGTTGTGAGGTCACTTGTGGCTCAGTGCCTGCTAGGCCAGTGCTAGGTGCGTGGCTGCTGGTTGTGGTTGTGAGGTCAGTGGTGGCTCAGTGCCTGCTAGGCCAGTGCTAGGTGCGTGGCTGCTGTTTGTGGTTGTGAGATCCGTGGTGGCTCAGTGCCTGCTAGGCCAGTGCTAGGTGCGTGGCTGCTCTTGGTGGTTGTGAGGTCAGTGGTGGCTCAGTGCCTGCTAGGCCAGTGCTAGGTGCGTGGCTGCTGGTTGTGGTTGTGAGGTCAGTGGTGGCTCAGTGCCTGCTAGGCCAGTGCTAGGTGCGTGGCTGCTGTTTGTGGTTGTGAGGTCACTTGTGGCTCAGTGCCTGCTAGGCCAGTGCTAGGTGTGTGGCTGCTGTTTGTGGTTGTGAGGTCAGTGGTGGCTCAGTGCCTGCTAGGCCAGTGCTAGGTGCGTGGCTGCTGTTTGTGGTTGTGAGGTCACTTGTGTCTCAGTGCCTGCTAGGCCAGTGCTAGGTGCGTGGCTGCTGTTTGTGGTTGTGAGGTCAGTGGTGGCTCAGTGCCTGCTAGGCCAGTGCTAGGTGCGTGGCTGCTCTTTTCAATTGTGAGGTCACTTGTGTCTTAGTGCCTGCTAGGCCAGTGCTAGGTGCGTGGATGCTGTTTTCAACTGTGAGGTCAGTGGTGTCTCAGTGCCTGCTAGGCCAGTGCTAGGTGCGTGGGTGCTCTTTGTGGTTGTGAGGTCCCTTGTGGCTCAGTGCCTGCTAGGCCAGTGCTAGGTGCGTGGCTGCTGTTTGTGGTTGTGAGGTCAGTGGTGGCTCAGTGCCTGCTAGGCCAGTGCTAGGTGCGTGGCTGCTCTTTTCAATTGTGAGGTCACTTGTGTCTTAGTGCCTGCTAGGCCAGTGCTAGGTGCGTGGATGCTGTTTTCAACTGTGAGGTCAGTGGTGTCTCAGTGCCTGCTAGGCCAGTGCTAGGTGCGTGGGTGCTCTTTGTGGTTGTGAGGTCCCTTGTGGCTCAGTGCCTGCTAGGCCAGTGCTAGGTGCGTGGGTGCTGTTTGTGGTTGTGAGGTCAGTGGTGGCTCAGTGCCTGCTAGGCCAGTGCTAGGTGCGTGGCTGCTCTTTTCAATTGTGAGGTCACTTGTGTCTTAGTGCCTGCTAGGCCAGTGCTAGGTGCGTGGATGCTGTTTTCAACTGTGAGGTCAGTGGTGTCTCAGTGCCTGCTAGGCCAGTGCTAGGTGCGTGGGTGCTCTTTGTGGTTGTGAGGTCCCTTGTGGCTCAGTGCCTGCTAGGCCAGTGCTAGCTGCGTGGCTGCTGTTTGTGGTTGTGAGGTCAGTGGTGGCTCAGTGCCTGCTAGGCCAGTGCTAGGTGCGTGGGTGCTGTTTGTGGTTGTGAGGTCAGTGGTGGCTCAGTGCCTGCTAGGCCAGTGCTAGGTGCGTGGCTGCTGTTTGTGGTTGTGAGGTCCCTTGTGGCTCAGTGCCTGCTAGGCCAGTGCTAGGTGCGTGGCTGCTGTTTGTGGTTGTGAGGTCAGTGGTGGCTCAGTGCCTGCTAGGCCAGTGCTAGGTGCGTGGCTGCTGTTTGTGGTTGTGAGGTCAGTGGTGGCTCAGTGCCTGCTAGGCCAGTGCTAGGTGCGTGGGTGCTGTTTGTGGTTGTGAGGTCCCTTGTGGCTCAGTGCCTGCTAGGCCAGTGCTAGGTGCGTGGCTGCTGTTTGTGGTTGTGAGGTCAGTGGTGGCTCAGTGCCTGCTAGGCCAGTACTAGGTGCGTGGGTGCTGTTTGTGGTTGTGAGGTCAGTGGTGTCTCAGTGCCTGCTAGGCCAGTGCTAGGTGCGTGGCTGCTGTTTGTGGTTGTGAGGTCAGTGGTGGCTCAGTGCCTGCTAGGCCAGTGCTAGGTGCGTGGCTGCTGTTTGTGGTTGTGAGGTCAGTGGTGGCTCAGTGCCTGCTAGGCCAGTGCTAGGTGCGTGGCTGCTGTTTGTGGTTGTGAGGTCAGTGGTGGCTCAGTGCCTGCTAGGCCAGTGCTAGGTGCGTGGCTGCTGTTTGTGGTTGTGAGGTCAGTGGTGGCTCAGTGCCTGCTAGGCCAGTGCTAGGTGCGTGGGTGCTGTTTGTGGTTGTGAGGTCAGTGGTGGCTCAGTGCCTGCTAGGCCAGTGCTAGGTGCGTGGCTGCTGTTTGTGGTTGTGAGGTCCCTTGTGGCTCAGTGCCTGCTAGGCCAGTGCTAGGTGCGTGGCTGCTGTTTGTGGTTGTGAGGTCACTTGTGTCTCAGTGCCTGCTAGGCCAGTACTAGGTGCGTGGGTGCTGTTTGTGGTTGTGAGGTCAGTGGTGTCTCAGTGCCTGCTAGGCCAGTGCTAGGTGCGTGGCTGCTGTTTGTGGTTGTGAGGTCCCTTGTGGCTCAGTGCCTGCTAGGCCAGTGCTAGGTGCGTGGCTGCTGTTTGTGGTTGTGAGGTCAGTGGTGGCTCAGTGCCTGCTAGGCCAGTGCTAGGTGCGTGGGTGCTGTTTGTGGTTGTGAGGTCAGTGGTGGCTCAGTGCCTGCTAGGCCAGTGCTAGGTGCGTGGCTGCTGTTTGTGGTTGTGAGGTCAGTGGTGGCTCAGTGCCTGCTAGGCCAGTGCTAGGTGCGTGGCTGCTGTTTTCAATTGTGAGGTCAGTGGTGGCTCAGTGCCTGCTAGGCCAGTGCTAGGTGCGTGGGTGCTGTTTGTGGTTGTGAGGTCACTTGTGGCTCAGTGCCTGCTAGGCCAGTGCTAGGTGCGTGGCTGCTGTTTGTGGTTGTGAGGTCAGTGGTGGCTCAGTGCCTGCTAGGCCAGTGCTAGGTGTGTGGCTGCTGTTTGTGGTTGTGAGGTCACTTGTGGCTCAGTGCCGGCTAGGCCAGTTATAGGTGCGTGGCTGCTGTTTTCGGTTGCGAGTTCAGTGGTGGCTCAGTGCCTGCTAGGCCAGTGCTAGGTGCGTGGCTGCTCTTTGTGGTTGTGAGGTCAGTGGTGGCTCAGTGCCTGCTAGACCAGTGCTAGGTGCGTGGCTGCTGGTTGTGGTTGTGAGGTCAGTGGTGGCTCAGTGCCTGCTAGGCCAGTGCTAGGTGCGTGGCTGCTGTTTGTGGTTGTGAGGTCCCTTGTGGCTCAGTGCCTGCTAGGCCAGTGCTAGGTGCGTGGCTGCTGTTTGTGGTTGTGAGGTCAGTGGTGTCTCAGTGCCTGCTAGGCCAGTGCTAGGTGCGTGGCTGCTGTTTTCAGTTGTGAGGTCAGTGGTGGCTCCGTGCCTGCTAGGCCAGTGCTAGGTGCGTGGCTGCTGTTTGTGGTTGTGAGGTCAGTGGTGGCTCAGTGCCTGCTAGGCCAGTGCTAGGTGCGTGGCTGCTGTTGGTGATTGTGAGGTCCCTTGTGGCTCAGTGCCTGCTAGGCCAGTACTAGCTGCGTGGGTGCTGTTTTCAGTTGTGAGGTCAGTGGTGGCTCAGTGCCTGCTAGGCCAGTGCTAGGTGCGTGGCTGCTGTTTGTGGTTGTGAGGTCAGTGGTGGCTCAGTGCCTGCTAGGCCAGTGCTAGGTGCGTGGCTGCTGTTTTCAGTTGTGAGGTCAGTGGTGGCTCCGTGCCTGCTAGGCCAGTGCTAGGTGCGTGGCTGCTGTTTGTGGTTGTGAGGTCAGTGGTGGCTCAGTGCCTGCTAGGCCAGTGCTAGGTGCGTGGGTGCTGTGTGTGGTTGTGAGGTCACTTGTGGCTCAGTGCCTGCTAGGCCAGTGCTAGGTGGGTGGGTGCTGGTTGTGGTTGTGAGGTCAGTGGTGGCTCAGTGCCTGCTAGGCCAGTGCTAGCTGCGTGGCTGCTCTTTTCAATTGCGAGTTCACTTTTGTCTCAGTGCCTGCTATGCCAGTGCTAGGTGCGTGGGTGCTGTGTGTGGTTGTGAGGTCACTTGTGGCTCAGTGCCTGCTAGGCCAGTGCTAGGTGGGTGGCTGCTCTTTGTGGTTGTGAGGTCAGTGGTGGCTCAGTGCCTGCTAGGCCAGTGCTAGGTGCGTGGGTGCTGTGTGTGGTTGTGAGGTCACTTGTGGCTCAGTGCCTGCTAGGCCAGTGCTAGGTGGGTGGGTGCTGTGTGTGGTTGTGAGGTCACTTGTGGCTCAGTGCCTGCTAGGCCAGTGCTAGGTGGGTGGCTGCTCTTTGTGGTTGTGAGGTCAGTGGTGGCTCAGTGCCTGCTAGGCCAGTGCTAGGTGCGTGGCTGCTGGTTGTGGTTGTGAGGTCAGTGGTGGCTCAGTGCCTGCTAGGCCAGTGCTAGGTGCGTGGCTGCTGTTTGTGGCTGTGAGGTCAGTGGTGGCTCAGTGCCTGCTAGGCCAGTGCTAGGTGCGTGGCTGCTGTTTGTGGTTGTGAGGTCCCTTGTGGCTCAGTGCCTGCTAGGCCAGTGCTAGGTGCTTGGTTGCTGTTTGTGGTTGTGTGGTCAGTGGTGGCTCAGTGCCTGCTAGGCCAGTGCTAGGTGCGTGGGTGCTGTTTGTGGTTGTGAGGTCAGTGGTGGCTCAGTGCCTGCTAGGCGAGTGCTAGGTGCGTGGGTGCTGTTGGTGGTTGTGAGGTCAGTGGTGGCTCAGTGCCTGCTAGGCCAGTGCTAGGTGCGTGGCTGCTTTGGTGGTTGTGAGGTCAGTGGTGGCTCAGTGCCTGCTAGGCCAGTGCTAGGTGCGTGGCTGCTGTTTGTGGTTGTGAGGTCACTTGTGGCTCAGTGCCTGCTAGGCCAGTGCTAGGTGCGTGGCTGCTGGTTGTGGTTGTGAGGTCAGTGGTGTCTCAGTGCCTGCTAGGCCAGTGCTAGGTGCGTGGCTGGTGTTTGCGGCTGTGAGGTCACTTGTGGCTCAGTGCCTGCTAGGCCAGTGCTAGGTGCATGTCTGCTCTTTTCAATTGTGAGGTCACTTGTGTCTCAGTGCCTGCTAGGCCAGTGCTAGGTGCGTGGATACTGTTTACAACTGTGAGGTCAGCGGTGGCTCAGTGCCTGCTAGGCCAGTGCTAGGTGCGTGGGTGCTGTCTCAATTGTGAGGTCACTTGTGGCTCAGTGCCTGCTAGGCCAGTGCTAGGTGCGTGGCTGCTGTTTGTGGTTGTGAGGTCACTTGTGGATCAGTGCCTGCTAGGCCAGTGCTAGGTGCGTGGCTGTTGTTTGTGGTTGTGAGGTCAGTGGTGGCTCAGTGCCTGCTAGGCCAGTGCTAGGTGGGTGGTTGCTGTTTGTGGTTGTGAGGTCAGTGGTGGCTCAGTGCCTGCTAGGCCAGTGCTAGGTGCGTGGCTGCTGGTTGTGGTTGTGAGGTCACTTCTGTCTCAGTGCCTGCTAGGCCAGTGCTAGGTGCGTGGCTGCTGTTTGTGGTTGTGAGGTCAGTGGTGGCTCAGTGCCTGCTAGGCCAGTGCTAGGTGCGTGGCTGCTGTTTGTGGTTGTGAGATCACTTGTGCCTCTGAGCCTGCTAGGCCAGTGCTAGGTGGGTGGCTGCTGTTTGTGGTTGTGAGGTCAGTGGTGGCTCAGTGCCTGCTAGGCCAGTGCTAGGTGCGTGGCTGCTGGCTGTGGTTGTGAGGTCACTTGTGGCTCAGTGCCTGCTAGGCCAGTGCTAGGTGCGTGGCTGCTGTTTGTGGCTGTGAGGTCACTTGTGTCTCAGTGCCTGCTAGGCCAGTGCTAGCTGCGTGGCTGCTGTTTTCAGTTGTGAGGTCAGTGGTGGCTCAGTGCCTGCTAGGCCAGTGCTAGGTGCGTGGCTGCTGTTTTCAGTTGTGAGGTCAGTGGTGGCTCCGTGCCTGCTAGGCCAGTGCTAGGTGCGTGGCTGCTGTTTGTGGTTGTGAGGTCAGTGGTGGCTCAGTGCCTGCTAGGCCAGTGCTAGGTGCGTGGCTGCTCTTTTCAATTGTGAGGTCACTTGTGGCTCAGTGCCTGCTAGGCCAGTGCTAGGTGCGTGGCTGCTGTTTGTGGTTGTGAGGTCAGTGGTGGCTCAGTGCCTGCTAGGCCAGTGCTAGGTGCGTGGCTGCTGTTTCTGGTTGTGAGGTCACTTGTGTCTCAGTGCCTGCTAGGCCAGTGCTAGGTGCGTGGCTGCTGTTTGTGGTTGTGAGGTCAGTGGTGGCTCAGTGCCTGCTAGGCCAGTGCTAGGTGCGTGGCTGCTGTTTGTGGTTGTGAGGTCACTTGTGGCTCAGTGCCTGCTAGGCCAGTGCTAGGTGGGTGGCTGCTGTTTTCAATTGTGAGGTCAGTGGTGGCTCAGTGCCTGCTAGGCCAGTGCTAGGTGCGTGGCTGCTGTTTTCAGTTGTGAGGTGAGTGGTGGCTCAGTGCCTGCTAGGCCAGTGCTAGGTGCGTGGCTGCTGTTTGTGGTTGTGAGGTCAGTGGGGGCTCAGTGCCTGCTAGGCCAGTGCTAGGTGCGTGGCTGCTGTTTTCAATTGTGAGGTCAGTGGTGGCTCTGTGCCTGCTAGGCCAGTGCTAGGTGCGTGGGTGCTGTTTGTGGTTGTGAGGTCAGTGGTGGCTCAGTGCCTGCTAGGCCAGTGCTAGGTGCGTGGCTGCTGTTGGTGGTTGTGAGGTCAGTGGTGGCTCAGTGCCTGCTAGGCCAGTGCTAGGTGCGTGGGTGCTGTTTGTGGTTGTGAGGTCAGTGGTGGCTCAGTGCCTGCTAGGCCAGTGCTAGGTGCGTGGCTGCTGTTTGTGGTTGTGAGGTCAGTGGTGGCTCAGTGCCTGCTAGGCCAGTGCTAGGTGCGTGGGTGCTCTTTGTGGTTGTGAGGTCAGTGGTGGCTCAGTGCCTGCTCGGCCAGTGCTAGCTGCGTGGCTGCTCTTTTCAATTGCGAGTTCACTTTTGTCTCAGTGCCTGCTATGCCAGTGCTAGGTGCGTGGGTGCTGTTTGTGGTTGTGAGTTCAGTGGTGGCTCAGTGCCTGCTATGCCAGTGCTAGGTGCGTGGGTGCTGTTTGTGGTTGTGAGTTCAGTGGTGTCTCAGTGCCTGCTAGGCCAGTGCTAGGTGCGTGGCTGCTGTTTTCAATTGTGAGGTCAGTGGTGGCTCAGTGCTTGATAGGCCAGTGCTAGGTGCGTGGGTGCTGTTTGTGGTTGTTAGGTCACTTGTGGCTCAGTGCCTGCTAGGCCAGTGCTAGGTGGGTGGGTGCTGTTTGTGGTTGTGAGGTCAGTGGTGGCTCAGTGCCTGCTAGGCCAGTGCTAGGTGCGTGGCTGCTGTTTGTGGTTGTGAGGTCAGTGGTGGCTCAGTGCCTGCTAGGCCAGTGCTAGGTGCGTGGCTGCTGTTTGTGGTTGTGAGGTCAGTGGTGGCTCAGTGCCTGCTAGGCCAGTGCTAGGTGCGTGGCTGCTGTTTGTGGTTGTGAGGTCAGTGGTGGCTCAGTGCCTGCTAGGCCAGTGCTAGGTGCGTGGCTGCTGTTTGTGGTTGTGAGGTCAGTGGTGGCTCAGTGCCTGCTAGGCCAGTGCTAGGTGCGTGGGTGCTGTTTGTGGTTGTGAGGTCAGTGGTGGCTCAGTGCCTGCTAGGCCAGTGCTAGGTGCGTGGCTGCTGTTTGTGGTTGTGAGGTCCCTTGTGGCTCAGTGCCTGCTAGGCCAGTGCTAGGTGCGTGGCTGCTGTTTGTGGTTGTGAGGTCACTTGTGTCTCAGTGCCTGCTAGGCCAGTACTAGGTGCGTGGGTGCTGTTTGTGGTTGTGAGGTCAGTGGTGGCTCAGTGCCTGCTAGGCCAGTGCTAGGTGCGTGGCTGCTGTTTTCAATTGTGAGGTCAGTGGTGGCTCAGTGCCTGCTAGGCCAGTGCTAGGTGCGTGGGTGCTGTTTGTGGTTGTGAGGTCACTTGTGGCTCAGTGCCTGCTAGGCCAGTGCTAGGTGCGTGGCTGCTGTTTGTGGTTGTGAGGTCAGTGGTGGCTCAGTGCCTGCTAGGCCAGTGCTAGGTGTGTGGCTGCTGTTTGTGGTTGTGAGGTCACTTGTGGCTCAGTGCCGGCTAGGCCAGTTATAGGTGCGTGGCTGCTGTTTTCGGTTGCGAGTTCAGTGGTGGCTCAGTGCCTGCTAGGCCAGTGCTAGGTGCGTGGCTGCTCTTTGTGGTTGTGAGGTCAGTGGTGGCTCAGTGCCTGCTAGACCAGTGCTAGGTGCGTGGCTGCTGGTTGTGGTTGTGAGGTCAGTGGTGGCTCAGTGCCTGCTAGGCCAGTGCTAGGTGCGTGGCTGCTGTTTGTGGTTGTGAGGTCCCTTGTGGCTCAGTGCCTGCTAGGCCAGTGCTAGGTGCGTGGCTGCTGTTTGTGGTTGTGAGGTCAGTGGTGGCTCAGTGCCTGCTAGGCCAGTGCTAGGTGCGTGGCTGCTGTTTTCAGTTGTGAGGTCAGTGGTGGCTCCGTGCCTGCTAGGCCAGTGCTAGGTGCGTGGCTGCTGTTTGTGGTTGTGAGGTCAGTGGTGGCTCAGTGCCTGCTAGGCCAGTGCTAGGTGCGTGGCTGCTGTTGGTGATTGTGAGGTCCCTTGTGGCTCAGTGCCTGCTAGGCCAGTACTAGCTGCGTGGGTGCTGTTTTCAGTTGTGAGGTCAGTGGTGGCTCAGTGCCTGCTAGGCCAGTGCTAGGTGCGTGGCTGCTGTTTGTGGTTGTGAGGTCAGTGGTGGCTCAGTGCCTGCTAGGCCAGTGCTAGGTGCGTGGCTGCTGTTTTCAGTTGTGAGGTCAGTGGTGGCTCCGTGCCTGCTAGGCCAGTGCTAGGTGCGTGGCTGCTGTTTGTGGTTGTGAGGTCAGTGGTGGCTCAGTGCCTGCTAGGCCAGTGCTAGGTGCGTGGGTGCTGTGTGTGGTTGTGAGGTCACTTGTGGCTCAGTGCCTGCTAGGCCAGTGCTAGGTGGGTGGGTGCTGTTTGTGGTTGTGAGGTCAGTGTTGGCTCAGTGCCTGCTAGGCCAGTGCTAGCTGCGTGGCTGCTCTTTTCAATTGCGAGTTCACTTTTGTCTCAGTGCCTGCTATGCCAGTGCTAGGTGCGTGGGTGCTCTTTGTGGTTGTGAGGTCAGTGGTGGCTCAGTGCCTGCTAGGCCAGTGCTAGGTGCGTGGCTGCTGGTTGTGGTTGTGAGGTCAGTGGTGGCTCAGTGCCTGCTAGGCCAGTGCTAGGTGCGTGGCTGCTGTTTGTGGCTGTGAGGTCAGTGGTGGCTCAGTGCCTGCTAGGCCAGTGCTAGGTGCGTGGCTGCTGTTTGTGGTTGTGAGGTCCCTTGTGGCTCAGTGCCTGCTAGGCCAGTGCTAGGTGCTTGGTTGCTGTTTGTGGTTGTGTGGTCAGTGGTGGCTCAGTGCCTGCTAGGCCAGTGCTAGGTGCGTGGGTGCTGTTTGTGGTTGTGAGGTCAGTGGTGGCTCAGTGCCTGCTAGGCGAGTGCTAGGTGCGTGGGTGCTGTTGGTGGTTGTGAGGTCAGTGGTGGCTCAGTGCCTGCTAGGCCAGTGCTAGGTGCGTGGCTGCTTTGGTGGTTGTGAGGTCAGTGGTGGCTCAGTGCCTGCTAGGCCAGTGCTAGGTGCGTGGCTGCTGTTTGTGGTTGTGAGGTCACTTGTGGCTCAGTGCCTGCTAGGCCAGTGCTAGGTGCGTGGCTGCTGGTTGTGGTTGTGAGGTCAGTGGTGTCTCAGTGCCTGCTAGGCCAGTGCTAGGTGCGTGGCTGGTGTTTGCGGCTGTGAGGTCACTTGTGGCTCAGTGCCTGCTAGGCCAGTGCTAGGTGCATGTCTGCTCTTTTCAATTGTGAGGTCACTTGTGTCTCAGTGCCTGCTAGGCCAGTGCTAGGTGCGTGGATACTGTTTACAACTGTGAGGTCAGCGGTGGCTCAGTGCCTGCTAGGCCAGTGCTAGGTGCGTGGGTGCTGTCTCAATTGTGAGGTCACTTGTGGCTCAGTGCCTGCTAGGCCAGTGCTAGGTGCGTGGCTGCTGTTTGTGGTTGTGAGGTCACTTGTGGATCAGTGCCTGCTAGGCCAGTGCTAGGTGCGTGGCTGTTGTTTGTGGTTGTGAGGTCAGTGGTGGCTCAGTGCCTGCTAGGCCAGTGCTAGGTGCGTGGCTGCTGTTTGTGGTTGTGAGGTCAGTGGTGGCTCAGTGCCTGCTAGGCCAGTGCTAGGTGCGTGGCTGCTGGTTGTGGTTGTGAGGTCACTTCTGTCTCAGTGCCTGCTAGGCCAGTGCTAGGTGCGTGGCTGCTGTTTGTGGTTGTGAGGTCAGTGGTGGCTCAGTGCCTGCTAGGCCAGTGCTAGGTGCGTGGCTGCTGTTTGTGGTTGTGAGATCACTTGTGCCTCTGAGCCTGCTAGGCCAGTGCTAGGTGGGTGGCTGCTGTTTGTGGTTGTGAGGTCAGTGGTGGCTCAGTGCCTGCTAGGCCAGTGCTAGGTGCGTGGCTGCTGGCTGTGGTTGTGAGGTCACTTGTGGCTCAGTGCCTGCTAGGCCAGTGCTAGGTGCGTGGCTGCTGTTTGTGGCTGTGAGGTCACTTGTGTCTCAGTGCCTGCTAGGCCAGTGCTAGCTGCGTGGCTGCTGTTTTCAGTTGTGAGGTCAGTGGTGGCTCAGTGCCTGCTAGGCCAGTGCTAGGTGCGTGGCTGCTGTTTTCAGTTGTGAGGTCAGTGGTGGCTCCGTGCCTGCTAGGCCAGTGCTAGCTGCGTGGGTGCTGTTTGTGGTTGTGAGGTCAGTGGTGGCTCAGTGCCTGCTAGGCCAGTGCTAGGTGCGTGGCTGCTCTTTTCAATTGTGAGGTCACTTGTGGCTCAGTGCCTGCTAGGCCAGTGCTAGGTGCGTGGCTGCTGTTTGTGATTGTGAGGTCAGTGGTGGCTCAGTGCCTGCTAGGCCAGTGCTAGGTGCGTGGCTGCTGTTTCTGGTTGTGAGGTCACTTGTGTCTCAGTGCCTGCTAGGCCAGTGCTAGGTGCGTGGCTGCTGTTTGTGGTTGTGAGGTCAGTGGTGGCTCAGTGCCTGCTAGGCCAGTGCTAGGTGCGTGGCTGCTGTTTGTGGTTGTGAGGTCACTTGTGGCTCAGTGCCTGCTAGGCCAGTGCTAGGTGGGTGGCTGCTGTTTTCAATTGTGAGGTCAGTGGTGGCTCAGTGCCTGCTAGGCCAGTGCTAGGTGCGTGGCTGCTGTTTTCAGTTGTGAGGTGAGTGGTGGCTCAGTGCCTGCTAGGCCAGTGCTAGGTGCGTGGCTGCTGTTTGTGGTTGTGAGGTCAGTGGGGGTTCAGTGCCTGCTAGGCCAGTGCTAGGTGCGTGGCTGCTGTTTTCAATTGTGAGGTCAGTGGTGGCTCTGTGCCTGCTAGGCCAGTGCTAGGTGCGTGGCTGCTGTTTGTGGTTGTGAGGTCAGTGGTGGCTCAGTGCCTGCTAGGCCAGTGCTAGGTGCGTGGCTGCTGTTGGTGGTTGTGAGGTCAGTGGTGGCTCAGTGCCTGCTAGGCCAGTGCTAGGTGCGTGGGTGCTGTTTGTGGTTGTGAGGTCAGTGGTGGCTCAGTGCCTGCTAGGCCAGTGCTAGGTGCGTGGCTGCTGTTTGTGGTTGTGAGGTCAGTGGTGGCTCAGTGCCTGCTAGGCCAGTGCTAGGTGCGTGGGTGCTCTTTGTGGTTGTGAGGTCAGTGGTGGCTCAGTGCCTGCTCGGCCAGTGCTAGCTGCGTGGCTGCTCTTTTCAATTGCGAGTTCACTTTTGTCTCAGTGCCTGCTATGCCAGTGCTAGGTGCGTGGGTGCTGTTTGTGGTTGTGAGTTCAGTGGTGGCTCAGTGCCTGCTATGCCAGTGCTAGGTGCGTGGGTGCTGTTTGTGGTTGTGAGTTCAGTGGTGTCTCAGTGCCTGCTAGGCCAGTGCTAGGTGCGTGGCTGCTGTTTTCAATTGTGAGGTCAGTGGTGGCTCAGTGCTTGATAGGCCAGTGCTAGGTGCGTGGGTGCTGTTTGTGGTTGTTAGGTCACTTGTGGCTCAGTGCCTGCTAGGCCAGTGCTAGGTGGGTGGGTGCTGTTTGTGGTTGTGAGGTCAGTGGTGGCTCAGTGCCTGCTAGGCCAGTGCTAGCTGCGTGGCTGCTCTTTTCAATTGCGAGTTCACTTTTGTCTCAGTGCCTGCTATGCCAGTGCTAGGTGCGTGGGTGCTCTTTGTGGTTGTGAGGTCAGTGGTGGCTCAGTGCCTGCTAGGCCAGTGCTAGGTGCGTGGCTGCTGGTTGTGGTTGTGAGGTCAGTGGTGGCTCAGTGCCTGCTAGGCCAGTGCTAGCTGCGTGGCTGCTGTTTTCAGTTGTGAGGTCAGTGGTGGCTCAGTGCCTGCTAGGCCAGTGCTAGGTGCGTGGCTGCTGGTGGTGTTTGTGAGGTCACTTGTGGCTCAGTGGCTGCTAGGCCAGTGCTAGGTGCGTGGCTGCTGTTGGTGGTTGTGAGGTCAGTGGTGGCTCAGTGCCTGCTAGGCCAGTGCTAGGTGCGTGGCTGCTGTTTACAACTGTGAGGTCAGTGGTGGCTCAGTGCCTGCTAGGCCAGTGCTAGGTGCGTGGCTGCTGTTTGTGGTTGTGAGGTCAGTGGTGGCTCAATGCCCGCTAGGCCAGTGCTAGGTGCGTGGCTGCTCTTTTCAATTGTGAGGTCACTTGTGTCTCAGTGCCTGCTAGGCCAGTGCTAGGTGCGTGGGTGCTTTTTGTGGTTGTGAGGTCAGTGGTGGCTCAGTGCCTGCTAGGCCAGTGCTAGGTGCGTGGGTGCTGTTGGTGGTTGTGAGGTCAGTGGTGGCTCAGTGCCTGCTAGGCCAGTGCTAGGTGCGTGGCTGCTGTTGGTGGTTGTGAGGTCAGTGGTGGCTCAGTGCCTGCTAGGCCAGTGCTAGGTGCGTGGCTGCTGTTTGTGGTTGTGAGGTCACTTGTGGCTCAGTGCCTGCTAGGCCAGTGCTAGGTGCGTGGCTGCTGTTTGTGGTTGTGAGGTCACTTGTGGATCAGTGCCTGCTAGGCCAGTGCTAGGTGCGTGGCTGTTGTTTGTGGTTGTGAGGTCAGTGGTGGCTCAGTGCCTGCTAGGCCAGTGGTAGGTGGGTGGTTGCTGTTTGTGGTTGTGAGGTCAGTGGTGGCTCAGTGCCTGCTAGGCCAGTGCTAGGTGCGTGGCTGCTGGTTGTGGTTGTGAGGTCACTTGTGTCTCAGTGCCTGCTAGGCCAGTGCTAGGTGCGTGGCTGCTGTTTGTGGTTGTGAGGTCAGTGGTGGCTCAGTGCCTGCTAGGCCAGTGCTAGGTGCGTGGCTGCTGTTTGTGGTTGTGAGATCACTTGTGCCTCTGAGCCTGCTAGGCCAGTGCTAGGTGGGTGGCTGCTGTTTGTGGTTGTGAGGTCAGTGGTGGCTCAGTGCCTGCTAGGCCAGTGCTAGGTGCGTGGCTGCTGGCTGTGGTTGTGAGGTCACTTGTGGCTCAGTGCCTGCTAGGCCAGTGCTAGGTGCGTGGCTGCTGTTTGTGGTTGTGAGGTCACTTGTGTCTCAGTGCCTGCTAGGCCAGTGCTAGCTGCGTGGGTGCTGTTTGTGGTTGTGAGGTCAGTGGTGGCTCAGTGCCTGCTAGGCCAGTGCTAGGTGCGTGGATGCTGTTTACAACTGTGAGGTCAGTGGTGGCTCAGTGCCTGCTAGGCCAGTGCTAGGTGCGTGGCTGCTGTTTGTGGTTGTGAGGTCAGTGGTGGCTCAGTGCCTGCTAGGCCAGTGCTAGGTGCGTGGCTGCTCTTTTCAATTGTGAGGTCACTTGTGGCTCAGTGCCTGCTAGGCCAGTGCTCGGTGCGTGGCTGCTGTTTGTGGTTGTGAGGTCACTTGTGGCTCAGTGCCTGCTAGGCCAGTGCTAGGTGCGTGGCTGCTGTTTCTGGTTGTGAGGTCACTTGTGTCTCAGTGCCTGCTAGGCCAGTGCTAGGTGCGTGGCTGCTGTTTGTGGTTGTGAGGTCAGTGGTGGCTCAGTGCCTGCTAGGCCAGTGCTAGCTGCGTGGCTGCTCTTTTCAATTGCGAGTTCACTTTTGTCTCAGTGCCTGCTATGCCAGTGCTAGGTGCGTGGGTGCTCTTTGTGGTTGTGAGTTCAGTGGTGGCTCAGTGCCTGCTAGGCCAGTGCTAGGTGCGTGGGTGCTGTTGGTGGTTGTGAGGTCAGTGGTGGCTCAGTGCCTGCTAGGCCAGTGCTAGGTGCGTGGCTGCTGTTTGTGGTTGTGAGGTCAGTGGTGTCTCAGTGTCTGCTAGGCCAGTGCTAGGTGCGTGGGTGCTCTTTGTGGTTGTGAGGTCAGTGGTGGCTCAGTGCCTGCTAGGCCAGTGCTAGGTGCGTGGCTGCTGGTTGTGGTTGTGAGGTCAGTGGTGGCTCAGTGCCTGCTAGGCCAGTGCTAGCTGCGTGGCTGCTCTTTTCAATTGCGAGTTCACTTTTGTCTCAGTGCCTGCTATGCCAGTGCTAGGTGCGTGGGTGCTGTTTGTGGTTGTGAGGTCAGTGGTGGCTCAGTGCCTGCTAGGCCAGTGCTAGGTGCGTGGGTGCTGTTTGTGGTTGTGAGGTCAGTGGTGGCTCAGTGCCTGCTAGGCCAGTGCTAGGTGCGTGGCTGCTGTTTTCAGTTGTGAGGTCAGTGGTGGCTCAGTGCCTGCTAGGCCAGTGCTAGGTTCGTGGCTGCTGGTGGTGTTTGTGAGGTCACTTGTGGCTCAGTGGCTGCTAGGCCAGTGCTAGGTGCGTGGGTGCTGTTGGTGGTTGTGAGGTCAGTGGTGGCTCAGTGCCTGCTAGGCCAGTGCTAGGTGCGTGGCTGCTGTTTACAACTGTGAGGTCAGTGGTGGCTCAGTGCCTGCTAGGCCAGTGCTAGGTGCGTGGCTGCTGTTTGTGGTTGTGAGGTCAGTGGTGTCTCAGTGCCTGCTAGGCCAGTGCTAGGTGCGTGGCTGCTGTTGGTGGTTGTGAGGTCAGTGGTGTCTCAGTGCCTGCTAGGCCAGTGCTAGGTGCGTGGCTGCTGGTGGTGTTTGTGAGGTCAGTGGTGGCTCAGTGCCTGCTAGGCCAGTGCTAGGTGCGTAGGCTGCTGTTTGTGGTTGTGAGGTCAGTGGTGTCTCAGTGCCTGCTAGGCCAGTGCTAGGTGCGTGGCTGCTCTTTGTTGTTGTGAGGTCCCTTGTGGCTCAGTGCCTGCTAGGCCAGTGCTAGGTGCGTGGCTGCTCTTTTCAATTGTGAGGTCACTTGTGTCTCAGTGCCTGCTAGGCCAGTGCTAGGTGCGTGGGTGCTGTTTCAATTGTGAGGTCAGCGGTGTCTCAGTGCCTGCTACGCCAGTGCTAGGTGCGTGGCTGCTGTTTGTGGTTGTGAGGTCAGTGGTGGCTCAGTGCCTGCTAGGCCAGTGCGAGGTGCGTGGCTGCTGTTTGTGGTTGTGAGGTCACTTGTGGCTCAGTGCCTGCTAGGCCAGTGCTAGGTGCGTGGCTGCTCTTTTCAATTGTGAGGTCACTTGTGTCTCAGTGCCTGCTAGGCCAGTACTAGCTGCGTGGGTGCTGTTTTCAGTTGTGAGGTCAGTGGTGGCTCAGTGCCTGCTAGGCCAGTGCTAGGTGCGTGGCTGCTCTTTTCAATTGTGAGGTCACTTGTGTCTCAGTGCCTGCTAGGCCAGTGCTAGGTGCGTGGGTGCTGTTTCAACTGTGAGGTCAGCGGTGTCTCAGTGCCTGCTAGGCCAGTGCTAGGTGCGTGGCTGCTGTTTGTGGTTGTGAGGTCAGTGGTGGCTCAGTGCCTGCTAGGCCAGTGCTAGGTGCGTGGGTGCTGTTTGTGGTTGTGAGGTCAGTGGTGGCTCAGTGCCTGCTAGGCCAGTGCTAGGTGGGAGGCTGCTCTTTTCAGTTGTGAGGTCAGTGGTGGCTCAGTGCCTGCTAGGCCAGTGCTAGGTGCGTGGCTGCTGTTTTCAGTTGTGAGGTCAGTGGTGGCTCAGTGCCTGCTAGGCCAGTGCTAGCTGCGTGGGTGCTGTTTCAATTGTGAGGTCAGTGGTGGCTCAGTGCCTGCTAGGCCAGTGCTAGGTGCGTGGGTGCTGTTTGTGGTTGTGAGGTCAGTGGTGGCTCAGTGCCTGCTAGGCCAGTGCTAGGTGCGTGGATGCTGTTTGTTTTTGTGAGGTCAGTTGTGGCTCAGTGCCTGCTAGGCCAGTGCTAGGTGCGTGGCTGCTGTTTGTGGTTGTGAGGTCACTTGTGGCTCAGTGCCTGCTAGGCCAGTGCTAGGTGCGTGGCTGCTGTTTGTGGTTGTGAGGTCACTTGTGGCTCAGTGCCTGCTAGGCCAGTGCTAGGTGCATGGGTGCTGTTTGTGGTTGTGAGGTCAGTGGTGGCTCAGTGCCTGCTAGGCCAGTGCTAGGTGCGTGGCTGCTGGTTGTGGTTGTGAGGTCAGTGGTGGCTCAATGCCTGCTAGGCCAGTGCTAGGTGCGTGGCTGCTGTTTGTGGTTGTCAGGTCACTTGTGGCTCAGTGCCTGCTAGGCCAGTGCTAGGTGTGTGGCTGCTGTTTGTGGTTGTGAGGTCAGTGGTGGCTCAGTGCCTGCTAGGCCAGTGCTAGGTGCGTGGCTGCTGTTTTCAATTGTGAGGTCAGTGGTGGCTCAGTGCCTGCTAGGCCAGTGCTAGGTGCGTGGATGCTGGTTGTGGTTGTGAGGTCAGTGGTGTCTCAGTGCCTGCTAGGCCAGTGCTAGGTGCTTGGTTGCTGGTTGTGGTTGTGAGGTCAGTGGTGGCTCAGTGCCTGCTAGGCCAGTGCTAGGTGCGTGGCTGCTGTTTGTGGTTGTGAGGTCAGTGGTGGCTCAGTGCCTGCTAGGCCAGTGCGAGGTGGGTGGCTGCTGTTTGTGGTTGTGAGGTCACTTGTGTCTCAGTGTCTGCTAGGCCAGTGCTAGGTGGGAGGCTGCTGTTTGTGGTTGTGAGGTCAGTGGTGGCTCAGTGCCTGCTAGGCCAGTGCTAGGTGCGTGGGTGCTGTTTGTGGTTGTGAGGTCAGTGGTGGCTCAGTGCCTGCTAGGCCAGTGCTAGGTGCGTGGGTGCTGTTTGTGGTTGTGAGGTCAGTGGTGGCTCAGTGCCTGCTAGGCCAGTGCTAGGTGGGAGGCTGCTGTTTGTGGTTGTGAGGTCAGTGGTGGCTCAGTGCCTGCTAGGCCAGTGCTAGGTGCGTGGCTGCTGTTTGTGGTTGTGAGGTCCCTTGTGGCTCAGTGCCTGCTAGGCCAGTGCTAGGTGCGTGGCTGCTGTTTGTGGTTGTGAGGTCAGTGGTGGCTCAGTGCCTGCTAGGCCAGTGCTAGGTGCATGGGTGCTGTTTGTGGTTGTGAGGTCAGTGGTGGCTCAGTGCCTGCTAGGCCAGTGCTAGGTGCATGGGTGCTGTTTGTGGTTGTGAGGTCAGTGGTGGCTCAGTGCCTGCTAGGCCAGTGCTAGCTGCATGGGTGCTGTTTCAATTGTGAGGTCAGTGGTGGCTCAGTGCCTGCTAGGCCAGTGCTAGGTGCGTGGGTGCTGTTTGTGGTTGTGAGGTCAGTGGTGGCTCAGTGCCTGCTAGGCCAGTGCTAGGTGCGTGGATGCTGTTTGTTTTTGTGAGGTCAGTTGTGGCTCAGTGCCTGCTAGGCCAGTGCTAGGTGCGTGGCTGCTGTTTGTGGTTGTGAGGTCAGTGGTGGCTCAGTGCCTGCTAGGCCAGTGCTAGGTGCGTGGCTGCTGTTTGTGGTTGTGAGGTCAGTGGTGGCTCAGTGCCTGCTAGGCCAGTGCTAGGTGCGTGGGTGCTGTTTGTGGTTGTGAGGTCAGTGGTGTCTCACTGCCCTTTAGGCCAGTGCTAGGTGCGTGGCTGCTGTTGGTGGTTGTGAGGTCAGTGGTGGCTCAGTGCCTGCTAGGCCAGTGCTAGGTGCGTGGCTGCTGGTGGTGTTAGTGAGGTCAGTGGTGGCTCAGTGCCTGCTAGGCCAGTGCTAGGTGCGTAGGCTGCTGTTTGTGGTTGTGAGGTCAGTGGTGTCTCAGTGCCTGCTAGGCCAGTGCTAGGTGCGTGGCTGCTCTTTGTTGTTGTGAGGTCCCTTGTGGCTCAGTGCTGCTAGGCCAGTGCTAGGTGCGTGGCTGCTCTTTTCAATTGTGAGGTCACTTGTGTCTCAGTGCCTGCTAGGCCAGTGCTAGGTGCGTGGGTGCTGTTTGTGGTTGTGAGGTCAGTGGTGGCTCAGTGCCTGCTAGGCCAGTGCTAGGTGGGAGGCTGCTGTTTGTGGTTGTGAGGTCAGTGGTGGGTCAGTGCCTGCTAGGCCAGTGCTAGGTGCGTGGCTGCTGCTTGTGGTTGTGAGGTCCCTTGTGGCTCAGTGCCTGCTAGGCCAGTGCTAGGTGCGTGGCTGCTGTTTGTGGTTTTGAGGTCAGTGGTGGCTCAGTGCCTGCTAGGCCAGTGCTAGGTGCATGGGTGCTGTTTGTGGTTGTGAGGTCAGTGGTGGCTCAGTGCCTGCTAGGCCAGTGCTAGGTGCGTGGGTGCTGTTTTCAGTTGTGAGGTCAGTGGTGGCTCAGTGCCTGCTAGGCCAGTGCTAGCTGCGTGGGTGCTGTTTCAATTGTGAGGTCAGTGGTGGCTCAGTGCCTGCTAGGCCAGTGCTAGGTGCGTGGGTGCTGTTTGTGGTTGTGAGGTCAGTGGTGGCTCAGTGCCTGCTAGGCCAGTGCTAGGTGCGTGGATGCTGTTTGTTTTTGTGAGGTCAGTTGTGGCTCAGTGCCTGCTAGGCCAGTGCTAGGTGCGTGGCTGCTGTTTGTGGTTGTGAGGTTACTTGTGGCTCAGTGCCTGCTAGGCCAGTGCTAGGTGCGTGGCTGCTGTTTGTGGTTGTGAGGTCAGTGGTGGCTCAGTGCCTGCTAGGCCAGTGCTAGGTGCGTGGCTGCTGGTTGTGGTTGTGAGGTCAGTGGTGGCTCAATGCCTGCTAGGCCAGTGCTAGGTGCGTGGCTGCTGTTTGTGGTTGTCAGGTCACTTGTGGCTCAGTGCCTGCTAGGCCAGTGCTAGGTGTGTGGCTGCTGTTTGTGGTTGTGAGGTCAGTGGTGGCTCAGTGCCTGCTAGGCCAGTGCTAGGTGCGTGGCTGCTGTTTTCAATTGTGAGGTCAGTGGTGGCTCAGTGCCTGCTAGGCCAGTGCTAGGTGCGTGGCTGCTGTTTGTGGTTGTGAGGTCAGTGGTGGCTCAGTGCCTGCTAGGCCAGTGCTAGGTGCGTGGATGCTGTTTGTTTTTGTGAGGTCAGTTGTGGCTCAGTGCCTGCTAGGCCAGTGCTAGGTGCGTGGCTGCTGTTTGTGGTTGTGAGGTCACTTGTGGCTCAGTGCCTGCTAGGCCAGTGCTAGGTGCGTGGCTGCTGTTTGTGGTTGTGAGGTCACTTGTGGCTCAGTGCCTGCTAGGCCAGTGCTAGGTGCATGGGTGCTGTTTGTGGTTGTGAGGTCAGTGGTGGCTCAGTGCCTGCTAGGCCAGTGCTAGGTGCGTGGCTGCTGGTTGTGGTTGTGAGGTCAGTGGTGGCTCAATGCCTGCTAGGCCAGTGCTAGGTGCGTGGCTGCTGTTTGTGGTTGTCAGGTCAGTGGTGGCTCAGTGCCTGCTAGGCCAGTGCTAGGTGTGTGGCTGCTGTTTGTGGTTGTGAGGTCAGTGGTGGCTCAGTGCCTGCTAGGCCAGTGCTAGGTGCGTGGCTGCTGTTTTCAATTGTGAGGTCAGTGGTGGCTCAGTGCCTGCTAGGCCAGTGCTAGGTGCGTGGGTGCTGGTTGTGGTTGTGAGGTCAGTGGTGTCTCAGTGCCTGCTAGGCCAGTGCTAGGTGCTTGGTTGCTGGTTGTGGTTGTGAGGCCAGTGGTGGCTCAGTGCCTGCTAGGCCAGTGCTAGGTGCGTGGCTGCTGTTGGTGGTTGTGAGGTCAGTGGTGGCTCAGTGCCTGCTTGGCCAGTGCTAGGTGCGTGGCTGCTGTTTGTGGTTGTGAGGTCAGTGGTGGCTCAGTGCCTGCTAGGCCAGTGCTAGGTGCGTGGGTGCTGTTGGTGGTTGTGAGGTCAGTGGTGGCTCAGTGCCTGCTAGGCCAGTGCTAGGTGCATGGCTGCTGTTTGTGGTTGTGAGGTCAGTGGTGGCTCAGTGCCTGCTAGGCCAGTGCTAGGTGCGTGGTTGCTGTTGGTGGTTGTGAGGTCAGTGGTGGCTCAGTGCCTGCTAGGCCAGTGCTAGGTGCGTGGGTGCTGTTTGTGGCTGTGAGGTCAGTGGTGGCTCAGTGCCTGCTAGGCCAGTGCTAGGTGCGTGGGTGCTGTTTGTGGCTGTGAGGTCAGTGGTGGCTCAGTGCCTGCTAGGCCAGTGCTAGGTGCGTGGCTGCTGTTTGTGGTTGTGAGGTCAGTGGTGGCTCAGTGCCTGCTAGGCCAGTGCTAGGTGCGTGGATGCTGTTTTTTTTTGTGAGGTCAGTTGTGGCTCAGTGCCTGCTAGGCCAGTGCTAGGTGCGTGGGTGCTGTTTGTGATTGTGAGGTCACTTGTGGCTCAGTGCCTGCTAGGCCAGTGCTAGGTGCGTGGCTGCTGTTTGTGGTTGTGAGGTCAGTGGTGTCTCAGTGCCTGCTAGGCCAGTGCTAGGTGCGTGGGTGCTGTTTGTGGTTGTGAGGTCAGTGGTGGCTCAGTGCCTGCTAGGCCAGTGCTAGGTGCGTGGCTGCTGGTTGTGGTTGTGAGGTCAGTGGTGGCTCAATGCCTGCTAGGCCAGTGCTAGGTGCGTGGCTGCTGTTTGTGGTTGTCAGGTCACTTGTGGCTCAGTGCCTGCTAGGCCAGTGCTAGGTGTGTGGCTGCTGTTTGTGGTTGTGAGGTCAGTGGTGGCTCAGTGCCTGCTAGGCCAGTGCTAGGTGCGTGGCTGCTGTTTTCAATTGTGAGGTCAGTGGTGGCTCAGTGCCTGCTAGGCCAGTGCTAGGTGCGTGGGTGCTGGTTGTGGTTGTGAGGTCAGTGGTGTCTCAGTGCCTGCTAGGCCAGTGCTAGGTGCTTGGTTGCTGGTTGTGGTTGTGAGGTCAGTGGTGGCTCAGTGCCTGCTAGGCCAGTGCTAGGTGCGTGGCTGCTGTTGGTGGTTGTGAGGTCAGTGGTGGCTCAGTGCCTGCTTGGCCAGTGCTAGGTGCGTGGCTGCTGTTTGTGGTTGTGAGGTCAGTGGTGGCTCAGTGCCTGCTAGGCCAGTGCTAGGTGCGTGGCTGCTGTTGGTGGTTGTGAGGTCAGTGGTGGCTCAGTGCCTGCTTGGCCAGTGCTAGGTGCGTGGCTGCTGTTTGTGGTTGTGAGGTCAGTGGTGGCTCAGTGCCTGCTAGGCCAGTGCTAGGTGCGTGGGTGCTGTTTGTGGTTGTGAGGTCAGTGGTGGCTCAGTGCCTGCTAGGCCAGTGCTAGGTGCGTGGGAACTGTTTGTGGTTGTGAGGTCAGTGGTGGCTCAGTGCCTGCTAGGCCAGTGCTAGGTGCGTGGGAACTGTTTGTGGTTGTGAGGTCAGTGGTGGCTCAGTGCCTGCTAGGCCAGTGCTAGGTGCGTGGCTGCTGTTTGTGGTTGTGAGGTCAGTGGTGGCTCAGTGCCTGCTAGGCCAGTGCTAGGTGCGTGGCTGCTGTTTGTGGTTGTGAGGTCAGTGGTGGCTCAGTGCCTGCTAGGCCAGTGCTAGGTGCGTGGCTGCTGTTTGTGGTTGTGAGGTCAGTGGTGGCTCAGTGCCTGCTAGGCCAGTGCTAGGTGCGTGGCTGCTGTTTTCAGTTGTGAGGTCAGTGGTGGCTCAGTGCCTGCTAGGCCAGTGCTAGGTGTGTGGGAACTGTTTGTGGTTGTGAGGTGAGTGGTGGCTCAGTGCCTGCTAGGCCAGTGCTAGGTGCGTGGCTGCTGTTTGTGGTTGTGAGGTCAGTGGTGGCTCAGTGCCTGCTAGGCCAGTGCTAGGTGCGTGGCTGCTGTTTGTGGTTGTGAGGTCAGTGGTGGCAGAGTGCCTGCTAGGCCAGTGCTAGGTGCGTGGGTGCTGTTTGTGGCTGTGAGGTCAGTGGTGGCTCAGTGCCTGCTAGGCCAGTGCTAGGTGCGTGGGTGCTGTTTGTGGCTGTGAGGTCAGTGGTGGCTCAGTGCCTGCTAGGCCAGTGCTAGGTCCGTGGGTGCTGTTTGTGGTTGTGAGGTCAGTGGTGGCTCAGTGCCTGCTAGGCCAGTGCTAGGTGCGTGGCTGCTGTTTTCAATTGTGAGGTCAGTGGTGGCTCATTGCCTGCTAGGCCAGTGCTAGGTGTGTGGCTGCTGTTTTCAGTTGTGAGGTCCGTGGTGGCTCAGTGCCTGCTAGGCCAGTGCTAGGTGCGTGGCTGCTGTTTGTGGTTGTGAGGTCAGTGGTGGCTCAGTGCCTGCTAGGCCAGTGCTAGGTGCGTGGGTGCTGTTTGTGGTTGTGAGGTCAGTGGTGGCTCAGTGCCTGCTAGGCCAGTGCTAGGTGCGTGGCTGCTGTTTGTGGTTGTGAGGTCAGTGGTGTCTCAGTGCCTTCTAGGCCAGTGCTAGGTGCGTGGGTGCTCTTTGTGGTTGTGAGGTCAGTGGTGGCTCAGTGCCTGCTTGGCCAGTGCTAGGTGCGTGGCTGCTGTTTGTGGTTGTGAGGTCAGTGGTGGCTCAGTGCCTGCTAGGCCAGTGCTAGGTGCGTGGCTGCTGTTTGTGGTTGTGAGGTCAGTGGTGGCTCAGTGCCTGCTAGGCCAGTGCTAGGTGCGTGGCTGCTGGTTGTGGTTGTGAGGTCAGTGGTGGCTCAATGCCTGCTAGGCCAGTGCTAGGTGCGTGGCTGCTGTTTGTGGTTGTCAGGTCACTTGTGGCTCAGTGCCTGCTAGGCCAGTGCTAGGTGTGTGGCTGCTGTTTGTGGTTGTGAGGTCAGTGGTGGCTCAGTGCCTGCTAGGCCAGTGCTAGGTGCGTGGGTGCTGGTTGTGGTTGTGAGGTCAGTGGTGTCTCAGTGCCTGCTAGGCCAGTGCTAGGTGTGTGGCTGCTGTTTTCAGTTGTGAGGTCCGTGGTGGCTCAGTGCCTGCTAGGCCAGTGCTAGGTGCGTGGCTGCTGGTTGTGGTTGTGAGGTCAGTGGTGGCTCAGTGCCTGCTAGGCCAGTGCTAGGTGCGTGGCTGCTGTTTGTGGTTGTGAGGTCAGTGGTGGCTCAGTGCCTGCTAGGCCAGTGCTAGGTGCGTGGGTGCTGGTTGTGGTTGTGAGGTCAGTGGTGTCTCAGTGCCTGCTAGGCCAGTGCTAGGTGCTTGGTTGCTGGTTGTGGTTGTGAGGTCAGTGGTGGCTCAGTGCCTGCTAGGCCAGTGCTAGGTGCGTGGCTGCTGTTGGTGGTTGTGAGGTCAGTGGTGGCTCAGTGCCTGCTTGGCCAGTGCTAGGTGCGTGGCTGCTGTTTGTGGTTGTGAGGTCAGTGGTGGCTCAGTGCCTGCTAGGCCAGTGCTAGGTGCGTGGGTGCTGTTTGTGGTTGTGAGGTCAGTGGTGGCTCAGTGCCTGCTAGGCCAGTGCTAGGTGCGTGGCTGCTGGTTGTGGTTGTGAGGTCAGTGGTGGCTCAATGCCTGCTAGGCCAGTGCTAGGTGCGTGGCTGCTGTTTGTGGTTGTCAGGTCACTTGTGGCTCAGTGCCTGCTAGGCCAGTGCTAGGTGTGTGGCTGCTGTTTGTGGTTGTGAGGTCAGTGGTGGCTCAGTGCCTGCTAGGCCAGTGCTAGGTGCGTGGCTGCTGTTTTCAATTGTGAGGTCAGTGGTGGCTCAGTGCCTGCTAGGCCAGTGCTAGGTGCGTGGGTGCTGGTTGTGGTTGTGAGGTCAGTGGTGTCTCAGTGCCTGCTAGGCCAGTGCTAGGTGCTTGGTTGCTGGTTGTGGTTGTGAGGTCAGTGGTGGCTCAGTGCCTGCTAGGCCAGTGCTAGGTGCGTGGCTGCTGTTGGTGGTTGTGAGGTCAGTGGTGGCTCAGTGCCTGCTTGGCCAGTGCTAGGTGCGTGGCTGCTGTTTGTGGTTGTGAGGTCAGTGGTGTCTCAGTGCCTGCTAGGCCAGTGCTAGGTGCGTGAGTGCTGTTGGTGGTTGTGAGGTCAGTGGTGGCTCAGTGCCTGCTAGGCCAGTGCTAGGTGCATGGCTGCTGTTTGTGGTTGTGAGGTCAGTGGTGGCTCAGTGCCTGCTAGGCCAGTGCTAGGTGCGTGGTTGCTGTTGGTGGTTGTGAGGTCAGTGGTGGCTCAGTGCCTGCTAGGCCAGTGCTAGGTGCGTGGCTGCTGTTTGTGGCTGTGAGGTCAGTGGTGGCTCAGTGCCTGCTAGGCCAGTGCTAGGTGCGTGGGTGCTGTTTGTGGTTGTGAGGTCAGTGGTGGCTCAGTGCCTGCTAGGCCAGTGCTAGGTGCGTGGGTGCTGTTTTCAATTGTGAGGTCAGTGGTGTCTCAGTGCCTGCTAGGCCAGTGCTAGGTGTGTGGCTGCTGTTTTCAGTTGTGAGGTCCGTGGTGGCTCAGTGCCTGCTAGGCCAGTGCTAGGTGCGTGGCTGCTGGTTGTGGTTGTGAGGTCAGTGGTGGCTCAGTGCCTGCTAGGCCAGTGCTAGGTGCGTGGCTGCTGTTTGTGGTTGTGAGGTCAGTGGTGGCTCAGTGCCTGCTAGGCCAGTGCTAGGTGCGTGGCTGCTGTTTGTGGTTGTGAGGTCAGTGGTGTCTCAGTGCCTGCTAGGCCAGTGCTAGGTGCGTGGGTGCTCTTTGTGGTTGTGAGGTCAGTGGTGTCTCAGTGCCTGCTAGGCCAGTGCTAGGTGCGTGGCTGCTGTTTGTGGTTGTGAGGTCACTTGTGCCTCTGAGCCTGCTAGGCTAGTGCTAGGTGGGTGGCTGCTGTTTGTGGTTGTGAGGTCAGTGGTGGCTCAGTGCCTGCTAGGCCAGTGCTAGGTGCGTAGGCTGCTGTTTGTGGTTGTGAGGTCAGTGGTGTCTCAGTGCCTGCTAGGCCAGTGCTAGGTGCGTGGCTGCTGTTTGTGGTTGTGAGGTCAGTGGTGGCTCAGTGCCTGCTAGGCCAGTGCTAGGTGCGTGGCTGCTCTTTTCAATTGTGAGGTCACTTGTGTCTCAGTGCCTGCTAGGCCAGTGCTAGGTGCGTGGATGCTGTTTTCATCTGTGAGGTCAGTGGTGTCTCAGTGCCTGCTAGGCCAGTGCTAGGTGCGTGGGTGCTGGTTGTGGTTGTGAGGTCAGTGGTGGCTCAGTGCCTGCTAGGCCAGTGCTAGGTGCGTGGGTGCTGTTTGTGGTTGTGAGGTCAGTGGTGGCTCAGTGCCTGCTAGGCCAGTGCTAGGTGCGTGGCTGCTGTTTGTGGTTGTGAGGTCAGTGGTGGCTCAGTGCCTGCTAGGCCAGTGCTAGGTGCGTGGCTGCTGTTTGTGGCTGTGAGGTCAGTGGTGGCTCAGTGCCTGCTAGGCCAGTGCTAGGTGCGTGGCTGCTGTTTGTGGTTGTGAGGTCAGTGGTGGCTCAGTGCCTGCTAGGCCAGTGCGAGGTGCGTGGATGCTGTTTGTGGCTGTGAGGTCAGTGGTGGCTCAGTGTCTGCTAGGCCAGTGCTAGGTGGGAGGCTGCTGTTTGTGGTTGTGAGGTCAGTGGTGGCTCAGTGCCTGCTAGGCCAGTGCTAGGTGCGTGGCTGCTGTTTGTGGTTGTGAGGTCAGTGGTGGCTCAGTGCCTGCTAGGCCAGTGCTAGGTGCATGGGTGCTGTTTGTGGTTGTGAGGTCAGTGGTGGCTCAGTGCCTGCTAGGCCAGTGCTAGGTGCGTGGCTGCTGTTTTCAGTTGTGAGGTCAGTGGTGGCTCAGTGCCTGCTAGGCCAGTGCTAGCTGCGTGGGTGCTGTTTCAATTGTGAGGTCAGTGGTGGCTCAGTGCCTGCTAGGCCAGTGCTAGGTGCGTGGCTGCTGTTTGTGGTTGTGAGGTCAGTGGTGGCTCAGTGCCTGCTAGGCCAGTGCTAGGTGGGAGGCTGCTGTTTGTGGTTGTGAGGTCAGTGGTGGCTCAGTGCCTGCTAGGCCAGTGCTAGGTGCGTGGCTGCTGTTTGTGGTTGTGAGGTCAGTGGTGGCTCAGTGCCTGCTAGGCCAGTGCTAGGTGCATGGGTGCTGTTTGTGGTTGTGAGGTCAGTGGTGGCTCAGTGCCTGCTAGGCCAGTGCTAGGTGCGTGGCTGCTGTTTTCAGTTGTGAGGTCAGTGGTGGCTCAGTGCCTGCTAGGCCAGTGCTAGGTGCGTGGGTGCTGTTTGTGGTTGTGAGGTCAGTGGTGGCTCAGTGCCTGCTAGGCCAGTGCTAGGTGCGTGGGTGCTCTTTTCAGTTGTGAGGTCAGTGGTGGCTCAGTGCCTGCTAGGCCAGTGCTAGCTGCGTGGGTGCTGTTTCAATTGTGAGGTCAGTGGTGGCTCAGTGCCTGCTAGGCCAGTGCTAGGTGCGTGGGTGCTGTTTGTGGTTGTGAGGTCAGTGGTGGCTCAGTGCCTGCTAGGCCAGTGCTAGGTGCGTGGCTGCTGTTTGTGTTTGTGAGGTCACTTGTGGCTCAGTGCCTGCTAGGCCAGTGCTAGGTGCGTGGCTGCTGTTTGTGGTTGTGAGGTCAGTGGTGGCTCAGTGCCTGCTAGGCCAGTGCTAGGTGCGTGGCTGCTGTTTGTGGTTGTGAGGTCAGTGGTGGCTCAGTGCCTGCTAGGCCAGTGCTAGGTGCGTGGCTGCTGGTTGTGGTTGTCAGGTCACTTGTGGCTCAGTGCCTGCTAGGCCAGTGCTAGGTGTGTGGCTGCTGTTTGTGGTTGTGAGGTCAGTGGTGGCTCAGTGCCTGCTAGGCCAGTGCTAGCTGCGTGGCTGCTGTTTTCAATTGTGAGGTCAGTGGTGGCTCAGTGCCTGCTAGGCCAGTGCTAGGTGCGTGGGTGCTGGTTGTGGTTGTGAGGTCAGTGGTGGCTCAGTGCCTGCTAGGCCAGTGCTAGGTGCTTGGTTGCTGGTTGTGGTTGTGAGGTCAGTGGTGGCTCAGTGCCTGCTAGGCCAGTGCTAGGTGCGTGGCTGCTGTTGGTGGTTGTGAGGTCAGTGGTGGCTCAGTGCCTGCTTGGCCAGTGCTAGGTGCGTGGCTGCTGTTTGTGGTTGTGAGGTCAGTGGTGGCTCAGTGCCTGCTAGGCCAGTGCTAGGTGCGTGGCTGCTGTTTGTGGTTGTGAGGTCAGTGGTGGCTCAGTGCCTGCTAGGCCAGTGCTAGGTGCGTGGCTGCTGGTTGTGGTTGTGAGGTCAGTGGTGGCTCAATGCCTGCTAGGCCAGTGCTAGGTGCGTGGCTGCTGTTTGTGGTTGTCAGGTCACTTGTGGCTCAGTGCCTGCTAGGCCAGTGCTAGGTGTGTGGCTGCTGTTTGTGGTTGTGAGGTCAGTGGTGGCTCAGTGCCTGCTAGGCCAGTGCTAGGTGCGTGGGTGCTGTTTTCAATTGTGAGGTCAGTGGTGTCTCAGTGCCTGCTAGGCCAGTGCTAGGTGTGTGGCTGCTGTTTTCAGTTGTGAGGTCCGTGGTGGCTCAGTGCCTGCTAGGCCAGTGCTAGGTGCGTGGCTGCTGGTTGTGGTTGTGAGGTCAGTGGTGGCTCAGTGCCTGCTAGGCCAGTGCTAGGTGCGTGGCTGCTGTTTGTGGTTGTGAGGTCAGTGGTGGCTCAGTGCCTGCTAGGCCAGTGCTAGGTGCGTGGGTGCTGGTTGTGGTTGTGAGGTCAGTGGTGTCTCAGTGCCTGCTAGGCCAGTGCTAGGTGCTTGGTTGCTGGTTGTGGTTGTGAGGTCAGTGGTGGCTCAGTGCCTGCTAGGCCAGTGCTAGGTGCGTGGCTGCTGTTGGTGGTTGTGAGGTCAGTGGTGGCTCAGTGCCTGCTTGGCCAGTGCTAGGTGCGTGGCTGCTGTTTGTGGTTGTGAGGTCAGTGGTGGCTCAGTGCCTGCTAGGCCAGTGCTAGGTGCGTGGGTGCTGTTTGTGGTTGTGAGGTCAGTGGTGGCTCAGTGCCTGCTAGGCCAGTGCTAGGTGCGTGGCTGCTGGTTGTGGTTGTGAGGTCAGTGGTGGCTCAATGCCTGCTAGGCCAGTGCTAGGTGCGTGGCTGCTGTTTGTGGTTGTCAGGTCACTTGTGGCTCAGTGCCTGCTAGGCCAGTGCTAGGTGTGTGGCTGCTGTTTGTGGTTGTGAGGTCAGTGGTGGCTCAGTGCCTGCTAGGCCAGTGCTAGGTGCGTGGCTGCTGTTTTCAATTGTGAGGTCAGTGGTGGCTCAGTGCCTGCTAGGCCAGTGCTAGGTGCGTGGGTGCTGGTTGTGGTTGTGAGGTCAGTGGTGTCTCAGTGCCTGCTAGGCCAGTGCTAGGTGCTTGGTTGCTGGTTGTGGTTGTGAGGTCAGTGGTGGCTCAGTGCCTGCTAGGCCAGTGCTAGGTGCGTGGCTGCTGTTGGTGGTTGTGAGGTCAGTGGTGGCTCAGTGCCTGCTTGGCCAGTGCTAGGTGCGTGGCTGCTGTTTGTGGTTGTGAGGTCAGTGGTGTCTCAGTGCCTGCTAGGCCAGTGCTAGGTGCGTGGGTGCTGTTGGTGGTTGTGAGGTCAGTGGTGGCTCAGTGCCTGCTAGGCCAGTGCTAGGTGCATGGCTGCTGTTGGTGGTTGTGAGGTCAGTGGTGGCTCAGTGCCTGCTTGGCCAGTGCTAGGTGCGTGGCTGCTGTTTGTGGTTGTGAGGTCAGTGGTGGCTCAGTGCCTGCTAGGCCAGTGCTAGGTGCGTGGCTGCTGTTGGTGGTTGTGAGGTCAGTGGTGGCTCAGTGCCTGCTTGGCCAGTGCTAGGTGCGTGGCTGCTGTTTGTGGTTGTGAGGTCAGTGGTGGCTCAGTGCCTGCTAGGCCAGTGCTAGGTGCGTGGGTGCTGTTTGTGGTTGTGAGGTCAGTGGTGGCTCAGTGCCTGCTAGGCCAGTGCTAGGTGCGTGGGAACTGTTTGTGGTTGTGAGGTCAGTGGTGGCTCAGTGCCTGCTAGGCCAGTGCTAGGTGCGTGGGAACTGTTTGTGGTTGTGAGGTCAGTGGTGGCTCAGTGCCTGCTAGGCCAGTGCTAGGTGCGTGGCTGATGTTTTCAGTTGTGAGGTCCGTGGTGGCTCAGTGCCTGCTAGGCCAGTGCTAGGTGCGTGGCTGCTGTTTGTGGTTGTGAGGTCAGTGGTGGCTCAGTGCCTGCTAGGCCAGTGCTAGGTGCGTGGGTGCTGTTTGTGGTTGTGAGGTCAGTGGTGGCTCAGTGCCTGCTAGGCCAGTGCTAGGTGCGTGGCTGCTGTTTGTGGTTGTGAGGTCAGTGGTGTCTCAGTGCCTTCTAGGCCAGTGCTAGGTGCGTGGGTGCTCTTTGTGGTTGTGAGGTCAGTGGTGGCTCAGTGCCTGCTTGGCCAGTGCTAGGTGCGTGGCTGCTGGTTGTGGTTGTGAGGTCAGTGGTGGCTCAATGCCTGCTAGGCCAGTGCTAGGTGCGTGGCTGCTGTTTGTGGTTGTCAGGTCACTTGTGGCTCAGTGCCTGCTAGGCCAGTGCTAGGTGTGTGGCTGCTGTTTGTGGTTGTGAGGTCAGTGGTGGCTCAGTGCCTGCTAGGCCAGTGCTAGGTGCGTGGGTGCTGGTTGTGGTTGTGAGGTCAGTGGTGTCTCAGTGCCTGCTAGGCCAGTGCTAGGTGTGTGGCTGCTGTTTTCAGTTGTGAGGTCCGTGGTGGCTCAGTGCCTGCTAGGCCAGTGCTAGGTGCGTGGCTGCTGGTTGTGGTTGCGAGGTCAGTGGTGGCTCAGTGCCTGCTAGGCCAGTGCTAGGTGCGTGGCTGCTGTTTGTGGTTGTGAGGTCAGTGGTGGCTCAGTGCCTGCTAGGCCAGTGCTAGGTGCGTGGGTGCTGGTTGTGGTTGTGAGGTCAGTGGTGTCTCAGTGCCTGCTAGGCCAGTGCTAGGTGCTTGGTTGCTGGTTGTGGTTGTGAGGTCAGTGGTGGCTCAGTGCCTGCTAGGCCAGTGCTAGGTGCGTGGCTGCTGTTTGTGGTTGTGAGGTCAGTGGTGGCTCAGTGCCTGCTTGGCCAGTGCTAGGTGCGTGGCTGCTGTTTGTGGTTGTGAGGTCAGTGGTGGCTCAGTGCCTGCTAGGCCAGTGCTAGGTGCGTGGGTGCTGTTTGTGGTTGTGAGGTCAGTGGTGGCTCAGTGCCTGCTAGGCCAGTGCTAGGTGCGTGGCTGCTGGTTGTGGTTGTGAGGTCAGTGGTGGCTCAATGCCTGCTAGGCCAGTGCTAGGTGCGTGGCTGCTGTTTGTGGTTGTCAGGTCACTTGTGGCTCAGTGCCTGCTAGGCCAGTGCTAGGTGTGTGGCTGCTGTTTGTGGTTGTGAGGTCAGTGGTGGCTCAGTGCCTGCTAGGCCAGTGCTAGGTGCGTGGCTGCTGTTTTCAATTGTGAGGTCAGTGGTGGCTCAGTGCCTGCTAGGCCAGTGCTAGGTGCGTGGGTGCTGGTTGTGGTTGTGAGGTCAGTGGTGTCTCAGTGCCTGCTAGGCCAGTGCTAGGTGCTTGGTTGCTGGTTGTGGTTGTGAGGTCAGTGGTGGCTCAGTGCCTGCTAGGCCAGTGCTAGGTGCGTGGCTGCTGTTGGTGGTTGTGAGGTCAGTGGTGGCTCAGTGCCTGCTTGGCCAGTGCTAGGTGCGTGGCTGCTGTTTGTGGTTGTGAGGTCAGTGGTGTCTCAGTGCCTGCTAGGCCAGTGCTAGGTGCGTGGGTGCTGTTGGTGGTTGTGAGGTCAGTGGTGGCTCAGTGCCTGCTAGGCCAGTGCTAGGTGCATGGCTGCTGTTTGTGGTTGTGAGGTCAGTGGTGGCTCAGTGCCTGCTAGGCCAGTGCTAGGTGCGTGGTTGCTGTTGGTGGTTGTGAGGTCAGTGGTGGCTCAGTGCCTGCTAGGCCAGTGCTAGGTGCGTGGCTGCTGTTTGTGGCTGTGAGGTCAGTGGTGGCTCAGTGCCTGCTAGGCCAGTGCTAGGTGCGTGGGTGCTGTTTGTGGTTGTGAGGTCAGTGGTGGCTCAGTGCCTGCTAGGCCAGTGCTAGGTGTGTGGCTGCTGTTTTCAGTTGTGAGGTCCGTGGTGGCTCAGTGCCTGCTAGGCCAGTGCTAGGTGCGTGGCTGCTGGTTGTGGTTGTGAGGTCAGTGGTGGCTCAGTGCCTGCTAGGCCAGTGCTAGGTGCGTGGCTGCTGTTTGTGGTTGTGAGGTCAGTGGTGGCTCAGTGCCTGCTAGGCCAGTGCTAGGTGCGTGGCTGCTGTTTGTGGTTGTGAGGTCAGTGGTGTCTCAGTGCCTGCTAGGCCAGTGCTAGGTGCGTGGGTGCTCTTTGTGGTTGTGAGGTCAGTGGTGTCTCAGTGCCTGCTAGGCCAGTGCTAGGTGCGTGGCTGCTGTTTGTGGTTGTGAGGTCACTTGTGCCTCTGAGCCTGCTAGGCTAGTGCTAGGTGGGTGGCTGCTGTTTGTGGTTGTGAGGTCAGTGGTGGCTCAGTGCCTGCTAGGCCAGTGCTAGGTGCGTAGGCTGCTGTTTGTGGTTGTGAGGTCAGTGGTGTCTCAGTGCCTGCTAGGCCAGTGCTAGGTGCGTGGCTGCTGTTTGTGGTTGTGAGGTCAGTGGTGGCTCAGTGCCTGCTAGGCCAGTGCTAGGTGCGTGGCTGCTCTTTTCAATTGTGAGGTCACTTGTGTCTCAGTGCCTGCTAGGCCAGTGCTAGGTGCGTGGATGCTGTTTTCATCTGTGAGGTCAGTGGTGTCTCAGTGCCTGCTAGGCCAGTGCTAGGTGCGTGGGTGCTGGTTGTGGTTGTGAGGTCAGTGGTGGCTCAGTGCCTGCTAGGCCAGTGCTAGGTGCGTGGGTGCTGTTTGTGGTTGTGAGGTCAGTGGTGGCTCAGTGCCTGCTAGGCCAGTGCTAGGTGCGTGGCTGCTGTTTGTGGTTGTGAGGTCAGTGGTGGCTCAGTGCCTGCTAGGCCAGTGCTAGGTGCGTGGCTGCTGTTTGTGGCTGTGAGGTCAGTGGTGGCTCAGTGCCTGCTAGGCCAGTGCTAGGTGCGTGGCTGCTGTTTGTGGTTGTGAGGTCAGTGGTGGCTCAGTGCCTGCTAGGCCAGTGCGAGGTGCGTGGATGCTGTTTGTGGCTGTGAGGTCAGTGGTGGCTCAGTGTCTGCTAGGCCAGTGCTAGGTGGGAGGCTGCTGTTTGTGGTTGTGAGGTCAGTGGTGGCTCAGTGCCTGCTAGGCCAGTGCTAGGTGCGTGGCTGCTGGTTGTGGTTGTGAGGTCAGTGGTGGCTCAGTGCCTGCTAGGCCAGTGCTAGGTGCATGGGTGCTGTTTGTGGTTGTGAGGTCAGTGGTGGCTCAGTGCCTGCTAGGCCAGTGCTAGGTGCGTGGCTGCTGTTTTCAGTTGTGAGGTCAGTGGTGGCTCAGTGCCTGCTAGGCCAGTGCTAGCTGCGTGGGTGCTGTTTCAATTGTGAGGTCAGTGGTGGCTCAGTGCCTGCTAGGCCAGTGCTAGGTGCGTGGCTGCTGTTTGTGGTTGTGAGGTCAGTGGTGGCTCAGTGCCTGCTAGGCCAGTGCTAGGTGGGAGGCTGCTGTTTGTGGTTGTGAGGTCAGTGGTGGCTCAGTGCCTGCTAGGCCAGTGCTAGGTGCGTGGCTGCTGTTTGTGGTTGTGAGGTCAGTGGTGGCTCAGTGCCTGCTAGGCCAGTGCTAGGTGCATGGGTGCTGTTTGTGGTTGTGAGGTCAGTGGTGGCTCAGTGCCTGCTAGGCCAGTGCTAGGTGCGTGGCTGCTGTTTTCAGTTGTGAGGTCAGTGGTGGCTCAGTGCCTGCTAGGCCAGTGCTAGGTGCGTGGGTGCTGTTTGTGGTTGTGAGGTCAGTGGTGGCTCAGTGCCTGCTAGGCCAGTGCTAGGTGCGTGGGTGCTCTTTTCAGTTGTGAGGTCAGTGGTGGCTCAGTGCCTGCTAGGCCAGTGCTAGCTGCGTGGGTGCTGTTTCAATTGTGAGGTCAGTGGTGTCTCAGTGCCTGCTAGGCCAGTACTAGGTGCTTGGTTGCTGGTTGTGGTTGTGAGGTCAGTGGTGGCTCAGTGCCTGCTAGGCCAGTGCTAGGTGCGTAGGCTGCTGTTTGTGGTTGTGAGGTCAGTGGTGTCTCAGTGCCTGCTAGGCCAGTGCTAGGTGCGTGGCTGCTGTTTGTGGTTGTGAGGTCAGTGGTGGCTCAGTGCCTGCTAGGCCAGTGCTAGGTGCGTGGCTGCTCTTTTCAATTGTGAGGTCACTTGTGTCTCAGTGCCTGCTAGGCCAGTGCTAGGTGCGTGGATGCTGTTTTCATCTGTGAGGTCAGTGGTGTCTCAGTGCCTGCTAGGCCAGTGCTAGGTGCGTGGGTGCTGGTTGTGGTTGTGAGGTCAGTGGTGGCTCAGTGCCTGCTAGGCCAGTGCTAGGTGCGTGGGTGCTGTTTGTGGTTGTGAGGTCAGTGGTGGCTCAGTGCCTGCTAGGCCAGTGCTAGGTGCGTGGCTGCTGTTTGTGGTTGTGAGGTCAGTGGTGGCTCAGTGCCTGCTAGGCCAGTGCTAGGTGCGTGGCTGCTGTTTGTGGCTGTGAGGTCAGTGGTGGCTCAGTGCCTGCTAGGCCAGTGCTAGGTGCGTGGCTGCTGTTTGTGGTTGTGAGGTCAGTGGTGGCTCAGTGCCTGCTAGGCCAGTGCGAGGTGCGTGGATGCTGTTTGTGGCTGTGAGGTCAGTGGTGGCTCAGTGTCTGCTAGGCCAGTGCTAGGTGGGAGGCTGCTGTTTGTGGTTGTGAGGTCAGTGGTGGCTCAGTGCCTGCTAGGCCAGTGCTAGGTGCGTGGCTGCTGTTTGTGGTTGTGAGGTCAGTGGTGGCTCAGTGCCTGCTAGGCCAGTGCTAGGTGCATGGGTGCTGTTTGTGGTTGTGAGGTCAGTGGTGGCTCAGTGCCTGCTAGGCCAGTGCTAGGTGCGTGGCTGCTGTTTTCAGTTGTGAGGTCAGTGGTGGCTCAGTGCCTGCTAGGCCAGTGCTAGCTGCGTGGGTGCTGTTTCAATTGTGAGGTCAGTGGTGGCTCAGTGCCTGCTAGGCCAGTGCTAGGTGCGTGGCTGCTGTTTGTGGTTGTGAGGTCAGTGGTGGCTCAGTGCCTGCTAGGCCAGTGCTAGGTGGGAGGCTGCTGTTTGTGGTTGTGAGGTCAGTGGTGGCTCAGTGCCTGCTAGGCCAGTGCTAGGTGCGTGGCTGCTGTTTGTGGTTGTGAGGTCAGTGGTGGCTCAGTGCCTGCTAGGCCAGTGCTAGGTGCATGGGTGCTGTTTGTGGTTGTGAGGTCAGTGGTGGCTCAGTGCCTGCTAGGCCAGTGCTAGGTGCGTGGCTGCTGTTTTCAGTTGTGAGGTCAGTGGTGGCTCAGTGCCTGCTAGGCCAGTGCTAGGTGCGTGGGTGCTGTTTGTGGTTGTGAGGTCAGTGGTGGCTCAGTGCCTGCTAGGCCAGTGCTAGGTGCGTGGGTGCTCTTTTCAGTTGTGAGGTCAGTGGTGGCTCAGTGCCTGCTAGGCCAGTGCTAGCTGCGTGGGTGCTGTTTCAATTGTGAGGTCAGTGGTGGCTCAGTGCCTGCTAGGCCAGTGCTAGGTGCGTGGGTGCTGGTTGTGGTTGTGAGGTCAGTGGTGGCTCAGTGCCTGCTAGGCCAGTGCTAGGTGCTTGGTTGCTGGTTGTGGTTGTGAGGTCAGTGGTGGCTCAGTGCCTGCTAGGCCAGTGCTAGGTGCGTGGCTGCTGTTGGTGGTTGTGAGGTCAGTGGTGGCTCAGTGCCTGCTTGGCCAGTGCTAGGTGCGTGGCTGCTGTTTGTGGTTGTGAGGTCAGTGGTGGCTCAGTGCCTGCTAGGCCAGTGCTAGGTGCGTGGCTGCTGTTTGTGGTTGTGAGGTCAGTGGTGGCTCAGTGCCTGCTAGGCCAGTGCTAGGTGCGTGGCTGCTGGTTGTGGTTGTGAGGTCAGTGGTGGCTCAATGCCTGCTAGGCCAGTGCTAGGTGCGTGGCTGCTGTTTGTGGTTGTCAGGTCACTTGTGGCTCAGTGCCTGCTAGGCCAGTGCTAGGTGTGTGGCTGCTGTTTGTGGTTGTGAGGTCAGTGGTGGCTCAGTGCCTGCTAGGCCAGTGCTAGGTGCGTGGGTGCTGTTTTCAATTGTGAGGTCAGTGGTGTCTCAGTGCCTGCTAGGCCAGTGCTAGGTGTGTGGCTGCTGTTTTCAGTTGTGAGGTCCGTGGTGGCTCAGTGCCTGCTAGGCCAGTGCTAGGTGCGTGGCTGCTGTTGGTGGTTGTGAGGTCAGTGGTGGCTCAGTGCCTGCTAGGCCAGTGCTAGGTGCGTGGCTGCTGTTTGTGGTTGTGAGGTCAGTGGTGGCTCAGTGCCTGCTAGGCCAGTGCTAGGTGCGTGGGTGCTGTTTGTGGTTGTGAGGTCAGTGGTGGCTCAGTGCCTGCTAGGCCAGTGCTAGGTGCGTGGCTGCTGTTTGTGGTTGTGAGGTCAGTGGTGGCTCAGTGCCTGCTAGGCCAGTGCTAGGTGCGTGGCTGCTGGTTGTGGTTGTGAGGTCAGTGGTGGCTCAATGCCTGCTAGGCCAGTGCTAGGTGCGTGGCTGCTGTTTGTGGTTGTCAGGTCACTTGTGGCTCAGTGCCTGCTAGGCCAGTGCTAGGTGTGTGGCTGCTGTTTGTGGTTGTGAGGTCAGTGGTGGCTCAGTGCCTGCTAGGCCAGTGCTAGGTGCGTGGCTGCTGTTTTCAATTGTGAGGTCAGTGGTGGCTCAGTGCCTGCTAGGCCAGTGCTAGGTGCGTGGGTGCTGGTTGTGGTTGTGAGGTCAGTGGTGTCTCAGTGCCTGCTAGGCCAGTGCTAGGTGCTTGGTTGCTGGTTGTGGTTGTGAGGTCAGTGGTGGCTCAGTGCCTGCTAGGCCAGTGCTAGGTGCGTGGCTGCTGTTGGTGGTTGTGAGGTCAGTGGTGGCTCAGTGCCTGCTTGGCCAGTGCTAGGTGCGTGGCTGCTGTTTGTGGTTGTGAGGTCAGTGGTGTCTCAGTGCCTGCTAGGCCAGTGCTAGGTGCGTGGGTGCTGTTGGTGGTTGTGAGGTCAGTGGTGGCTCAGTGCCTGCTAGGCCAGTGCTAGGTGCATGGCTGCTGTTTGTGGTTGTGAGGTCAGTGGTGGCTCAGTGCCTGCTAGGCCAGTGCTAGGTGCGTGGTTGCTGTTTGTGGTTGTGAGGTCAGTGGTGGCTCAGTGCCTGCTAGGCCAGTGCTAGGTGCGTGGGTGCTGTTTGTGGTTGTGAGGTCAGTGGTGGCTCAGTGCCTGCTAGGCCAGTGCTAGGTGCATGGCTGCTGTTTGTGGTTGTGAGGTCAGTGGTGGCTCAGTGCCTGCTTGGCCAGTGCTAGGTGCGTGGCTGCTGTTTGTGGTTGTGAGGTCAGTGGTGGCTCAGTGCCTGCTAGGCCAGTGCTAGGTGCGTGGCTGCTGTTTGTGGCTGTGAGGTCAGTGGTGGCTCAGTGCCTGCTAGGCCAGTGCTAGGTGCGTGGCTGCTGGTTGTGGTTGTGAGGTCAGTGGTGTCTCAGTGCCTGCTAGGCCAGTGCTAGGTGCGTGGCTGCTGTTTTCAATTGTGAGGTCAGTGGTGTCTCAGTGCCTGCTAGGCCAGTGCTAGGTGCGTGGGTGCTGTTTTCAATTGTGAGGTCAGTGGTGGCTCAGTGCCTGCTAGGCCAGTGCTAGGTGCGTGGGTGCTGTTTTCAGTTTTGAGGTCCGTGGTGGCTCAGTGCCTGCTAGGCCAGTGCTAGGTGCGTGGCTGCTGGTTGTGGTTGTGAGGTCAGTGGTGGCTCAGTGCCTGCTAGGCCAGTGCTAGGTGCGTGGCTGCTGTTTGTGGTTGTGAGGTCAGTGGTGGCTCAGTGCCTGCTAGGCCAGTGCTAGGTGCGTGGCTGCTGTTTGTGGTTGTGAGGTCAGTGGTGTCTCAGTGCCTGCTAGGCCAGTGCTAGGTGCGTGGGTGCTCTTTGTGGTTGTGAGGTCAGTGGTGTCTCAGTGCCTGCTAGGCCAGTGCTAGGTGCGTGGCTGCTGTTTGTGGTTGTGAGGTCACTTGTGCCTCTGAGCCTGCTAGGCCAGTGCTAGGTGGGTGGCTGCTGTTTGTGGTTGTGAGGTCAGTGGTGGCTCAGTGCCTGCTAGGCCAGTGCTAGGTGCGTAGGCTGCTGTTTGTGGTTGTGAGGTCAGTGGTGTCTCAGTGCCTGCTAGGCCAGTGCTAGGTGCGTGGCTGCTGTTTGTGGTTGTGAGGTCAGTGGTGGCTCAGTGCCTGCTAGGCCAGTGCTAGGTGCGTGGCTGCTCTTTTCAATTGTGAGGTCACTTGTGTCTCAGTGCCTGCTAGGCCAGTGCTAGGTGCGTGGATGCTGTTTTCATCTGTGAGGTCAGTGGTGTCTCAGTGCCTGCTTGGCCAGTGCTAGGTGCGTGGCTGCTGGTTGTGGTTGTGAGGTCAGTGGTGGCTCAGTGCCTGCTAGGCCAGTGCTAGGTGCGTGGGTGCTGTTTGTGGTTGTGAGGTCAGTGGTGGCTCAGTGCCTGCTAGGCCAGTGCTAGGTGCGTGGCTGCTGTTTGTGGTTGTGAGGTCAGTGGTGGCTCAGTGCCTGCTAGGCCAGTGCTAGGTGCGTGGCTGCTGTTTGTGGCTGTGAGGTCAGTGGTGGCTCAGTGCCTGCTAGGCCAGTGCTAGGTGCGTGGCTGCTGTTTGTGGTTGTGAGGTCAGTGGTGGCTCAGTGCCTGCTAGGCCAGTGCGAGGTGCGTGGATGCTGTTTGTGGCTGTGAGGTCAGTGGTGGCTCAGTGTCTGCTAGGCCAGTGCTAGGTGGGAGGCTGCTGTTTGTGGTTGTGAGGTCAGTGGTGGCTCAGTGCCTGCTAGGCCAGTGCTAGGTGCGTGGCTGCTGTTTGTGGTTGTGAGGTCAGTGGTGGCTCAGTGCCTGCTAGGCCAGTGCTAGGTGCATGGGTGCTGTTTGTGGTTGTGAGGTCAGTGGTGGCTCAGTGCCTGCTAGGCCAGTGCTAGGTGCGTGGCTGCTGTTTTCAGTTGTGAGGTCAGTGGTGGCTCAGTGCCTGCTAGGCCAGTGCTAGCTGCGTGGGTGCTGTTTCAATTGTGAGGTCAGTGGTGGCTCAGTGCCTGCTAGGCCAGTGCTAGGTGCGTGGCTGCTGTTTGTGGTTGTGAGGTCAGTGGTGGCTCAGTGCCTGCTAGGCCAGTGCTAGGTGCGTGGCTGCTGTTTGTGGTTGTGAGGTCAGTGGTGGCTCAGTGCCTGCTAGGCCAGTGCGAGGTGCGTGGATGCTGTTTGTGGCTGTGAGGTCAGTGGTGGCTCAGTGTCTGCTAGGCCAGTGCTAGGTGGGAGGCTGCTGTTTGTGGTTGTGAGGTCAGTGGTGGCTCAGTGCCTGCTAGGCCAGTGCTAGGTGCGTGGCTGCTGGTTGTGGTTGTGAGGTCAGTGGTGGCTCAGTGCCTGCTAGGCCAGTGCTAGGTGCATGGGTGCTGTTTGTGGTTGTGAGGTCAGTGGTGGCTCAGTGCCTGCTAGGCCAGTGCTAGGTGCGTGGCTGCTGTTTTCAGTTGTGAGGTCAGTGGTGGCTCAGTGCCTGCTAGGCCAGTGCTAGCTGCGTGGGTGCTGTTTCAATTGTGAGGTCAGTGGTGGCTCAGTGCCTGCTAGGCCAGTGCTAGGTGCGTGGCTGCTGTTTGTGGTTGTGAGGTCAGTGGTGGCTCAGTGCCTGCTAGGCCAGTGCTAGGTGGGAGGCTGCTGTTTGTGGTTGTGAGGTCAGTGGTGGCTCAGTGCCTGCTAGGCCAGTGCTAGGTGCGTGGCTGCTGTTTGTGGTTGTGAGGTCAGTGGTGGCTCAGTGCCTGCTAGGCCAGTGCTAGGTGCATGGGTGCTGTTTGTGGTTGTGAGGTCAGTGGTGGCTCAGTGCCTGCTAGGCCAGTGCTAGGTGCGTGGCTGCTGTTTTCAGTTGTGAGGTCAGTGGTGGCTCAGTGCCTGCTAGGCCAGTGCTAGGTGCGTGGGTGCTGTTTGTGGTTGTGAGGTCAGTGGTGGCTCAGTGCCTGCTAGGCCAGTGCTAGGTGCGTGGGTGCTCTTTTCAGTTGTGAGGTCAGTGGTGGCTCAGTGCCTGCTAGGCCAGTGCTAGGTGCGTGGCTGCTGTTTGTGGCTGTGAGGTCAGTGGTGGCTCAGTGCCTGCTAGGCCAGTGCTAGGTGCGTGGCTGCTGGTTGTGGTTGTGAGGTCAGTGGTGTCTCAGTGCCTGCTAGGCCAGTGCTAGGTGCGTGGCTGCTGTTTTCAATTGTGAGGTCAGTGGTGTCTCAGTGCCTGCTAGGCCAGTGCTAGGTGCGTGGGTGCTGTTTTCAATTGTGAGGTCAGTGGTGGCTCAGTGCCTGCTAGGCCAGTGCTAGGTGCGTGGGTGCTGTTTTCAGTTTTGAGGTCCGTGGTGGCTCAGTGCCTGCTAGGCCAGTGCTAGGTGCGTGGCTGCTGGTTGTGGTTGTGAGGTCAGTGGTGGCTCAGTGCCTGCTAGGCCAGTGCTAGGTGCGTGGCTGCTGTTTGTGGTTGTGAGGTCAGTGGTGGCTCAGTGCCTGCTAGGCCAGTGCTAGGTGCGTGGCTGCTGTTTGTGGTTGTGAGGTCAGTGGTGTCTCAGTGCCTGCTAGGCCAGTGCTAGGTGCGTGGGTGCTCTTTGTGGTTGTGAGGTCAGTGGTGTCTCAGTGCCTGCTAGGCCAGTGCTAGGTGCGTGGCTGCTGTTTGTGGTTGTGAGGTCACTTGTGCCTCTGAGCCTGCTAGGCCAGTGCTAGGTGGGTGGCTGCTGTTTGTGGTTGTGAGGTCAGTGGTGGCTCAGTGCCTGCTAGGCCAGTGCTAGGTGCGTAGGCTGCTGTTTGTGGTTGTGAGGTCAGTGGTGTCTCAGTGCCTGCTAGGCCAGTGCTAGGTGCGTGGCTGCTGTTTGTGGTTGTGAGGTCAGTGGTGGCTCAGTGCCTGCTAGGCCAGTGCTAGGTGCGTGGCTGCTCTTTTCAATTGTGAGGTCACTTGTGTCTCAGTGCCTGCTAGGCCAGTGCTAGGTGCGTGGATGCTGTTTTCATCTGTGAGGTCAGTGGTGTCTCAGTGCCTGCTTGGCCAGTGCTAGGTGCGTGGCTGCTGGTTGTGGTTGTGAGGTCAGTGGTGGCTCAGTGCCTGCTAGGCCAGTGCTAGGTGCGTGGGTGCTGTTTGTGGTTGTGAGGTCAGTGGTGGCTCAGTGCCTGCTAGGCCAGTGCTAGGTGCGTGGCTGCTGTTTGTGGTTGTGAGGTCAGTGGTGGCTCAGTGCCTGCTAGGCCAGTGCTAGGTGCGTGGCTGCTGTTTGTGGCTGTGAGGTCAGTGGTGGCTCAGTGCCTGCTAGGCCAGTGCTAGGTGCGTGGCTGCTGTTTGTGGTTGTGAGGTCAGTGGTGGCTCAGTGCCTGCTAGGCCAGTGCGAGGTGCGTGGATGCTGTTTGTGGCTGTGAGGTCAGTGGTGGCTCAGTGTCTGCTAGGCCAGTGCTAGGTGGGAGGCTGCTGTTTGTGGTTGTGAGGTCAGTGGTGGCTCAGTGCCTGCTAGGCCAGTGCTAGGTGCGTGGCTGCTGTTTGTGGTTGTGAGGTCAGTGGTGGCTCAGTGCCTGCTAGGCCAGTGCTAGGTGCATGGGTGCTGTTTGTGGTTGTGAGGTCAGTGGTGGCTCAGTGCCTGCTAGGCCAGTGCTAGGTGCGTGGCTGCTGTTTTCAGTTGTGAGGTCAGTGGTGGCTCAGTGCCTGCTAGGCCAGTGCTAGCTGCGTGGGTGCTGTTTCAATTGTGAGGTCAGTGGTGGCTCAGTGCCTGCTAGGCCAGTGCTAGGTGCGTGGCTGCTGTTTGTGGTTGTGAGGTCAGTGGTGGCTCAGTGCCTGCTAGGCCAGTGCTAGGTGCGTGGCTGCTGTTTGTGGTTGTGAGGTCAGTGGTGGCTCAGTGCCTGCTAGGCCAGTGCGAGGTGCGTGGATGCTGTTTGTGGCTGTGAGGTCAGTGGTGGCTCAGTGTCTGCTAGGCCAGTGCTAGGTGGGAGGCTGCTGTTTGTGGTTGTGAGGTCAGTGGTGGCTCAGTGCCTGCTAGGCCAGTGCTAGGTGCGTGGCTGCTGGTTGTGGTTGTGAGGTCAGTGGTGGCTCAGTGCCTGCTAGGCCAGTGCTAGGTGCATGGGTGCTGTTTGTGGTTGTGAGGTCAGTGGTGGCTCAGTGCCTGCTAGGCCAGTGCTAGGTGCGTGGCTGCTGTTTTCAGTTGTGAGGTCAGTGGTGGCTCAGTGCCTGCTAGGCCAGTGCTAGCTGCGTGGGTGCTGTTTCAATTGTGAGGTCAGTGGTGGCTCAGTGCCTGCTAGGCCAGTGCTAGGTGCGTGGCTGCTGTTTGTGGTTGTGAGGTCAGTGGTGGCTCAGTGCCTGCTAGGCCAGTGCTAGGTGGGAGGCTGCTGTTTGTGGTTGTGAGGTCAGTGGTGGCTCAGTGCCTGCTAGGCCAGTGCTAGGTGCGTGGCTGCTGTTTGTGGTTGTGAGGTCAGTGGTGGCTCAGTGCCTGCTAGGCCAGTGCTAGGTGCATGGGTGCTGTTTGTGGTTGTGAGGTCAGTGGTGGCTCAGTGCCTGCTAGGCCAGTGCTAGGTGCGTGGCTGCTGTTTTCAGTTGTGAGGTCAGTGGTGGCTCAGTGCCTGCTAGGCCAGTGCTAGGTGCGTGGGTGCTGTTTGTGGTTGTGAGGTCAGTGGTGGCTCAGTGCCTGCTAGGCCAGTGCTAGGTGCGTGGGTGCTCTTTTCAGTTGTGAGGTCAGTGGTGGCTCAGTGCCTGCTAGGCCAGTGCTAGCTGCGTGGGTGCTGTTTCAATTGTGAGGTCAGTGGTGTCTCAGTGCCTGCTAGGCCAGTACTAGGTGCTTGGTTGCTGGTTGTGGTTGTGAGGTCAGTGGTGGCTCAGTGCCTGCTAGGCCAGTGCTAGGTGCGTAGGCTGCTGTTTGTGGTTGTGAGGTCAGTGGTGTCTCAGTGCCTGCTAGGCCAGTGCTAGGTGCGTGGCTGCTGTTTGTGGTTGTGAGGTCAGTGGTGGCTCAGTGCCTGCTAGGCCAGTGCTAGGTGCGTGGCTGCTCTTTTCAATTGTGAGGTCACTTGTGTCTCAGTGCCTGCTAGGCCAGTGCTAGGTGCGTGGATGCTGTTTTCATCTGTGAGGTCAGTGGTGTCTCAGTGCCTGCTAGGCCAGTGCTAGGTGCGTGGGTGCTGGTTGTGGTTGTGAGGTCAGTGGTGGCTCAGTGCCTGCTAGGCCAGTGCTAGGTGCGTGGGTGCTGTTTGTGGTTGTGAGGTCAGTGGTGGCTCAGTGCCTGCTAGGCCAGTGCTAGGTGCGTGGCTGCTGTTTGTGGTTGTGAGGTCAGTGGTGGCTCAGTGCCTGCTAGGCCAGTGCTAGGTGCGTGGCTGCTGTTTGTGGCTGTGAGGTCAGTGGTGGCTCAGTGCCTGCTAGGCCAGTGCTAGGTGCGTGGCTGCTGTTTGTGGTTGTGAGGTCAGTGGTGGCTCAGTGCCTGCTAGGCCAGTGCGAGGTGCGTGGATGCTGTTTGTGGCTGTGAGGTCAGTGGTGGCTCAGTGTCTGCTAGGCCAGTGCTAGGTGGGAGGCTGCTGTTTGTGGTTGTGAGGTCAGTGGTGGCTCAGTGCCTGCTAGGCCAGTGCTAGGTGCGTGGCTGCTGTTTGTGGTTGTGAGGTCAGTGGTGGCTCAGTGCCTGCTAGGCCAGTGCTAGGTGCATGGGTGCTGTTTGTGGTTGTGAGGTCAGTGGTGGCTCAGTGCCTGCTAGGCCAGTGCTAGGTGCGTGGCTGCTGTTTTCAGTTGTGAGGTCAGTGGTGGCTCAGTGCCTGCTAGGCCAGTGCTAGCTGCGTGGGTGCTGTTTCAATTGTGAGGTCAGTGGTGGCTCAGTGCCTGCTAGGCCAGTGCTAGGTGCGTGGCTGCTGTTTGTGGTTGTGAGGTCAGTGGTGGCTCAGTGCCTGCTAGGCCAGTGCTAGGTGGGAGGCTGCTGTTTGTGGTTGTGAGGTCAGTGGTGGCTCAGTGCCTGCTAGGCCAGTGCTAGGTGCGTGGCTGCTGTTTGTGGTTGTGAGGTCAGTGGTGGCTCAGTGCCTGCTAGGCCAGTGCTAGGTGCATGGGTGCTGTTTGTGGTTGTGAGGTCAGTGGTGGCTCAGTGCCTGCTAGGCCAGTGCTAGGTGCGTGGCTGCTGTTTTCAGTTGTGAGGTCAGTGGTGGCTCAGTGCCTGCTAGGCCAGTGCTAGGTGCGTGGGTGCTGTTTGTGGTTGTGAGGTCAGTGGTGGCTCAGTGCCTGCTAGGCCAGTGCTAGGTGCGTGGGTGCTCTTTTCAGTTGTGAGGTCAGTGGTGGCTCAGTGCCTGCTAGGCCAGTGCTAGCTGCGTGGGTGCTGTTTCAATTGTGAGGTCAGTGGTGGCTCAGTGCCTGCTAGGCCAGTGCTAGGTGCGTGGGTGCTGGTTGTGGTTGTGAGGTCAGTGGTGGCTCAGTGCCTGCTAGGCCAGTGCTAGGTGCTTGGTTGCTGGTTGTGGTTGTGAGGTCAGTGGTGGCTCAGTGCCTGCTAGGCCAGTGCTAGGTGCGTGGCTGCTGTTGGTGGTTGTGAGGTCAGTGGTGGCTCAGTGCCTGCTTGGCCAGTGCTAGGTGCGTGGCTGCTGTTTGTGGTTGTGAGGTCAGTGGTGGCTCAGTGCCTGCTAGGCCAGTGCTAGGTGCGTGGCTGCTGTTTGTGGTTGTGAGGTCAGTGGTGGCTCAGTGCCTGCTAGGCCAGTGCTAGGTGCGTGGCTGCTGGTTGTGGTTGTGAGGTCAGTGGTGGCTCAATGCCTGCTAGGCCAGTGCTAGGTGCGTGGCTGCTGTTTGTGGTTGTCAGGTCACTTGTGGCTCAGTGCCTGCTAGGCCAGTGCTAGGTGTGTGGCTGCTGTTTGTGGTTGTGAGGTCAGTGGTGGCTCAGTGCCTGCTAGGCCAGTGCTAGGTGCGTGGGTGCTGTTTTCAATTGTGAGGTCAGTGGTGTCTCAGTGCCTGCTAGGCCAGTGCTAGGTGTGTGGCTGCTGTTTTCAGTTGTGAGGTCCGTGGTGGCTCAGTGCCTGCTAGGCCAGTGCTAGGTGCGTGGCTGCTGTTGGTGGTTGTGAGGTCAGTGGTGGCTCAGTGCCTGCTTGGCCAGTGCTAGGTGCGTGGCTGCTGTTTGTGGTTGTGAGGTCAGTGGTGGCTCAGTGCCTGCTAGGCCAGTGCTAGGTGCGTGGGTGCTGTTTGTGGTTGTGAGGTCAGTGGTGGCTCAGTGCCTGCTAGGCCAGTGCTAGGTGCGTGGCTGCTGTTTGTGGTTGTGAGGTCAGTGGTGGCTCAGTGCCTGCTAGGCCAGTGCTAGGTGCGTGGCTGCTGGTTGTGGTTGTGAGGTCAGTGGTGGCTCAATGCCTGCTAGGCCAGTGCTAGGTGCGTGGCTGCTGTTTGTGGTTGTCAGGTCACTTGTGGCTCAGTGCCTGCTAGGCCAGTGCTAGGTGTGTGGCTGCTGTTTGTGGTTGTGAGGTCAGTGGTGGCTCAGTGCCTGCTAGGCCAGTGCTAGGTGCGTGGCTGCTGTTTTCAATTGTGAGGTCAGTGGTGGCTCAGTGCCTGCTAGGCCAGTGCTAGGTGCGTGGGTGCTGGTTGTGGTTGTGAGGTCAGTGGTGTCTCAGTGCCTGCTAGGCCAGTGCTAGGTGCTTGGTTGCTGGTTGTGGTTGTGAGGTCAGTGGTGGCTCAGTGCCTGCTAGGCCAGTGCTAGGTGCGTGGCTGCTGTTGGTGGTTGTGAGGTCAGTGGTGGCTCAGTGCCTGCTTGGCCAGTGCTAGGTGCGTGGCTGCTGTTTGTGGTTGTGAGGTCAGTGGTGTCTCAGTGCCTGCTAGGCCAGTGCTAGGTGCGTGGGTGCTGTTGGTGGTTGTGAGGTCAGTGGTGGCTCAGTGCCTGCTAGGCCAGTGCTAGGTGCATGGCTGCTGTTTGTGGTTGTGAGGTCAGTGGTGGCTCAGTGCCTGCTAGGCCAGTGCTAGGTGCGTGGTTGCTGTTTGTGGTTGTGAGGTCAGTGGTGGCTCAGTGCCTGCTAGGCCAGTGCTAGGTGCGTGGGTGCTGTTTTCAATTGTGAGGTCAGTGGTGTCTCAGTGCCTGCTAGGCCAGTGCTAGGTGTGTGGCTGCTGTTTTCAGTTGTGAGGTCCGTGGTGGCTCAGTGCCTGCTAGGCCAGTGCTAGGTGCGTGGCTGCTGTTGGTGGTTGTGAGGTCAGTGGTGGCTCAGTGCCTGCTTGGCCAGTGCTAGGTGCGTGGCTGCTGTTTGTGGTTGTGAGGTCAGTGGTGGCTCAGTGCCTGCTAGGCCAGTGCTAGGTGCGTGGGTGCTGTTTGTGGTTGTGAGGTCAGTGGTGGCTCAGTGCCTGCTAGGCCAGTGCTAGGTGCGTGGCTGCTGTTTGTGGTTGTGAGGTCAGTGGTGGCTCAGTGCCTGCTAGGCCAGTGCTAGGTGCGTGGCTGCTGGTTGTGGTTGTGAGGTCAGTGGTGGCTCAATGCCTGCTAGGCCAGTGCTAGGTGCGTGGCTGCTGTTTGTGGTTGTCAGGTCACTTGTGGCTCAGTGCCTGCTAGGCCAGTGCTAGGTGTGTGGCTGCTGTTTGTGGTTGTGAGGTCAGTGGTGGCTCAGTGCCTGCTAGGCCAGTGCTAGGTGCGTGGCTGCTGTTTTCAATTGTGAGGTCAGTGGTGGCTCAGTGCCTGCTAGGCCAGTGCTAGGTGCGTGGGTGCTGGTTGTGGTTGTGAGGTCAGTGGTGTCTCAGTGCCTGCTAGGCCAGTGCTAGGTGCTTGGTTGCTGGTTGTGGTTGTGAGGTCAGTGGTGGCTCAGTGCCTGCTAGGCCAGTGCTAGGTGCGTGGCTGCTGTTGGTGGTTGTGAGGTCAGTGGTGGCTCAGTGCCTGCTTGGCCAGTGCTAGGTGCGTGGCTGCTGTTTGTGGTTGTGAGGTCAGTGGTGTCTCAGTGCCTGCTAGGCCAGTGCTAGGTGCGTGGGTGCTGTTGGTGGTTGTGAGGTCAGTGGTGGCTCAGTGCCTGCTAGGCCAGTGCTAGGTGCATGGCTGCTGTTTGTGGTTGTGAGGTCAGTGGTGGCTCAGTGCCTGCTAGGCCAGTGCTAGGTGCGTGGTTGCTGTTTGTGGTTGTGAGGTCAGTGGTGGCTCAGTGCCTGCTAGGCCAGTGCTAGGTGCGTGGGTGCTGTTTGTGGTTGTGAGGTCAGTGGTGGCTCAGTGCCTGCTAGGCCAGTGCTAGGTGCATGGCTGCTGTTTGTGGTTGTGAGGTCAGTGGTGGCTCAGTGCCTGCTTGGCCAGTGCTAGGTGCGTGGCTGCTGTTTGTGGTTGTGAGGTCAGTGGTGGCTCAGTGCCTGCTAGGCCAGTGCTAGGTGCGTGGCTGCTGTTTGTGGCTGTGAGGTCAGTGGTGGCTCAGTGCCTGCTAGGCCAGTGCTAGGTGCGTGGCTGCTGGTTGTGGTTGTGAGGTCAGTGGTGTCTCAGTGCCTGCTAGGCCAGTGCTAGGTGCGTGGCTGCTGTTTTCAATTGTGAGGTCAGTGGTGTCTCAGTGCCTGCTAGGCCAGTGCTAGGTGCGTGGGTGCTGTTTTCAATTGTGAGGTCAGTGGTGGCTCAGTGCCTGCTAGGCCAGTGCTAGGTGCGTGGGTGCTGTTTTCAGTTTTGAGGTC